>NC_139934.1:14572258-15172258 GCF_963514095.1 Eutrigla gurnardus
ATCAATCAGTCCCAGTAAACCGCACCAGCAACATCTGGATCCTGCCTTAAAATAAACTGTCTCGCTGGGTTAGAAAGGGAAAGAAAGGGGATCTGCTGAGAACAACACAGACCTTTCAGCAAATAAAAGAAAACAACTTCTGTTAGTTTAAGACTTTGACAGGTTGCTTTCAAGAGCGGAGCCGGTCCGTGCAATGTGGTTTATGAGAAGTGTTCTTCGACGGAGTGACCCATATGGACTTGTTATTTTTATGGAAAAGCAAAGGCAGATAGCAGCGAGAGTTACATAAGGCTGCAGACGTTAATATGGTTTCGAAGGCAAGAGGCAGGATTTACTTTGCTCTTCAGAGTTATCGGGAGTCAACCTCGTTTGACGATGATGCCATTTGGCTCCTATCTTAAGAGATCATATTTCCTATCTGAAAAGGGGCACGGGATGATCGCTGCGGATCTGACGAAATGCTTTGTGTGTATATGCACGTGTGTGTGTGTCTGCTCGTGTGTCGTCTAAACGGCCGTCAATCTGCAAACAGCAGCGATGTCACGAAGGGAGTGAAAGATTTAAGATGAGAAACACAAGAAGACATCTCCGTCAAGATCCTCATCCCCCCCCCAGGTCCACTTCTCCCATTCTTACATATCTCTACCTTTACTCTATGCTCTCGTAGCTCCATTGTATGTGTTGTACTAAAAGCCTGGATTTCTGTAGGAGGGTAAAGGGATGTGTCTGTGTGGGTGCATGGGGGGGATGGGGGGGTGTTTGAGGACACCGTCTCATGCTGACACAACAGCACAATAAAGCCCCCATGCGGGCGGCCCGCATTCACGATATCTCCCACATGGTGTCGCATCACCAACGGGGACAAGAAAGACGGGGGGCGAGCGGGTCTGTGTGTGTGAGAGTACGGAAGTGTGTGTGTGTAGTTCTGATGGTGAGGGAGGGGTCGATGAGAGCAGGAAAACGAGGAGGAGGGAGAGGAGCAGTGAACAGATTATGACCCCCAGCCATGATTATCTACGCATGCTGCTCTGACCCCCCCCATGCCTTTTACAGAGATAAGGCAGGCTGTGACTGTGTGGATGCATGCACACAAGTGTGTATGTCCCTTTCTCTGAAGCAGTGTGTGTGTGCGTGTGGTGCTCGCTTGCAAACAGACATTTGTATTCACTGCTTGCTCTCAGGGGCCACACAGTTTTTCTTCCCACTGTTCTCGGCTCCGTGCAGGAGGAGGAGGGGGGGGGGGGGGGGGGGGGGTGTTGGTGCTTTAGCATCCGAGACAAGATAACCTCTGTCGATAGCTTCTAGAATTTCAGATGGCCACCGCAGGACGACATATTTGACTCAGTAAGATGTTGGGAGGACAGCAGATTGATTCCAGGGAGCAGGGAATGAATCATGCATTTTACCTGTCCTCTCCACAAATTTAGTGCTCCCTTCGGAGCTGCAAGCACAGGCGGACTCCCTTATTCGATTTCGTACCGCCATCTGCATCCTCCCTCATTGCTTTCCCTTTTAACGCTCGCCTCCCATCGTCTGCTTCTTATCAGTTTCCTTCGTCCTCTTGTTTTGTTTTTTTTATTCCTCAACCTCCTCACATCTCTTTCCCTCACTCCAGATAAAATGAAGGTCCCAGGGGGATGCTGATTTATGATTTAACTGCATTTTACAGCATGCTGTGGCAGGAGGGTATGGTCCCGTGGGATAGCCATCAGTCCTGCAAGGCAGTATGGGTTTCGACAGCTCCGGGCTGCTGCCGGTTCTCTCATTAGAGTCTCTGTAATGAGTCCACATCCAACCTGTCGCCTGTGCCACGTAGCGCTGAAAAGAGGCAGACTGATCATGGCCTGAGGCTATGCCAGCGAGGCAGCCGCATTCAAATTCAACACAAAGGTCCCGGCCCCGATGCGGCCATTGAGATATGATCAATTTCGACAACTGTGTTTTGTGTGTTGGCAGAATTTGGTGAAAAATAGATGTAAAGGGAACTTTCACCCCAAGTGGAAATGGGAAATAGTTATTCGATTGATGGGGTAAAAAGATCGTTTGCGCTTCTGTGCTTGGGCAAATATGCTGAATACAAAACTGTGTAAGTTTATTTGTTTAGTGATTGCAATCTCCCCTTGTACACAGCCTTTATTGAGCTTATGTTCATTTGCTATGTTTGAGACAGAGTGAGTTCGTGCTTCCTTCTATTAAAGTGCTAAATTCCTGTGCAACAGCAGATTGTTAGTCTTATTGTACTGGGAAACTACAAACAACCGTTTAAGTGTTCCTAAAAAGCTTAAAACCTACAGCACTAAAACACCTTTTGAGACCCACAATATCATCGAATAGTGGTCTCACCTGCCGACAGGTCAACAGACATGCATAATGTATAAGAGAAGGGATGGTAATCATTTCTCCAGTTAAATCTCTCCATGCGGATCACAGGGCAGACAAACCAGAACACGAAGGAGAACAGCAGCCTTTTGTCTTAGCAAACCATTACCCATGTGACCACTATTGGGGCCCGGAGAAGATAACTGATGGCATCTAATATGACTTGATCTTATTCTACTAGCCTCCATAACAGTCCTGCCACCTATGAAATGTTATAATGTCCTTGAAACCAAACAAAGCAAGTGGTGAAAGGGTACTCCAGTTGAAGCATTACAGTTGTAGGACACTGCACGCACAAGTTAGACATTACTTCCTGTGTGGAGTGGGAACGGGGAAGTTGTGCAATTGCAAATCAAAAAAGGATTGAGCTTCTGATTTGCGATGGATCAGTTGAATCCTCTCAGAGGAGTTTCAAAAAGTACCATACCAGTAAATCTGAAAATGACATCATCACTGGTGTTTTTGACTATTAATTTCTAATTGGAAATTCTGGCAGGTTATAGCAACCCAATTTGAAACCAATCTGATAAACACTCTCGAAGGAGTTAGAAAAATAAGTTTCCATGAAATACATTAAAAACAGCACAAAATTCCGAATGTCTGACTTGTTTGTTGGGCGGACATAATGGAAGCTGATGTGAAATATGTGTGTACCCAATTTGTGAATGTCATAGCAACTATGTCCAACTAAGACTTTCCACACATTTGGGAGCACTTTGGAGCCTGCTAACACGCATTACCCCAACAAACCCAGGCACAACAGCTAAAAGTGATATGGGGGCGCCATTGAGCCAACATACTGCGCTCAGGCCCAATTACTATGTGGAATTGACTCAATATGTTGTTTGCAAAGTTTCACAAGTTTTTGTTATCCATAAAGGCCTCAAACATGCGTTTGTAAAATGAAAATGAAAGCACAAAATCCAACATGGCTGACTTCCTGTTGTGCATTTCCTTTAAAAAATATGGACAACAACTATCCTGTCAAATATTGTGAACATCAAAGAAACTTTAACCCAACCCTAGCGTGCCTCTTGTGGTCTATGGACCAGGCCTGAGCTCAATCACTGCAAGACTTCGCCACATCTCAAGCGTGTGCCAGTCTTGGTGATTTTTCGAGAATCCTAAGGTCCTCAAAAGTGCAAATGTGCAGTAGCACTTGTGTGCTCAGACCCACACAGGTGAGTTGTGTAAATCACAAAGTATAAAGTTGGTTACAACCACTTGGCGGCCACGGTTGAGTCCCTGAAAGGGAGAAGCTGTAATCTATTGAGGTTCCAGAAGGCACAGAGCGAGACAAGGCCGCCACCCATTCTTCCAAAGATGCCCTAAAAGCTATTCAGCGGACCCCTTCGTCTGCCTAGACGTGCTGGCACCCACTACTTGACCAGGTCTCAGGTGAAAAGGCTGCAAATTGTCTACCTGCTCCGAGTAAAGGAATTGAAATCGTGCCTGGAGTACAAGCAGACAGTGGAACATTGCTGTGGACAATTCTTATTAGACAAAAAGGGCAGGAAGGCAATCTCTTCACCGGGTTAGGTCTAGTGAACAGATTGCCTCAGGTACTTCAAGTTTACAGAAAGTGGAGGCTAGAGGGAGAGAGGAGGGAGTATAGAAAAACAAAAGGCCCGGTGCCATCCTTGTAATATCCTTCACACATCAGTGTTACTTAGAACCGCTGGCTCCCATGGTTTCTTTATTTTCTTTCTCTCATCAGATCCACCTCATTTGTTCAATTACATGTAACGAGGGAAGAGTTTGGGTTGATTGTTTCTCTTCGGAGTCACTTTCAACAGCAATAAAAACATAAGTGTAATCTGCATCTATTTTCTTATTCAATATATAGATTTTGTCGATTACAACCAAGACAATTACTGCTATTATTACGAATTGTACAACTGACAATAATAACAACACTTTTCACGTTACTTAACAGTTATACGTTGAAATATTTACACAATGAAAACTATAATGAAATAAATATATAATGGTTTGGGTGTCAGACTGGCAAATGCTCAGTCAACACTTTGACATTGAGGGTCGAGCTTATTGGACAGACCATAACATTATGTCCTTAAACATATGGGCCTATCAAAGAAGTTAGAAACAGTTTGGGGCCATGCCTATTTCTTAAAGTGATGAATATTATCTGAAATGATCTTATAAGTAAGTGAAGGCATCACAATGGGGTCTTAGAGAGAGACACCAGGTGAATATGATACATGTAACAATAGAACCCTATCACCACGAGACATCACCAGCTCAATAATTACATTTAGACCATTTTTTTTGTTTGTATTACCAGTTTTCTGAAATGTTATGATTAAATATGCAAATTATAGATTATCTAATGCTAATTTGGGGTGAATTTAGGATAAATCTACATAATCAAATAGACAAAGTGGTAAAATAAACAACTAAATGTGTATTCTGGATGTTTTCTTTCCACTAATCTGAAAGAAGACGTTTCATGAGGGCAAAATAGTCAAATATCTAAACGATGCCCCTATAATTTGTTTTCAAAGTTACATATAATATATAAAAATGGCTACTACCAATAACATTCTTGTATTTGTACCTAAACAAGGCTTCTTCAAAATGAAATGGCCTTTGTGACAGATACTGGCCTGGTTGATAGGGACTTCTAGCAGCAGCACATTACTGTGCATAGTGAGAGCTGGAGGTCACACTACATTGCCTTGTAAACATTAACAGTGTACATATTACAATCTATCACACATGGATGTGTCCACACACACACACACACACACACACACACACACACACACACACACACACACACACACACACACACACACACACACACACACACACAGTGGCACATTCCATTCCAGCTGTAGTTAGGAAAAATGTTCTGATTACATATTCCTTTGAAGTTCATATAGGCTTCAAAGCACTTCTTTATTAGGCCGTTTCTGCTTAACATTTTAAGAGGCGTTTGGTTCATTCCCATTAAAACATGCAAAGAGCAAAATATGATAAAAGGTATGGAAATTAAATAAAGTTGCACCCATTGAGGAGATATGTACGCCCATGTTTTTCATCCTTTTCTCAAATATGATTTATGTGACAACTGCCACAAAGGTTATATTTAATGTTTTTCCCGATACATGTTTTCTCACTAGTGCTTAACTGTGCACTAGTATCACACAGACAACTGTTAGTTATTTTGAACGTGTTAACTACTGGGAAATGTGCAATTACTGTTGTCCATCGCTGAACTAGATGATTGCTTTTAGCATAAATCTATTCATATCCAATGACGTATCCATCTCTGAGGGTGCACAGATCTAAGGCATTATATTAATAGCATACTCCTCTCATTGGCTCATTGCATCACATTTGGCCTGAGGTTCTGGGGGGATAAAATGAACATTAAATATAAAAAAAAAGGGCTATCCTCCATTGAAGCATTAAATTGGCTTTAAAAATCAAATCCCGACCGGAGCATCTCCAAAATACATTTCATACAGTCTAGCTCTGATACATGCTCAAACTTCACAAGCTGTAGGATGCTGTGCGTGCGGAGGGCAACTTCTAGTGCCTACTGCACATCCATCTTTGACATCTGCTTGGCTGAGGTATGATGTGATGACTCATGATTTAAGTGAGCGATGGAAGGCTCATTCAAATTCAATATTTGAGAACGTAAGCGAGCCATCTGCTTGGACGCAAGCGAGAAATAGCAAGGGTGGCTAGTAAGAAATTTCAATCCAAATTAGATTGAAACGAACCGGCCATTCAAATACAAAATGGCCATGACACCCACAGTCTGGGAACACGAGTGCCGTATCTGCAGGGAGAATGGTTCCAGGGCTACATGAACTGTGCTACATATCTCAGTAGTCGTGACTGTGCAAAACACATGGGGGAGGAGTGTGAAACCTGACAACCTGCCTGGAAGCAGTGAAGACTGAGGAGGTGACAGAAATATACTGGTTTGTGTGGGCAAAATCTCATATTCATTTCTCTGCCCACAATATGTGTCAAATGATGCATGCATCTGTGAATGCATGTGTGCGTACATCTGTTTGTGGGTGTTCACGTCACCGTGGCCGCATTAGATACGCTCATCTCATGGTCATCAGTGTGATATCATCACTGGTCGATGGTAGAGTTACGCTAAAAGCTCAAACTGAGGAGCTCAATTACAAACTAAAGACTAGAATAATATACTGAGATATTTAGTGAATCAATAGGATTTTGTTTCTCTACCTTGACTTGTCTCTTGCACTTAATTTCATACGGGAGGTTTGGCTCTTTGAGCAAAGTAAGCTCACTGTCTCACACCGCTGGTCAATGGATTGTCACACTACAGGTAATGTACTCAGTGCCGTGATTTCTTTCCAATTTCCTGGGAAATAAATCTCTAGTACTCACAGAGTGACACTCTACCAGAGGAGGTAAGAAGTGTTTCTTTGTAAGTCAGTGTGAGTAGCAGCAGGCGCCGTGGCTCAACAGACCTCAGCAACGTCAACTAAATAGAAAATTGCAGAAAGAAGAAAAAAAAAATATATACCCTGAACAGCTGAACTGGACTCTAATGGTTCAACTTCTCACCTTGCTGCAGTGATAGACGTGGGCTCCAGGACCCTGTAACATATAGTGTTGTACACATCACTGCAGCAGGGTGAGAAGTTACACCAAAACAAGGTTTTCATCAGTTTCTCTTTTAGGGTCTAGTGGTCTTCTGCTATTAACATTTTAAAAGCACCGACGCATCTTTTCATTCTGACAGGCGGAGCAGGGAGTAGAGATTGCTACCATCATGCTTTACTCACATACTGAAGCCTGGAAAAAGGCCAACCTTAACATTTGCAGATGTTGGGATCCATAACACGCCTGGTATTAACCCACGTGAAAGGTTTCCTGCAGACTGCTCTGGGATTTAAAGTCATGGTTCATTTTTAGCGATGGCCAACATTGGTCAAGATAGGGCTATCATCCGAATGGCTTAGTACTAGCGCTATGGTACAGTGTGTATATCTCGTAAATTACCCCACTAATAATTCATGGAATGTTACCAAACTCCTGCAGTAGTACACATAGGGTCTGTACTCACAAAACGAGGCATTTGAAAGTTTGTAAGTACATCAATAATTTATTTAAAAGAACACTTGCCTGATAGCTTCTATCCTCGGCTGCTAACGCTCCCGCAGCGTAGACGCCACTTTAGTGTTTACCCAGCCGATGCCGTGACGCGAGCTTCAAGCGAGAGTATGAAAAAGTTTAGCTGAATTTTTATAAATGCTTGTATTATCAGGTCAACAAGTGTTGACAAACTTTCAAATGCCTCGTTTTGTGAGTACAGACCCTATGTGTACTACTGTAGAAGTTTGGTAACATTCCATGCATTATTAGTGGGGTAATTAACGAGATATACACACTGTACCATAGCGCCAGTACTAAGGCATTCGGCTGATAGCCCTATCTTGACCAATGTTGACCATCGCTAAAGATGCTTCTGAAGGGGTATTTGGCTGGGTGTCATGGTGGAAATCACCTAGGGTGCATCACTTTAATGCTCATCAAAGTCGGTAGGTTTGATTTTGTGATTTTGCTAATAAGAAAATGCTGATGCCCTTTCAAGTATCGCAGTATTCTCCAAGGCCTGGTAGCACGTTTCCATTGAATGGCTGTCAATGTTGGGACCTCACCATTTACATCCATTACCAGGTCCCATGCCGTTTACGTGCCATATAGAACAGGCACCTGGCTCTGTTGTCTGGTTGCATCAGCTAACATATAAGAAACAAGAGCACATGTGCCCACTTCCACATTTAGTTTCGGTGACAGTGAATCACTCGCTAATGGTTCCTATACAGGGGATTTGTTTTGGCTTCCATGCTGGAGAGAATCCGTCTTTTTTCGTCAATTCCGCCCTGCCAGACAGGCTGCGTGTCTCGGTGCGGTCTGCAGTGAGAGCTTGCAGGTGGAAAGGCCAAAGGGTATGACATTAGCAGACGGAGCGCTCGCGCCCCGCACGCTGGCAATATGTCACGCCACATCTCATCCCGTCTAACGCTATGAGAAGGTGCTGCCGGCTGCTGAAAGGCCACCTTCCAAACTGATATCATCGGCCTGACACCCTGACCTGACTGGAGCTGAGGGCTGCAGCTCTGTTCCATATCGTTTCCAGACGCATTAAGGCGGGGGAGCGGGGTCACGATATGGTGCAATAAAAACACAAGGCTGATCTTTTACTTCCTAAGCCTCGCAAAGAACTAGAAATGAAAAGATCAGAGAGGAGGTCAAGAGTTGAACTAGTGTTGTTTTAGAAGTAGGAGCAGCAGTCTTCCTGTTCCCATGTGCAACTTCTTCATACGTCAGGCGTGGAAGTTAGTCAGTTCAGGAAACCTGGTCGGTTTTCGAAGGATCCTGAGATCACGATGGAAAACGCTGCTATTCTGCTACTGACATATTGTATTAATAGCGACCTTGTATGAATGGTAGCTATTTTACTCAAAGCTATTAGCTCAAGACATATTTAAATATTCCCTCTATTGTAGAAATCCAGGATATATCGTATTCAAAATTCTATTCCACCACTCACTGGCCTTTCAGTCCATGTGCAATCAGAATATAAATGTATATATACTTAGTGCCACATTTATATTAGTACCCTGCAGGAAAACCTCACTGCCAGCCAGCAGAAATACTTTGCTACCCTGATTTTCTTACGGGAACTCAAGGCTTTAGTTACTGTCGGTCTCTGGAGGAGGAATCGACCAGGAGATGTCATGACATTGAATAAATTGTTGTCTCTTCTCTACCCTGGTTTGGTCGCACTCTCTTTTTCTTGCTCTCTCCCACACAGTCTCTCCCCCTCCTTTATACACTCTACACACTAATATTTCGGGATCCTTTATATAGTGTGGTTTGTGCCTGAGTGGCCATGAAGCAGGACACTGCTGTACAAGGACGCTAAGTCAACCAAAGAATATAAAGGTTAAATAAAGTATTCCTAGTAAAAGTATGTGATAGATCACTGCTTGAGCAGTGGATACCGCATCAATATTTAAACGCAGCAGCGTTGAATCTAAAGAAAATCAATGATCGTCGTTTCCATTACAGTGGCATGGAGTAAGAATGTGGAATATGTGAAACACTAGAGTCCACGTTGATAACCTCTGCCTGCATCATTTGTCACGTCGAAACAAACAAATCCGTCATGACCTCAACCGCCATACACCATCATTTACAATAACGTGAAGCAACTACGTCAGTGCCACAGAAATGACTGAGAGGCCTGTGGTGCGATTCAAAGGGAAAACATAGCTTGTGTGTCTCCATCTCCTCCCTACTGCAGGGAAATCACATAATATACACAGTGCTTGTTCAGCATCTAGTGGTCAAATCAGGGTATAGCACTCTTCTCGGCATGACTTTAATGTGCCAGTGGCTCCGCATATAATAAGTGGTGTAATTCATACACTAAGATATTTGAATTGCACTGCATAAAGTCTGTGTTCATTGTAAGTGCAGAGACGTGACTCAAATTAAGCAGAAGCATAAAATAGGGACTGAGTGAGGTTCACATAGCAACACATCTGTATGACCCTGCAGAGCCCCCCTCCATTGGTTCAATTACAGATGTCTAACTGAATGCCAATAACAAACCCTGATCCCTTCCCAAAACTGATCCCCCTGAGAAAAGGCAAGAATAAAAAGCACTAAATGGCTTCTTGATGCGACCATCCATAGCTGCTAATCAAAGTCCCCCCCCCCCCCCCACCCTCACAAAGACATCGTGCAAATTAAAGAGCATACACACAACAACAAGCATTGTGGCAAACATCAGGTTTTCTCCATGTTTTGTCACTGTGGCTGGCAGCACTTACCTGTGGGCTCGTTGTTCAATTGTCAGTGGTCATGATAGAAATAACAGTGTGCTATCATGCTGTCAGCATGGGGCAGAAAAACATCGGCTTTCTCTGGAAACAAGCACGCGCCAGGTGGTGCCGTGTCTCAGTGGAGAAGCAATTAGCTTTCTGGGGGCCGAACTACAGTTTGTCCCCCATAGAAAACAAGCAACACCTGTGTGTGCAGCCGAGCGGAGCCGAGGCTGAGCGCCGCATAATAGAAAATAGGGGTGTGTCAAAATGCCCTTTTCTGAATGTGTTGTTTTTTTTTTTTTGCAGAAGGTCGATAGGAAGATGAATAGTGATAAGCAGGGAGGGGCAATGAAATCATTATGGAGTATTGTGGGCAGGCGAGGAGGATAGCAGGAAGAGAAATCTGGATAAGTATGCAAGTAAAACATTATTTAAATCTGTGAGAGACAGAACGGAAATCAAAGTGACAGCACTTATGGAAAAAAGAAAACAACTTTCATCACATATTGGAGAAAGAGGTGGGAGGAGACGTACAAATGAGGCGGTAAGAAAGACACAAATAAAAACAGATTCAACGGCAACAAAATATGGAAGCGAGACGTGGGGAATGAGAGAGTTGTCACTCATCATGGAGGAAGCAGAAAAGGGCTACTGCACAGAATCAAGATGACATACAGATACATTTTAGTCAGAAAAATGGATAGGACCACTTACTGAGGCTACAGTCTATCCTGATACAATCTGGCGGGAGAAAGAGCGGAAATGGTGAGATCGAATAAAAAGAGAAAGAAAGAGACAGAAAGAGGATAAAAGAGAAAAAGAGACATTTTACATCCTTCAAGGTACATTCTGCAGACATCCAAGCATTGCTCTGAGGCCACCATCCGGGGACAGGCTCTGAGTCAGGATCACCCTTTTCCTCCATCAATCCCACCATCCATCCCTCCTTCCACCCGATACCCCCCCGAAGCACAGCAGAAGGCAAGACTTACTGTCCACCATGGGGTCTCTACCGTAGGAAATAAATAAACTATGCAAAGTGCCGCGTTGTTGGTGTAATTAACACTTTATATGATTACAGACACCATCAACATGTACATTGCATAGTTGGAATTATCAGGTTCGATCTGAGTGGAGTGCAGCTCTGAATCAGACTATCAGAGATTTAATGCACCACCTTCTCATCACCTTTTTCAACGTTTTATGTCAGACGTCTTTTGTTTTGTTAAATCATAATTACAACTAAGAAAGCATGAAACACACGCATAAATATATGATTCATTTCATTAAGTCAGACAGAGCCTGATCATTTTAACCACACGGAATGTTTTTGGCCAGAATAAGATGAATAAATTCAGTTGGTTGGAAACACTGTGAAACATTAAGCTCACACAGTGTACAAATAACGCCTGTGCGCTCACTAGAGCGGATACAACGTCTTGCACCTTTAACATGTGGAGATGTGCTTGCCTTCTGCAGCACTTTGGGCATGAGAAACCCAACAGTGTAAATGACAAGAAAGGGTGATCTGCACATCCCAGCCACCTCACGCCTGCTGCACACGTAGCAGAAGATAGAAGACCCTACGCTGTACGATTTGCTAAAAAACACAGTGAACGCTGTTATTAGTGGTGGAGTGTTGGTTCAAAAGCTTTCTCCTTCAACTGGAAGTATCATGTGAAAGCAGAGTGTCAGGAAACACTCAGAAACTCAATCCTGCCATGTAGCTTACCCTGACCTTTCACCTTCCCCCTTTGCAAAAGGAGGTTTGCAAATTGAGACTTCCCTTACAGGGAAGTATCAAATTATTATTCCCTGTCTAATATGATCTCTTGAAATAAATGCCTTGCTCTACAGAGCCATCTAGTGGCAGTGAGCTGTGTGTGCAGGAGGCAGCGTGGTTGGGTTGTGGTCTCGAGCTGTCAACCGCTACAGAATAGTGGACACAAACGGCCAGGGACCGACGTCACGCTGTAGAGAGGTGGGGCCAATACCAATACGCTTCCATGGTGATGTGTTTAAGGGCCACACGGGTTCGTAAGCAGCGGCGTTTTCTGGAAGAAGCCGCATTTGTGTCAAAATAGATCTTTAAGTGTTTCTAGTGTTCATATGTGAATGTGACTGAGCTTCAGCTAACACACTTCACAGGTTAATCATGATTATCTATCATGAATAAATAACATTAGGGCTAAATCTGAACAATTAGTGCCTTTTCAAGTGATTCATTAGCAGGATTTCAATTATGTTCACAAGGATTAGAGCTTAACAGATCTGATGTGTTACTTGTTAATTAATTTCCGTGTAAAAGAGCTAAGAAAATCCTGAGCAGAGGTTTAGCGTCAGTCGGCTGTTTCAGGTGTCAGTTAAGCCCCCCCGAAGACGGGGGGATGGGAACGTGTGTCCCGTCTCGCTGTGAGATGTGTGTATACAACGTCATGTGGGGGAAGTGTGTGTCGGGGGACGGCGAGCAGGACAACTACAGCTGTGAGCCGGTCTCTCTGACTGTTTGATCCAAGGGCCGCAGACATAGAGGCCGTTGAAGGGATGAAAAGTTCCATCCTCTGACTCGTGGCCAGGGGGGGCGTTTATGAGTGACAGAAAATGAGAGTGGGAGAGGGAGAAAGAGGAGGCGAGAGAAAGGGAAGTAGAAAAAGAGAGAGAGAGAGAGGAACGGCCACGTCAGCCCCCTCGCCTTCCTGTCTCTATGGTGGCTTAAACTCTCATATCCCAGGGTGCAACTCTGTCACGCTCCTCCAGGTTCACTGCTGAGACTCGGCTCCTTCGAGGGATCAGGCAGACTTAAGGTATCCTTAAGATGGAAGGTCATACCCATCTTCCCCGGAGCACTAATATGTATTGCAATGCAATTTAAATAAGTCTAAAGGTAGCCCGTTGTTAGAGGGCTACAACCCCTCTACCTTCTCACTGACCTTCTCTCCACTAAGATTGCCTGACGCCCCCCTCCTCTTTGAAGCCATTTGTGATTACCCATGATGAGGATTCCCATCTCCTCTCAGCACCAAACTCCTCAAAGTAGAAGTGGAGCCAATCAGCCCTTCAGCTAACTAAACTAAAAGGGAACAGAGCAGAACGCCGGAGAGGAGCGATACAAGAGCAAGGCCACCGTGAAGCTTCTAGAGACAGGTTAGTTAGTGGGGTGAGGCTCAGGCTCGGGGCCGGGTATGCTGTTAGAGATGGAGGAGGAGGAGCTATCAGGCTCCACATGGGAACAGAAAGAAGTGGGTGAATGCAGAGGCGATGGATTGGGACCAAATCATATGGAAGAAAAATGGCTGCAGGGCCAAACTGGGAGGGGGGGGGATGGGGGGTGTTCCTTTACATTTTTACTTTTAGTCATATTGTCCTGCAGCAAGCACTTCTTGTGGAGGAGAAGTTTCTCTCTTTGTACCTCAGTTCTGTCAAATAAATAGCCTTTAAACACTGTGGACATCCGCCATTTAAAGCAATTATGTGCAAAAGCTAGTTGCTTATTCTACCGCCAACCGTAGCTATCTACTAAAATGAAGCATGCTCTATCGTACACATCAAATCTGGCATGACTGAGGTACAGATTCAGAAGCTTTCCCCTCACCCAAATATCTGTTTTTGGTAAGGAACAAAAAAGAATGGCGGGGAAGTCAAAATGTCAAATCATCCTAAATCCAGAAATAGAGTGGAAATGAGGAGGCGGGATGGAAAGGGAAAGGTCACGATGAACGGCGGTGGCCTACCGAGGTTCACGATGAGCTTGACTCGGCCTCCGTCCAGCTCCAGGCGCAGGGTGTCGGCCGACTCCTTGGAGGTGGTGGCCATGAGCAGGCCGTACGCCCGCTGAGACATGAAGCGCAGCGCCACGTCCTCGGCCTCCGTGTGCATGGTGACCGGCATCATGATCTTCAGGTACATGCTGCCGTCATAACTCAGCACCGTCGCCTCTGGATGGGGGTGAGGCAGAGGACAGGAGGGGGAGGGTGTCATGTGGGTCACGCTTGATGCAGGAGAGATAAAGACCCGGGTGACCCCGGAGCATGGTCCACTGGATACCTATATCATCTTTCATGTGAAATGTCACTCTAAAGACATGTATTTGCCTCATTCACAACGGAAATACTGACACTACAGTAGCTAAATCTAGATTTACACATGGGTATTTTATTTTTTGCCTCATTGTATCAAACCAAAAAGGTTGGACCGTATGTGTTAACCTTATATGAGACACATGTTTCTTTCTCAGCCTTTTGATCACTTCAAATAGAACCAGGACTGAAACAAACCCCCCTATTTGTTGAAGGAGGTGTTTGGATGCCACGTTTACAACATAAGAACAAGGAACATTTAGTGAAAATGATAATCAAAGCCATATGTATCTCAAAACTGAAATCTTATCAGGACGATCAAAAGAGAACATCAATCATCGCTGCACCTCCCAGGCATCTAGGAGGTTGTGGATGTTTGATGGCAGTCTGCACACTGTCTGCACCCCGTTGTCTCTTATCTGCTTGTGTATTGCACCTTCATGATTTTGCTCAGTGTCATGTTGTTGTTAAATATTACGTGTCTTCAACTGATTCAAGCTAATGTTTGGTGTGTACACAGGGTTCCAGTTATGATGTCATCTCTGTGAGGGTCTCCAAAAAAATAAAAAGTAAGTAAAGATAGGCTATAATTAAATAGGTCCGCCTTTAGTGATGGCAATGTTAAGCTACGTGTGACACATTGTATGCATAAAGCTTCTTATTTTTTGTTGAAAAGCTTTCATATTGATAGTTTGCATAGTGGCTTTGGTGGTGTTTGCAGCCATGCTGCATTCACCATGCTTTACTACATGTTTAGGCGACTCTTATTACTCGTCAGGTCAAGCTATTTATCTTTAACGTCAATATTACTGTATGTGGAAGGGAAATATCTTTATTTGTAATTAAAATAGTATGCTGCTGTACAGAATAAACCCAGGTCACCTTCATCTCCATTACATTTTCATCAGATGACAAACCTACCACCAACAGCACAAACGTACTATAATTAAAGACAACATCAACAAATATTCATAATGAATCCAATATCAGACTCTCCTCAAGCTGAAAAAGATGTCAAAATCAAAAGTGCCGCTGGTTTCTGAGACGTCCTTAATCACAGACGGCAGCGCCCATGGTTCCTGTATCTCTCTCTCTCTCTCTCTCTCTCTCTCTCTCTCTCTCTCTCTCTCTCTCTCTCTCTCTCTCTGCCATGCCATAAATAGACTGCTGTGTAGAGTGACAGGGCCCAGAGTACGGCTCTTATTTCGCAGTGTGGGTCGATATGCGTCATCATAGGCTAACGTATGTCACTGTCACGGGGAAAATTACGTCTTCAGGTTTCAGAAAATTATGGCAAACGATGCAGAAAAATAACCCTGCTATGGGTGAGTTTAAAGCAGGTATTTCTAAAAATACACTTGAACATGTCTTATGTGTCTTACTTACATACCAATGTGATACAATCCTAATGCATCATTATTCTTTTAACAATAGGACACGCAAAATATAATTTACATCCTAATGCCAGCTCAGAACACTCTCAATGCTCCTAATATTCTGTGGCTTTGAGTCATCACGACATATCCCCTGGGTTTCCTCCCTCTAGTAAATATCATTGACTGACCTTACACTCTGTTAATCTATGCACCCAGTCTGTTCACACAGAGAAATATGCAGCTGGTTATTAGAAAGCTGCCCTTTCCCACATCCCTGCAGCTACACAAAGCTCCACCAGATGGCAAAAGAGCATCACCGAAACCACACCAGATATCAGAAGACCCGGAGACAAGAAAAAAAACATACCACCCTTCAAAATAAAGACATTCCATCCTCTACCTCCACTGTCCTGAATTGAATCCAATCTCTCCTTCCCTCATTACCCTCCTTGTCCCTCAAAAGCTCATACGGTCATGGCTCACTCACTCCCACGGACGTGCAAAGGCAGACCACGGAGCCTGCAGCTAATTCTAATGAATCAGACGTACGTGGTGCTATTTGACGAGCTCGCCTCCCTTCGCCGTGGCGTACGCGCCACCTGGGTTTGCGTGACTGACACAGATGGCGGCGGTAGGCCTGGCTGCTCTGTCACAATGCTGCTAGCCTCTCAGTGCTTCACCCCCCCCTCTCCCAGCCAGTGGGCCCTAAAGCCATCCACACATGCCTCCCCGTGGGGCTCTTACTCTTACTACAGCAGCTGCTTGGTTGTTTGAAATACAAGCGCATTGTTAAAATGCTCGTTCCACACTTGTTTTCTCTTGTTTCTTCTTTATTTGATGGAGTTTACAACATTACATTGTACAGCATCAGTGATTTAGCAAGCATCGTTTCACGCTTTAAACCGTCTACAGTTTGCCATGGCTTGATTAGGAGTCATTTTCTGCGTCATTGTAGGAAAGGCTATATTTGGGATACGGTGCTCTTCTCAGTCCTGGGTTTGAATGAATGAATTAATTAATTTATTTACTTAAAACAGGGACAATGCACAAAAAAAAACATTAATCTTGTAAAACAAGAAGAGATGCTTTGAGCCAGGTTATAGCAACAATTGCTAATTTCCGCCTGTAGTCACTGGGCAGGTAAAGTGCTAAACAGATACAATATTAAGATTAATTGAAATAAGACATAATAACCATAATATTTATGGGGATCCCCTCCATGGTTTAACCAACGCAGTGTGAGATAAAGGTTTACTGCAAGAACATTATCGGCTGATATTCACTAACCCTATGCGGGAGAATTATACATATAAACATTTGGAGATCTGTGCTTCCTAGTTGCCGAACCCTCATAATTTGACATAGTAAACAACAAATTGAAATCGGAAGGAGGAGAGCTAGTAACCTTGGCAACCCAAATAAAAGTGTTTTGAAGGAGATGTTATGAAAGCAATATAAAATAGATATTAGAGATGGAATTGTGATGTGTTTGACCTCCAAACAGTAGCTCTAAAACACTTCTAATACACTCATTAAAACGCATTATGCCAAATATTTTTATCAATAAATACTACTAATTATAATTAAATAATACAATATTTTATTTTTCTTTAATCTCTATGTTTGAACCCATCTGTGACTCAAAGACTTAAAATAATTTGCAACATGATTATTGCCATCCGTTGCACCACTAATAAACACAAAAATAGTATTGAATAGCCAATCCAGCTTTTTAAGTAAGTATCGGCTCCATATCTAATATCAGAATCGGTGCAACCCTAATGTGTGTGACTTCAAAGCCACGGACCCCCACCATCCTCATCATCACCTTACCTATCTCACAGTTGCCCCCCAGGTATCCGGTGCCGATGCAGTCGCATATGTAGCGGTTCCAGCCCTCTTTGCATAGACCGGCATTGCCACAGGGGGCGCTGCTGCACCTCTTCTGCAGTTCCCGGGTGCAGAAACTGCTGACGCCGAACGCACTCTGGATCTCGGCCAGGCGGCGGACGTCGCGGCTCTTGCCGTCGATGAAGAGGTCGCGGACGCAGCCCACGTAGCCGTAGTTAAGGAGCGCCGTCCACACCTCTGGTGGCAGGATGAGGTCCACCTTCAACTCGGGCAGCCCGCCCAGGTACATGTCACTGTCCAGGTCCAGGATCTCACTGCCCTCTGGGGAGCTGAAGGGCATGCTGCGGCTGTTGACGGAGATGGATCCTAAAAGACAGAAACACAAACACATGTGTGATTTAGCACGATAAACACTGGACAAGTGTGTGGTCTGGATAGGTGGGTCAGTGGGCGGGGCTCCGGCTGAGGGAGCAGCAATGAGTGGATAATTTAGGGACAAGGAGCACAGACAGAGGGACATACAAGAGACAGGCTAAATTGATGACAGAGTGTGTGTGTGTGTGTGTGTGTGTGTGTGTGTGTGTGTGTGTGTGTGTGTGTGTGTGTGTGTGTGTGTGTGTGTGTGTGCGTGCGTGCGTGTGTCTAATGTGTCTGTAATAGGCTAAATGAAGGAGAAGGGAAGCAGAATGCAGCAGAGAGTGGGTGAAACAAAAGGCCCTCTATCTTTCTGTGATTAACGACTCCATCTTAATTTTCTATTAAAAGCCAATTACAGCAGGAGCAGGAGTGAGATCATATGAATGCTCATGCACTTGCACACACACCCACACACCCACACACGCACACACACACCCTTCCTCATTATACGATGCCATTAGGGGTAGATATAATGTCCTAAGTGCTTGCCCACCTACAGATCATCTATCAGACACCAGACACTCAAGCATGCAGATGGCCCCTTTTCTGCCCACATGAAGGAAGGTAAAGGTGAGTAAACTCACATTAACAAATACCACTCCATGTATTATTAATAGTATGCATGATCACGTCTTCGCTTTTGTGTTAACGTGCTTGGATTGGCGTAGAGAGTGAGGCGGTTCTAGACTATGTCAAAGCCAAGTCAGCCTCCTTCTCTTTGGCAAATCTGTGATACTATTCGAGTCCTTCTAGTCCGAGTGCACATTTGCTGATGCACCCAGAAGCAGCAGAGAGCTGGATGATGATTTAAGCCTCATTGATGATGATACCGCATCAAAGTACTGTTTGATAGTAGTAGTTAACTCTGTTGATACAAGCCACTAAAGCCAACAGAGGTTTCTGACATGCTACTTGTGAATGGATTGTGATAAAAAAAGTTAGCACACACCTTTCCTCCCTTCCCTCTGGAAATCCACATGGCACCATTCCCCGTCATTGACCTTCTTGTTGCTGGCCTTCAGCTTTGTTTTCCCAGAGCCCATGTCGATCAGCAGGTACAAATACCCATCCAGCAGCTCCATGGCAAAGTAATCAGTCTTCAGCTCGCGGCCGGGCTTCTGCTCTTTGGGGCCCTGAGGACGCCCGTGGCTGAACAGCAGGAGCCCGCTGGGCTCCGTGGTGCGGAAGTCAAACGAGATGGACCCCGTCTTCTTGGTGTTCCACTTGGGCAGGGTGATGTAGGACTCGGGGGTCTCGAAGGTGACGGGGTCCAGGGCTGCCACGTCCTCGCAGCGGAACACCAAGTCGCCGTTCAAGGTGATCTTAGGGTCGCGCTCGATGGCCAGCCGTGAAAGCTCCAGCTTTAAGTCGTTGTTCTTGTACACCACCTGCAGAGCAGAGAGGAGAGTGGTTACAAGGCTGTAATGCTATATAACATAGTGACGGTGCAGTGTGGCTGGCGATTCAAGTGGTGGATTACTCATTTAATCATCTTACATCCTGAAATGCAGCTACAATAAAGAAGACCATTAAGTCCGTAATGCTGAGATCTCGCAGATGCATCCTAATTACCCAAATTAATGTCGGCAACAGTGGCTGGAATCTTGTCAGCGTGGGGAAATGATATATCAACACATGAATGAATTGCACAACTTTCCGTTACAGCTATATGAACGCAACTGCTGTTGTTCTAGCTCTGATCAACCATCCCCAAACCAAGAATGTTGGTGCTTGTGAGTTCTCAGGTTATTGATGCTCCATGATTTGGTGGTTCATTAACACTTTGAACATTTTGAAACACTGGCCAATCACTTTGGGCCACTGAGTTGCCCGAGGCAAGCTTCCATTGACTCCGGGGGCATGTGGATGCACAGCATGCTCAGTGCATCAAGCTCCGTTAACCACCGTATAATTGTTGTTGTACAAAAGCTGCAGCTCAGAAATGTCAGTATACAGGCACAATGAATGGGAAAAAAGGAAGAAAAAAAAAACTTTAAAGGCTGTGGGGGAAACCCAGACACAGGGAGAAGTGAATGTTGCTGACGGTCTTAATGTAAATGTCTCCGACAGCCTTTGATGAAATACGGCTCTATTGTTCCAGCTCAAAGTGTGTTTCTATGGCTCACTATATGCATTCATAATGGATTAAGTGCTAAAGGCAAAGCAAATTATCCTTGTCTTTCATTGTTTCAGTTCTCCTTTTATTTGTTGAACACTGTACAGCGTTTGAAGAGGCCGTCCTCAAGGTAATAGTGTGAAGCAGCCGAGGCCTTTGCATTTGTTTGTGTGTGTGTTTTCTCTCCTGATTCTAGTGCTCTTCACGCTCTCTCACACACCCACACAGACTGCCTGACAGGTAAAAGGAGGGTTGCACACATTTCATTTCTTTGCATGTGTTTGGTTAATAGCTAACAGAACTATAGTACACACACGGCTGAGTACATGCTTCTCACTGCTATGTGGCAGACAGCTCGGTGAGTGTCTATGAGATTGTATGACGTGTCATATATATGACGACTTCCAGCCAATTCTGTGCATACATCGCCACTGTTTTCTGACTTTGATTGAAATGTTTTTCTGACGCAGTAACCGATGGTTTCATTCATCCAGCCAGACAATACAGCAGCAGTAGTTGCAGACATACGTGGCAGAGATCTGCACTCTACTGAGTGATCCTTCCTGGTTATCTGTGTAATTAGTCGCTGCCTTTGTTTGCATTGGCCTGTTTTCCTATTTGCATCAATGGAAGTCTTGTCTATCTAATTTTACCAGACTGCTGCTGTCATTCCCCTTTGTCTTTTATGGTATCTGTAACAAACGCTCTCCAATCTTATTTTTCACACAGTCTCTCTTTACTCCCTCTCTCTCTCTGTCTCTCTCCCTCTGTCTCCCTCTCTCTCTCTGTCACCACACCTACACACAGGCACAGGATGAACCGCAATAATGCAGATATGCTGGGTTATTCCTGAACTTAAGCCTTCTTTGGTTATCCCCTTCTTTGGCCACGCTGCCACATACACTGTACACCTCATAATGTCGTCATTAGCAGAGATTAGTCCTGGTACTTAGCCATGATAACGCTGAAACTGGCAGCTAATAAGGCATGAGCTCTCCTGGCTTAAGGTGTTAGAGAAAAAAAAAAGAGGTGAAAAAAGAGAGAAACCCGGTGGGAAGAGGGAGAAGGTTTATTTTCATCTGATTTATTTTGAGGTAATTATTTTTCTTAATCCATGCTGTTCCGTTTCTTCCCGTCCATGCTGTTCCGTTTCTTCCCGTTTTTGAAGACATCATACAGCATGTGGGGAAACGATGAGGCAAGATATAAAGCTGGCAACATGCGGCAACAGACGACTTTCAGGCCAGTTATATATCTGCAATGTGGCCTAACTCCAGCCCCCATGTAAGCTAGCGCTGGGTAGATCAATTATTGTGTTGACAATCCATGTTCAAATGATCAAGGAATTCAGTGTGTTTCACTGAGAGGAAGCTTCCTGTTGATACTGGTTCACCAAATGTAATACTTAGCTCTATGACAACATGTTGATGGCCAGATCTCTGTTACGTTTGCTGTGGTTTTCTTGCTTTCTAGAAGATGAATCTCCTGTCAGCTGTGACCTTCCCTTCACACCAACATCCAGAGAAAAAGTCCACATGCATAAAATAAATATCAAGATACTAATTCTGAACTGATACACTCTGGTTATGACCAGATAAGCCTTTCAATTTTAGAAACTGCATGAGCTTTCCTCTAGCATTACCCTCACTACTTGGTAACAGCCTAAAAGGTCAACTGTGAACAAAAGACGGCTAACTGTAAGAGGCGCGTTTCTGATTAGGGACTAGGGGGGCTGCCATATTTACATGAAGCGGTAGCAATAGCTGCATCTGACACCCCCAAAAAGTCTTTCGACATACTAATCAACACCAAACAATGCTTTTCTCTGCCATCTGGTCTCTTAGTCATGATCATGCTCAAACTAGCTGATGAGGCCGAGACGGGACATCACATACACAAAGACAGATGTTTCCTCCAACGTGTCATTGACGTCACTGATGAGGATTTTGTGCGATCCAGCTTGTCACGAATCGGAGGCAAAACGAAGGCAGGTGGCCAAGATTAGCTAGCACCAACGTCAGCTGTGATTGGCTATCGATAGTCTGCCAGAGCAGGATGTGGCAGATCAGATCATAAGTGAATCCCTAATCTTTTCACACTGCTTTGCTAGCTGGTCGACAATGTAGTTTCACAGGGACACATGATGCTCATTTTCAGTTTCAGGGGTGGGGGGTGTATTCCTATGAATTCTCATGTGACAGAGGAAGAGGAGCCCCATCTAAATGGTCTTCCAGTGTGTCTCCAGCAAAAAGAATACAAATGTGAAAGGATAGGAGTCGACAGGGCAATGCCAAAACGAAAAGCAGAACGCAAAAGAAGGTGAAAAAAAGAGAGGCATTCGGCAGCAAAGGAGAAGATGGCAGTGTATGACAAATGAGAGGGAGACGAGAGTGACAGAGGGACTGAGTGATGCATGGGAGCATCAAAGCATGTGATGCACGAAGGGCCCACTCTGAACCTTGTAGCAAATAAACTGGGCCTTTTTGAAGCAAAGGACCCAGACGATCTGGGCTCAGCCAGCAGCAGATATGGTATAATGTGCTGACTCAGCATCTAGACCATATGCCTTTCTTTCATATCGTCAAATCCTTCAGGGTGTCTGGCTTCATACAGACACTAGCAATACGTGTTCTTCGGCATCGGGGAGGGGGGGCAGGTCTGGACAGCTCATTGAAAGCTGCAGAGAAGCAGGCCGGCTTTGTCCACGAGTTGAAAGACCACAGTCGAAGGTCTTAAAACATTTTGAGATGCGTTAATGCCGTCTAGCAACACAGCCTGCGTTCCCTCTTTTGATGTGACGATCCCTTCTCTGAATTAATTCACTTGTGTTGCAGAGCCACAGGCTTGTTTTGACTCGGATTAACGTCAGCGATCTGTCTGAACGGAGAATGCGAGTGGCGTCCACATGGACTGCGACTGGGCCGAAGCCTTCCTCAAGGGTGACTCCATCGATTTGTTTTGTCAGTGAGAAACTCTGCAAATGTAACACCTGCAGGTCGGCAGTGCAAAAACATTTCTTGATGCACTTAGGGATGTGAATGTTCCATGAGCCCACATAGCACATCGTTTGCCTTAAGTTACATTAAGTTACAGTTTGTGACGAACTTTCAGCCCGACTTTACACGGAATGGTGTTGTCTTGGCGATAAGGAAGCAGAGCTTGAAAATGGCAGAGGGCAGGCTTTGCAGCAGCACCCCTCCCACTACAAAGTCTCAAATGAATCTTTACTTGCGGTGGGTGGGTTGGAAGTGGGGGCGATGGACCCCGGAAGATTTTTATCGTACAACAAAGGTGAGACCGAGAGAAAGCTACAGACGAAAGAGAGAGAGAGAGAGAGAGCATCAATACGATGCTGGGAGGACAGGAGGAGAGAGAGAGTGAGGCCAGAGCATTCATCCAGTGTATGGAATCAGTCGAAGAAATCAATTTTAATTTGGCCGTCAGGATGGAATAGCTGGCGTGCCAGCTCGCTACCATGGACTTAATTACACGAAAGGGCCCCCCGAGAAAGGGAAGATGAGAGAGGTGGGAAGACGAAAGGGAGAGAGAGAGAGAGAGAGAGAGAGAGGAGTGTAAAATGGGCGATAGCAAGGTCACTGTCTGGGAGAGAGATGGTGAGGCGGAGGTTGCGTAGGAGAGAGGGATCTGTGGAAACAGGACTAGGGGGCTGAGGAGCTCTGCTGGGGTGCAGAGAGACCTGATTTCACACCACACCACTCTGACCGGGAGCCTAGAAACCACAACACACACACACACCACACAGTGTATGATCATAGCATGTGGGTGACTTTGAACACACACACATATGAGCACACACACGGCAAATAGAAACTTGATAGGGATTCAGTGCCTCTTTTGGTGCTTTTTCACTCTTCTTCTGCTGTGTTCTTCCTTTGGATTGTGCTGCCTGGAGGGTACCAGCCAAGCGTATCAAAGGCGTTTGACCACGGTGGCAGCATGAAAGCCTTGCCCCAGACCATAACACCACTGATAATCCAAGCTGTGCCACTGAACTAGTACAGGCTGAAACACACTGCTGTCCACCCCCCCATCCACTCACTTTCCTCTTTATTTGCAGCTGCTACTGTACTACTTGCCTGGTGCTGTCGGTTACTCTTGTTGCTGGTTTCCCCTGCACGGTTACCTTCCTACTTTCGAGCTTGACCAAGTACGGTCAAGTCTGGATTGAGGTGGACCTTTCTGAACTGAACACATCTTCAAAAAGTAATAAAGTGGGTCTGGTATTGAGATGTATTACTCTAAGAAAATATGCACAAAAACAGTAATTGCACTTACTGCGGTCTACTTTTGGGGTCAAATATAAATAAGACTGTTCACCTTGGCTGCACACACCTGCTACCACTTCACTCCTTGCAGACGCCGGCGCACTCGGCAGATTTTACTGGATTTCACAGTGTTCTCTGAGGTGTTTTTTTCCCACCCAACCCTGTATTTTCTACCATTTCTGCTAAACTCTTCTTTGTGTGACTCAGTCAGTGCTGACTGTCAAACCGACCGAGTGCTTACTTTGACAGTCCGTGCTGTTACAAAGACTTTTGCATATCATCACCCAATATATTTTATGTCGAGTTTCACCACATTCAAAACTGAATTCTGGGCAACACCTAAGAAACTTGCAGACATGTAGTAAAAGACTGTAACTTAAGGCTTATGTGCTGTGGCTGAGCTCCTGACAGTTCTGGCCAAATTGAACCCCCTAACAAAGACAAATATGGGTCTATGGTGAAGGGGGAGGAGTGGATCAGACTGAAGTTAAACCCAGACATTTTAAAACTCTTTATCTTCAGTTGGCCAATAGGAACTGGAAGAAACTGCCTCTCGCTGTTCGCAAACAGCTTCCTTTGTCATGAGGAAACAACATTTTGACATTCTGTACTTGACTACATAACATTTTGAGTCATGTTTAACATTGTTGATCCAAAACTGCAGCCCTTGGCAGAAGGTTAACGTGAATGTTAACGCCGACTTCTCCCCGATAATTATTGCCATCCCTGTCAACCATATCTTACTTTTACATTTTCATTTATTTACCTTAACTTACTTTGTACCTGACTACGACGGCGTATTAGGGCCACTGTAAAAAAACGGGGCAGAGAGAGGGGGCAATATTCCAACATATAAAGTAGCAAATTTGCGGGTTTATAAAGTCACATATTTATAATGCTATCAACCGGCATTTATGCTGACTAACTTCCCATGAATGTTTATTTTGCATTTATTTTTCTAATGAATCCACCGTGTGACAACGCCTTGTTGGTGGTTTTATTTATATGGGCCAAATTGTCATCTTATGGGTGTTTATTGATCGGGCGATTTGGGCTAAGTTTTCACTTGTTCACGGCAAACATCCAGTGTTAGCTGAACCAACCAACTTGTTTATATCAGAAATATTCCACTAAAAACTATTTCTCTCAACTCTGGTGTTTTCCTGCAGTGGCCCTAATACGCCATTGTATCTGACAAATGCAACTCCATTATTCCTTCAAAAAAACAACCCAAACTTTTAACTCCCTCCTCCACATCCAGTTAGGTCTTCTTCATTTCCTTTCCTCTCCTCTCTCTTGGCTACTTATTGGGAGATCCCAGAGTCTAACCAACAGAGTCTTCAATGATCTGCTCTCCAACCATCTGCTCTGTCTTACTATTTCCAGCACTTGGCTCACATTGCCTCTTTACTTCCACTATGTTACTATTAGCTCTCACTACACTCCGTTTGTCCCTGTGCTCGGTCTGTAGGTTGACTGTAAATCCAGCCTTGTCTTGAAGAGAGAGGATAGTTTAACGCCTTGGGAAGTTTAAGGCCCACTAGGGATCCTTCTGATAGCAACCCAAATAATGAAAATGTAATTCTACAGGCATAATTAAGATAGAGCGATTACTGTGCGAGCCATTAAAAGTGATGGCAAAAGTAATTACTTATTCAATCAGCGTGGTTTTATGTGGAAATGCGATGGCACCATGTTGCGTCGCCTCTATACAAGTCATTACATTTACAAGGGCATTATACTCGGAGCTGTGATTGGTCCTCTTGACAGCTTGTTAAGCTGTGAATTAAAGCCTTGGTGAAAGTCAGATTTTTCGGTCAGACTTGAAGATATAACATTTTTATAAGGCAGCTGTCCTCTACATATATATCCCTAACAAGTGCATGTACAGGCATTGTTCATTGCTAAGAGTAGAACTGTGAAACGTTGTTTGTGAATTTCTTCCACACTGAAGAGCAGAGGAAACAACACTTTCAACACTTGTCTGACACCTCCTCCTCTCACATATTAGATTGTATATTTAAACAGAATGATGATCCAGGTATCAACACATATGTTTGCAGCAGTAGGTGTGAGGATGATGCTAAAGCACAGCAGAACGTGTGCAACTTTGTGATGTTTGTATGATTCCTGCTAGCTTGAAGCAAGGAGATACAGAGCAAATCACATTACTGAAGGGGCCTGAAAGAGTGACGCACCAACCAGGAACGGACTCAAAATGACCACAAAGAATCATAAAACAACCACAAAAAGAGTTCAAACCCCAAAAAAGAGACAACAATTATGAAAAGAGGCAATTCAACGGCAGAGAGACACAATGCTCTGATGTAGGACGGATGGTGGGTATATAGGTTTGTATCCACACACTCACACGGAGACACTCACATCTTTAAGGCAGCCCATGAAGTTGTTGCTGACTGGCGATCCGGGCAGGTCCGCGGTGTTGGGGCTCCCACCAATGTAGAAGAAGTCATCGGAACCCAGCATGGTGTAATCCTCCTGGGTGTAGCCAGTGGTGGTCAATATACCATCCACCGAGATGGTCACCTGGCATAGGCATGGCCCAAAAGAGACAGGCATAGACGTAGAGGCAGGGACAGGCAGAATAAAGAGGGTGACGAGAGCGGAGAGAAGTTCGAAGAATGAGGAGGAAAAACAAGGAAGAAAGTGGATTAAACACAGGCGATAGGTGGGGTTGTCCCCTACTGGTGTCGTTTGGTTGGGTGCTGTAGGCGCCACTCAGACTGGGGGCTTTCGCTCTCGAGTGCAGTTGCTAAGAGCAAACCAATGGAACGGCTCTGTGTTCACTGTGCAATCACTGACCCCTGATTTCATAGAGTGATGGCAAAAGCAGGCTTTAACTGTATCCTACACTAATTAACTTGCATCTCAACAGACATGTCAAAACCAATACAGCAGCCAGTACAAGAACATGAATTTACCAGTAAGGCTATTATAGAAATAGCAGCTAGGCTTTTCGGCAATAGGCATAGCTATTCAGCAATAATTATTTCTTAAAGCAGTCCGCATTTGAGGAACGACCAGTAAGAAAAAATCCCTTTTGAATATTCAATGCCTCAAGTCTCGTCTTTTGTGCAAGGTTACACATTCTGTGCCGCATGTTTCATCGCTAACAGAGCTGAAATTGCCAAGTGGAATCAAACACACAGCCTCGAGCTGGCGGTCTTAGATGGTGTAGATTGAAATGCAGAAAATAAATATTAAAAAAGAAACGGATGCATAGATGGTGAGGTAAATCTTCTGTCTGTAAAGTCTCAGTACGCTTGTATTACGGGAACAAGACTGACTTGATAGCGGTGGAACCTTAATAACAGCGCGGGGACGATTGTTGCAGTGATGTTACACAAGACCTCACAAGATGAGGTGAAGCAAACGTTGGAAATGAAAGCACATCTACGCTCAATTCAAATTAGAATGCATCTGGGATGAGGACAAAGGTTTCCCCTCTGCCGTTCCTCCAGAAGTTGTCTGTTTACATCATACTCATCACAAAGCAGCAAATTGCAGTACTTGATGAAAATGCTAGTATAATTTGGCTAATCGTATTATATCATGACTCTATTTGATATCAGTGCCACATCTATGTTGCTACAAAGACATAATGCCAAATGATGCCGTTTGATTTGGGAGGGAGTTTTTGCAGTTAGTGACCAATTTATAGTCCAATTATTGTAATGGAGCTGGCCTGGGCCAAAGTGAAGTACTCACCTGTCTGATTCAACATCTGTTTTCCTGCTTAAACGTCCACAGCTTAAATACAGGACTGCAGGGAGCTGTGTACGCAACCATCTGGTTTCCATTACCTCCGCGCACTCAGATGTGATGCGAACACAAGACACCTTCATTTCACTCAACTTACATTTTGGCCATTTACAATAAGATTTGGCATCTGGTGCTACGTCACTTTGAATGTCGGATCCACTTCCCTTTAATGTACTTTTGATGAGCATCATTTTTCACAAACAGCAGCCAATAGCAAAGACGCATTCACTTTGTTTTTAATACACAAAATAATTGATTTCTGCAAAAATAAAAATACAAAAACAAACAGCTTGAACTGGATGTAAATCACAGCAAATATCTAAAGCATCTAACATGAAAGGCTTATAAGGAAACTCTTAGCAACTGCACTCAACAGACCAGCCGCCCCAGCTCAGTGCTCGTCTTCTCTTTTTGTCTTTTTCTTGTTGTTTTTTGTTGCCGTACTTCCCTTCTTAACAGGGCAACTCATTTTTATGTCTGCTGTTGCTACTTGGAGATAAAGAGCGATTGTATTGGCCACATGTATCTGCCATGAAGATCCGACGGTTGACAGTTTGTTGGGGTTGTCTCAGAAGATCTTCGGATTTCAGCGGGAGAGTCAGTGATCCGAGTGTGCGCGTGTTTTCGGGGGGGAGGGGCTGTCTCACGACATTTAAGACGCTCCTACGGAATTTCACCTTTTCTCGAAATAAAGGACAGAGAGTCATATTGTGTAACATATGTTTTGACAGAAGGGCTGAAGAACATATCTGATCAGCTTTAGTTGATGGTACACCTACAGGGCTGGATGTGCTGTTTGGGGCCATGAGGGAACATTGACTCGCTGCCAGACACCTAGAGAGTTCCCAGCTAAAGAGGGAAATTAGACATTCACAATGTATTTGTCCTGTCCTTCTTTCTCCTGCCATCTCTGACATCCCGGCTTCCACCCAATAAATGGCTCATCAAAGATTTTAAGTATGCAAAGTAATCATATGGATTTCATTCATTCATTCATTCATTTATTATGTGATCAGAGGTCGGACCCAAGAGCAAGATCCTAAATAAGCACATGCATTAAGAGTCAATTGTAAACAAAAGCAAAAGAAATTAGCATTTCCTCTGAAGTGACGTAATTGTTCACGAGAGCTAGCTAGTCTTTGCTTTAGCTAGACTGCACACTCAGCTATTTGGTAATATTACAAGTACTTGTATCATTGGCCAGAGGAGAGGCTGACGATATAAAAGGTTGATGGTGGAAATAACCCGATGCCCCTGACCTGGAGGACGCACCGTATGGAGGAAATCAGAAAACATCACTATAACAAAACCTTCACTGCAAAATGCAGATGGATTAGTCTTTAAAGGAAGGGGAGTAAAATATTAACATTCTACAAGAGATATGTTGCTGCTTGTTCTCTCTGTTTTGAATGTCATCATTCAGCGTGAAGAAAAATGGATTTGGGATATTTCACTCGTCACCAAGACAAGGCAGAAAAACCTTTCGTGTTTGATTTCCCTCGGTTGCCAATGTATTCAAAGTAATTGAAGTGACAGAACCAAAGCATTCATTAACATGAAATGGTGGCTTACCCCATTATTTACTGTATGAACACAACTGTGATTGCTTTTGCAAGAATAATGTATTTAACAGACCTGGGTACATGTAACAATGTGGTCTGAAAATAAGCCTTTGTGATTGTGTGATTACAGTTCCCGTCTTGAAACACAGCCTGGTGTGATAATCTAAGAATACCTGATAAATAGAACAATATGACTGGCTGATTAACACATTTCTATCATCCTTTCTTGCACCTTTTTCCAAGTTAAAACTTTATTCTTCTGGATATTATATTGAAATTAATGAAAGGGACAAAAAAGCTGGTCCCCCTTTCACAGAAACCTTTAACAACACCACTAAAGGACACACAAAGCTGCTTCTATTGGATCCCTGTCTTTTTACCCAGTAGCTCTTCAAACACTTCTTCAGCCCAGCACACATGACAGACCGATCAGAGCTGACTGATCTGACCCAGGTATGATAGAATGTACTGTGAAGGGATATACTCTGCTCCGAGTCCAGATCATATGGGGGGCTTTCCTGGGTCCTGTGGTGGGGGAATGGTTTCTGCAATCCACTCTATAATCAATCTTTCTCTTTTGTGTTTCTCATAAACCTCCAGAATAACAAAGCATTTGAGACGAGGCTTCCCATGGTTCACCTCGTGGTTCTCCTCGTGGAGTCCTGCTGTGTGATCAGCCGAGCGCGGAACCGGCTCATTGACTAGGTCTGGTTGCAGGACTACATGCTGCGGCCTCAGAGAAAGGCTCCGTCAAGTAGATCCACATCTCATCAAACAACAAATGTCAATTTGATCCCAACGGGGAATTACCCTGAGTCCAGTGACCACACTTCTAATCCACATAGAAGGTCAACATGACAGGACCAACCAGATCCTGTATACACCTTTATTCTAGTGACAGTACTGCTACTGCTCATCCACCATCTTTATTCAGATTTACACTTTAATTCAAGTAATTTTACTGGCAAACAATGAAATGGGAATAAAGCATGTTTACCGATTCTTATTAATGCTATTATTTATGCTCTTTTTACAATTTATATATACACTCATATCATTTTATATCAGTAAGTATTTGTAAATATTAACAAATTATCTGTAAACCTTAAAGAAATTCTTCATAAAACGACTGCAAAAAAACATGATCTGAGGCTTGTTAATTGGTTTGTAAACTGTGTTTAAACATTACATGGATGGCTTTTAGAAAATTCCAACTGAAAAATAAACAACTTTGTTAAACAGTTTAATTTCTAAAGCATAATTTACCTTGTGAATTATTAATAATTGCTTTGGTGTGCATCAATTGTGTTTACAAATGCTTTACAAATTATTATTAAAAGTTTACAAATTATTTTGCAATCATGTTATATTGTGTGCAACAATAAACTGTTAATAGTGTAATCAGAATGTCATTGTTATCATCTCTTATCAGCAATGATGCAATATGGCTTATTTACTAATAAATGAATGATAAATTATTGTAAATTATTGGTTATGAATAACAGGACACGATTACTTATACGTTCATTGTTTAACAGTAAAATAACTAGTCACTAAAGTTTAATTAAAAATCAACTCACCATGTATAATGATGGTTATTATTAATGCTTAATTAATGGTGAAACAAGTAGAGTAGCCGCTACTTCCCCAATATAAAGGAAGATATGGAGGACGCTACATCCAATGAAAAAAGGAGCTCTCATGGTCCACACAGCTTCTCTCCACAAAAGAACATCTTGTTCTTCCTTCAATTCCCAAAGGCACTCATGATTTGGAGCATCCAGCAGCAGCGTGTGGACACCTGTCAGCGCCTTCATGTAGTTTACCTGGGATTCTGTGCAGAGAGGAGGCAGCCAGCTTACCTGGGAAACGTATCACTTACCCTTGCTGGTACTACATTGCATCTTTTGCTGTGTTATATTTTTACACCATTAGCTCCGGTCAGAGAGAGAGAGCTGCAGGAAGGAAGGATGTCCAAGACAGGGAAGGGAAAGAAGCGGTTCCCATCCAGCGGTGGACTTCGGTGGGTGTCTGGCAGCTTGTCAACATGTATTAGCTGGGAGTGATTTATTACATCAATGCTAAATATGGAATATGTAGTTTTGACTAAACTACATATCTAGGTTAGTAAACTAGGGAGGGGCGGGAGGCCTGGGGCGAGTGCTGTTTTGGCAACAGTTATTAAGGGAATGGGGGAGAGAAAGGGAGGGGGAGTTTTTTTCTTTTTTTAAGTTGTGTGCCGAAAAGAGTTAAAAGGGTTGGAGGGTGAACAAAATCGGTTAGTACTTTTGTAAGTAAGGGAAAGTCAGACACAAAAATGGTTGTTAGTACAGTTACAACAAAGGTTTGTAGATTAGTAACATCGTTTTAGTAAATTTAGTCAAAGTGGTGAGTTGGGTGAGGATTCTTTAAAAGTCCTCTGAAATTTGATTGCTCAAACCAGGTCCAAATATGGACTGAATGTGTTATTTCATGTGCGAGGGTTTGTTTTGGTTAAGAGGAAACAAAAATGAATCCATCCAAGCTAACAGGGTGACACAAAAGCCATGCACTTAAATGGAAAACCGTGACAGGAAGAGTGAGGCTTGGAGGAGGGGGAGAGGGGAGGGGGGGTCTCTTAGACACAACACAAACAGACCAATTAAGTGAGAAAGAAAAAAACAAACAAAAAGATGCAAGATGCAGCAAAATGGTAAAGTGGTGGGGGAGTAAATGGAATTGCAGGGCACCACGACAACAACACACACAGGGAAAGGAAGAGAGCTTTCAATGTTGAGGTTGAGACAGGAATGCAAGGAAACGTGTACGACAGACAGACGCTGGGCTAGAGCAGCAGTCACACCCTGTGAGGATGCTGATGGGGAGACGTTCTAGCCAATAAGACGCATGCAAACAGGATGCAGGGACACAACCACTGGATACTGCCAGTGTGGAGGTGGAGGAGGGACAGGATGGGACCAAGGTCACCAATCACAGATGAAGTCAATGGAAATAAGAGGGTTTTGTTTTTTTTAAAGAATAGGGAAAATCGAGAGGGGAGATGCGACTTCCATGTCTTGCTGAATAGAGCGAGTCACACCTCGAATCCGTGTCCTCCGAGGCAAAATCTGTCCTCAGACATGATTGCGCTTCTCATTATGCCTCGGCTCGAATTTCACCACAGGATCTCTGATGTGAGCTCGAAATTGCTTCATCACTTTTTTGTCAAATTTCAGACTGAGTGAGTCACTAGAAGCGGTGGCTTTCAGCACACTCTATTCCTCTATTCAACCAGAACATCAAAGTCGGTCTCGCCTCTTTAGTTTTTCCCTTTGTTTAGTTTCAGAAGAGGTGTGAGGTCATTATTCATTTTAGTACGTTAATTTTGTTAACTAAAATAAAATAAAGTAAAATAAAATAAATAAAAACAGCAAGAGGGTGTGGCTAACATGTTTCATGGCCATATCGATTAGATTAGGAGAATTGATATATGTATGTATATATGTTAGCCAGGATATATACATATACATATATACTCAATGCAATCTTTATATAAAAATAAAAAAATAAATAAAAAGAAAAGATCGGGAAGGGGGATTCAAGTCTCTTCATGCAAGGAGTGAGGCCAGTAAAGTATAAGAAATATAAGTTAGTGTTAGTGTTAATGAGGGGTCGATCGCACACAGGTCAGATTTCTCCACTTTATGGTCTGCATCTGTGGCCAGACAGATTTATTTACCGATTAAAAAGTCCAGTGAAAGAAAGTAACACCGATCGCAACTACTAAAACCAGATCGGGAGTCTTCAATTTCTTAAACATAAATGTCTGCAATTTCCCCGGTGTGCAGCGTAATAAATCGCCATTTTATTTTCAATCATGTGCTTCCATCACTACTCCTGGTCTGATTTTCTGCACCCAAGATCGGTGGACTAATGCCACATTTAAGCACTTTATTAAATGTGTGCTGGTCTGGGCACAGCACCATCTCCAACATAAATCAGCCTCAGGCCACTAATGGGATCAAACCCTCATTTGAGGCCTACTTTACAGTGAGGGCTTTGGCCATTAAATCAAGAGTTGTAAATACTCTTCATGACGCCATAAAGCACAGGATGGCGAGTCTAGATAACAGGTCACTCTATAACAGGCTGAAGGCGTCCAACTGAGGCAAGGCTGGAAGACTCGTGGTGCAATCGCTCTCATGTTGTTAAAATGTTGGGGAGTTAATGAACACACCGAGTATTCATCTCGTTTACTTGCTCTCACTGGAGTCGCTCTAGTCGGCCATTTGTATGCTTGAGAAATCTGCGGTGTACGCTCACTTCATAGGGTTCTCCTTAATAAATGAATCAGGAGGATACAGGGATCAACAAAAAAAAAGTAAAGGAAGATATTAATACTTTTCTATCAATTGAAAAAAATGTCTTGCATCATGATTCTTTATTTCTTCATACGGATAGTGTTCGAACTAAAATAAAAAGAAATAAAAAAAGGTTCAGGAAATAAAAAAAGCAACACAAATAAAATCTTAAAATCTAATTTCTTTTTTGGCAGACCTCTTTGGATGAATATATTCAGTATAAGGGGGGTGGGGGGACTGGATGACAATAAAAAGCAATAACATATATATATATAGAGAGAGGGCTAAAAGAAAAACGAATAGGTGGAGTTTTTCAGCTACCTTGGAATTGATGGCGGATTGTACTTTCAGTAAGCAAACAGAATAGAAAGAGGTAACGGAAACCCAGGGCAAACCAAAGTATAAGACAATTAGAATGATATCTACCATATAATGCAGTTTGTTTACCATAGCGTGTCCAATGCCTGCGTGCTTCAGGAGAAAACAGGGGGAGGAGAAAGAAAAAAAATAATGACAAACCTTAAACTCAAGAAAACACACCTCAACCCCAAAAAAGTGGCAAAGGGAAAAAAAAAAAAAAAAACAGCTCCTCCTTTCAACAACAAAAATGTCTCTAATGTCGAAATATAATTAAAAAGAAAATGTATTTTTTTCCTATAGTTTATGTAGTAAAACATCCAAATAAAGAAATAAAGAAAGCAATTGTATAATTACTTTAAAAAGGGTCATCTCCAAAATAAAAAAAGGAATAAAAGGATACATTTGTTAGTATGTAAGTCGCAAGTTAAGTAGAGAAAACAACAGATGGTTCACATTCCGTGAATGACACAGTGTTAGTTGTTGAAATCATAAAAGGTAAGGGAAAAGAAAATTCACCAATGAAAAGAATCTTATTGGAAGAATTCTGAAGCTTGTTAGTAAAAGAGACAAGAGTTAGCAAATCAACTTTCACAGAGGGGATTTGGCTGGTTGATGGGGATGTTTGTATTTAGTGGGGGAGGCGATGGCGGGAGAATACATCAAGTATTCACTCTGACAGACTAAAGTGGGCGTGGCTGGCGTGAGGGTCTAGTCCATTTCAAAATGACGTCCTTTAGTACCGGGCGAGGCCAATCATGTCTGGATGACTTGAAAAGGTGCAATTCTCTAACCAAAATGTCCCCAAGTAGTCATTAAGGGGCTAATGCGATATATATGCAAGGGGGGAAAAACAAAAATAAATTATTGCATTGTAAAAATGGACAATTATGGTAAAAACGACATTCCATTTCCAGTGATGTGAAATCGTCGGGGTCATTTAGAGAAGCATAACAGATTCAGCATATTCTTCAACATAAGAGAACAGCATGGAGAAGGACTGAGAGAAGACAGACAGATTTCATTAAGCTACCTGGTACTGCAGCATCCTGAAAGAGAGAATCATGGTAATTTAGTAACTTTAGTCTTTTCCACAATTAACAGCGATGCCTGCGATCCCTGGGGAGAGAAGAGCATGAACACTACAACACGGAATGGAAATCAATGAAACAATTGATAAGGAACCATGTGACCTATCATATGCCTGTCACTGCAGGATGAAGTAGGACTTCAACTCTGACCTATACAGAACATAAGGTTAACAGCAGTGTCCGATTCATCGGGTTAGGGTTGTTTTCGTGGTCATTTAATGAACCTTTTTCGTGTGATTATGTATTTTGTGGGCGGGGCCAAACTGGTGGCAGAGGTAATTAAAGAACACCTTCTCTGATTATTTCACTGGTTTTCTCGCATTAGACATTAATGAGCTAACACTTATCAATGTGGTGAGTTTCCTGAGCCGTACTGAGAAGGCTGTTAGTAATGAATCAGCACAGGAGTAGGAGAAAACTGATGTGAATGATTTTCTCAGTCCAGTCAGTCCGTTACGTAGGTATTCTATCAATAAAACAATAACATTTTTTTGCATTCTATGGGACAACAATTTGGGTCATAATTTTGATTTCCAAAGATATTGTCTGTTTCTGTCACAATGACGGCCACTCCAAACTGGTCTATTAGCTTTTTAACAAGGAGCATCACTGTTAAAGCTGTCAATTTGACAATGAGGATTTAATATAGACTTTATTTATTATAGACATCAATGTGCCTTTAGTGACTCTTAAAAACTCCACCAGACAGAGTCTGACAGTCGCTTCTCGTGGTCATTGTATTGGGTAAGGCGGGGGGGGGGGGGGGGGGGGGGGTATCACTGGCATCTGCCCAGAGTTCCCCCTCAGGACGGAGTGGACATCTAAAGGACATCTTATATCTTGATCTGAGCGTTGACTCAGCTGCTGTTGGCGAACATATCTCACACCAGGATTTGTGCAAAATGAGGGCAATCTACGGGGGCCCAGTTATTGTCCATGAGGTACTACCCAATTGAAAACACAGTGTGTGACTCAGCTCACAGTTTACATAAAGTTCTAATCCTGCCTAATGATACTTAAATACTCATTTAATTCACAACAAAGCTCAGGTGAGATGTTTGCATACATGCCCCACAGTAACATGTGGAGATCCTTACATCTGTCCCTGTAGTGTGTACAGCGAGTACTGTGTGTGTGTGTGTGTGTGTGTGTGTGTGTGTGTGTGTGTGTGTGTGTGTGTGTGTGTTGTGTGTGTGTGGGATGGATTACTATGTATTAGTGCCATCTGTGTGGGAGCTGAGTCTAAGTGTCAGCCATAAACAAAGTCCTCCCGATGAGGCTAACTAGCTGAACTGAAGCCTCACGCCCACTCTCTGATCCGGGGTCAGGGTGAAGTGCTGTGACCAGTCACCCACTTTATCTAATGACGCCTCTTAATCCATTAATTAGGTGAACGAGGTCCAGTGATGGATATGAATTTGTGCCCACACCACACTGAGTGTACAAAAACAACATAAAAGAGCAGAGATGATAGATGGGAAGCTCCCACTACTGGGAAGCTAATGTTGGTTTATTAAGTTAGACAAATGTGCTCTTACAAAAGGTGACGGCGACTGTGCACTTCCCCACAGTCGGTGAAAGATGGCCAGCAGTACAGCGGGGGGAAGAAATGAAAGATTATCAAGTGCAACATTTTGAATTCTGGAAGTTTCAGATCCCTCACGGCCGTTTGATGTCTGGATTTCCAACCGAGCGCTCTATCAGCCTTTTGACAGAACAGCCCTGGGATGGTGGTGAAAAATTCAGCCTTCAAAAGTCGCTGATGATTTTTGAAATTACACGATAAAAGTCACGTCAGCATGCGGGATGATTGGTGGTGGAAGAGAAAGGATGAGATTACATTTGGAGTTATGTATGCATGGTGTGCATAATCTTCGAAAATGAGTGTCAGTCTGTTGTGCAAGTAACCTGCACATGCATAGGAGAAAGGCATTCTCCATAAAGGGTTAAAGGAAAACTTCTGGATTTTTCAACCTGGACCCTATCCTCCCATGTTGTTGTGTCTGAGTGACTAATGGGGGACAAGCCTTTTTGAAATAGGTCCAGGTCTGAGGGAACGCGCTGCAGCCGGCATCTGCTAAATGGGCTGTAATGTAATCCTTTGATGCAATTCCTCACCATCAATGTGTGACCACTAAAACGGCTTGTTTTTGCCACCGACAGGCTCAGATTGTTGTTATAAATGACTGACAACATTATTGAAAGGACCCCACGGAGGAAAATACGTTTTCCTCAACCTCTGTTTGATCTGTTCTTTTGGTTCAATCCAAAAATAGCCATGTTCTGGTGAGAGCGTTAGGCCTCATTCACACTGTCAAAAAATCAGTTACACATTCATCTGTGAAATTGAAAATATTTGGGATAACATGAAGCTACACTTTCCATACTCTAACACAACAAATGTCTGACTAGCACTCCCCTCTCCAACTCTCACGGTAACCTCTCGTGAGATTTGAGAGCGAGACTTGGTGAGACCCGACAATAGGCAGACAGGATCAAGACAAAGGTGAAGGAAACCGTCTTATATCTCGGAATGGTCCTCCTATAATATTGTCAGACATAATCGGAGCATGTCAGTGACAAAAACAAGCCCTTTTAGCGGACGTACATGGACGGTGATGAATTGCACTGGGCCATTACATTTCGGTCGCCATCTGCAGCGTTCTCACTCAATACTGGACCAATTTTAGAGATTGTGTCCCCCGTTAGTCACTCAGACACAAAAAAGATGGGACAATAGGGTGAAAAACACCAACGTTACCCTCTAAATCCAGGGCACAGACTGCTGAGACTGATATATATAAATAACAGGCAAAATGAAATAAGTTAATCAACAAAAAAAGGTATTTACAAAATAAGAAATCTTTCTCCTGAATTAATAAATACTACACCGATTGTATGCTTGCTGTGAGGCGACAGGGCTAACCAACACAAGAAGTCTACTTACTGAGTAAGACTGGGCTGAGACGTTGAAAGTGTTAAATGAATGAACTGCCAGACTAGAAAGAAGTGTAGCAAAGTGAATCATTGGAAGTGATGTGAAGATCTAGAGGCGTAGCCATTATACAAGTCAGACTTTCCACTGCACCAGAACTGTAAATACTGCTGAACCAGGGCTCCATTCTCAAGATCAATCGTGCGGAAAATTAAAGTTTTGTTCTGTTTTTGTTATCAAACGGTACAATGGATGGGCTTGTAACTAGAGGACATGCAGTAGGCTGACAACAACTCAGAGAACCAAAGAAAAAAAAAGGCGGGATATTGGAGATAAACAAGTCAACACACAAGGAGAGTATGAGTATCACAAATACGTTACGTTGCCTTAAACCCAGCATGCCTGGACCTCTCTGTCATCGACCCACGTGGGAAAACAAAGACTGTGAATGCCGTTGATTGCTGATGGAGGTTTACGCCTCCAAGTCACAACCACAGGCCCAGACAAACACTTGGTGTTGCATCCGTCCACATGGGCCCAACAATCGTCACATATTAAATGCTAGGGGGGATGGGGTGGGAGAACCGGGGTCTGCTAACGCTGTCATTCACAGACAGGTTAAAGTGGCTGACGTGACTCTTTCAACTTGTGCCAGAGACCTGCAGGATCCCAGACACAGTCGGCAACGATGCTAAATGAGGTTTCTGTTGAGTTGCTGATCTTTTACACACTTGTCACGGTGGACGTTACTGAACTGTGGCCACCAGCGAATAAGCAGAATAAATATTTAATGACAAATGGACAGTGCAGCCGGAGCCAAGATTTCCAGTCCATTTATCAATGTAGCGTAGGAAGACCGATGGCGGCTCCTGCTATACATGTGGGCCTTTAGAAAGAAGTGATGAAACTGATATTGTGGATTCGTATTAAGGGGTTGGAGGGGAGGACATCTGTGCTATTTTACGTCATGTGTGTGAAAGTCTAAATCAACTATTTGAGATACAAGGAACATCTGAATGTGTTACCCGTATATGTATACGCTAATTATCTTGTTTTGCTGGCTGTATGAGTGTGAGCGTCCATATTCTACTATATGTGCCTCGCCGGGTGCAAGTGTGGTCTATTAGGCCTTCTCCCTGTAACACAGACACTGTGTGAGTGACCCCGTCAGATGGGGGTGAACTGGGCTACGAATCAAAACAGCTCTTTCAGGTACATTTGGTTTCGCGTCCATTCCAATCATCCGCCGTTCACTCTATTCTGCCTCTCTCTAATTCTGGCTCCAAGTAATGGAAACGGGCAGACGGGCTTCAGGTGCAAATATAAATGTCACTGCAATTATGGAGGAGAGAAGTCTGCAAACAAACTGCGTGAGGGTGTGTGCTTCTGTACAGGTGTGTGTGTGTGCGTGAATGGAAATCACAGTAGAAAATATTATGTATTGCAATGCAGGTGGTCATAATTCACTCTCCTTTTCTGCCCTGCTTCCCATTATCCTCACCTCGGTTTTCACCTCTCTGACTGACTTCTCTTTAGGTTCCATGAGTATGAATTCAATGGCAACACAACTGTTACTCTATCTAAGCTCAGATAAGACATTTTACGACTGATCAACTGTTTTTGGGCTAATTGCCGAAACAAAGAATGTAGAGACATAGGGCGGTTTAGTGGATGCACTGCACGCCTGGCTGAACGCTTGAATGTCCACGGTGGCTGCTCGTCTTAAAACAAGGTAAATGCACTAAATCTTCAGGCAGATGGCTCACCTAACTAAATGCCTGCATTGTCATTTAGGACAACAACAACCACAAAAAGAGATCAAATGTGTAGTTAACTTTTATTCCCATCCCCTGAAAATAAATGTAGATTCAGCTGTGAACACACAGCCATAACAGCTGAGCATGAATTTTTAGAGAGAGCAGCTCCAGCAAGCTCCTCTTAAATGTTCATATTTGCATGTACTTGCACTACAAATGCAACACTTTCCCATGTGGATGCAGGTAACAGGTACGGTGTTTTCAACGCCGACACAGATGTCATTAAAACATGTTTACTGTTCGACTTCCCCCTCCTCCTAACACGTTCACCCTGTTGACTTGTCTCCCTATTATCTCACCCTCAATCTCCTACCTGTTTCTGTCTCACTGGCATTGTGTTACCTGTTTGAATGTGCTAATGGAACAGAGATTTGTTGCCTGCTTATTGGTCTCCGAGACAGAGGGATGAATAAACATGAAAGTGCTGGAGCAGGTATAGTGGGAAATGAGGCTGATGAGTGAGCGAGTGAGTGAGTGAGCAGCGGAAAGGGATCTGCTAATGCACTGGAAATGTGATGCAAATTAGCTTTTTATTTTCCCCACAGATGCACTGAACCCCTCAGTGTCGGCACCAAACAACCGGGCCACTGTTTTAGCACGAGGTGTTTGTAGGTTGGGCTGAGTGGAGACACATGCAGTGCTCGAGGTGTCAAACACACACACACACACACACTGGGCCACCAAATCCTCCGGGCTGGAGCACATTAGGATTACTTAAAATGTCATTGGCGGTAAACTGAGAAAGGATCATCAGGGTGTTAGCATGTCATTATGTACATCAAACAAATCCACCAATCCTGCCTGCCTTCAATAGAAATTCCTATTGTAACTCAAAAAAAAAAAAAAAAGTGTCGCTCCGCTACGTGTTAGCAAAGCTGAGCATTTTCAATTTGGCCTCAAGAGGTTTAATCTGTCATCATGCTGATCTTATTGTGATGCTAGCAGCTAATCTGCTAGGTGAGGTGTTTCCACAACATGGAAGCCAACACAGCTGGAGTCACTCAGTGAGTTCATTTGGCATCCCCGCGCAGTAGTTTAACACAACTAGTATAGACAAAGGCATGAGGGTTTCAAAATAAATGGGAACCTACTTTGTAACTATTGATTAATGTAACAAGGGTCAATGTGGAGAAAAAAAAAGGACTGAGCCAAGATCCCTGTTGCACACCAAGAGGTTGCACCTGAAGAAAACTGAGGAAGAATTCACTGACAGTTTGGTCATTTTGTATTTCATACTCATTTGTAGACCTATAAGAAGTAATGACAAACACAGGACTTTCAACTGGGAGACCGGTGTTGAAAGTAACATTTGTGAAGGATCGACTTATGTTATGTTGATTCCGTACATATTTTATTTTTTATTTGTTTACATACTCTTTTAAGCCCATTTATTGACTAAAGATAACCATGATCAGTTCGCGTACTAACCTGACGTTACATGATGATGTTATTATTCACAACAATAATCCTAATCAGATCCAATTGCTCAAGTCTTACGATTAAATAATGACTTTATTTTATCAATAGTTAGTGTTTAAATGGAGGACTTGGAAAGAGTTAATGCTACTACTGCAGCCAGGGACGAGTCACTACCCAACAGCATGGCAGACCCAGTTGCTAAGTGACAAGTTGCTAGCAAGAATGGACAAGAGAGACGGAGTGAAAATGAGAGAGAGAAGGGAGGGGAAGGGGAGAGGAATTGATTGGTTCTCTCTCAGGAATTCTGCCTGCCTCTTGGATGGCAGAGAGGAGAAGAGGAGGAATGGTAATTGCAGCTGATCATACCTCACAGAAATGGATGACAAATCTTTACGCGGGAGAGAGAGAGAGAGGAGAAGATGGAAAGAAGGACAAAGAGGTGGGGAGCATCCAGGCATCCCGTCGTGATTGAAGGGCGGAGGGATGAAGTTCTCATCATGTCGTCTCATGTGAATTGAATGCGACCGCTCCGTCAAAATGCCCCGCCACCTTAAATGGGATTCTTGAATATGCCGATGTACAAGCAGCATATCAGTGACTGGATGATGAACATCTGCAAAAAGCTCATTTTCAAAAGGAATAATGCTTTTAACAGATCACATTGCAAAAGTCGTTTTTTTTATTAAAGGTTCTCCATCCCTTTGGCTTGGCCTGTTTCTCAATACAAGCACCACTTAGTAGTTGGGGAGGGTCTTATGCAGGCGCAGCGTGAGAAGATGTTGTGAATGTTGGATGCGAATACATAGTTAGCTTCAAGCAATTTCTATTATGTATGGGAGACATGCAGGGAGGGGAAGAAGTTTGGAATTGCATGTGATGTGTCTGTGCGTGTGTGCTCAACTGAATAACCATCTCTGCATGATTGGATTCTATCTTACAGCATGTTCTGCTGCTGCTTGGGAAGTTTGTGTGCGTTCGGGTTCATTATACATCATCGAATATGAAGTCCAACTTGAAAGTCCACAATCCTAAACCACATGGATGCGTGTGGAATCAATAATCCAAACTTTGAATGATAACTTTCCTCCCCCTTGGATGCAGTGTCACTCTTACAAAGCTTTTTTATAAGAACTCCTACCTTCGATGTTATGATATGATTCATTGCCGTGACGACCTACACTATGACTAAGCGATTCTAATTCTCAACGTGACCTTCTAGACCTTCATCCTGATGCAGATCAAAGCTCGCCTCATCCGAGTGAACTCTGAGCCGGGAGCTGAAACCTCCAGGCTGCATTCAGCGCCAGGAGAGCATGTTTCACCCATTCATTTATCCAATAGCTGCATCCAGCTGTATGGAACAGAGATGTTCATGGATAAGAGCCATCACAGTAGACAGAGAGGCAGAAACAGCCAGAGACGAGAGAAGGATGGATGATACTGTAGGTGGGAGAAAAAAGGGGAGGGAAGGTTGACGGTGACACAGGAGGGAGAAATGGGACAGCAAAAAAAAAAAGAGAGAGATTGAGTTCAGAGGTCTCTCTCTCTAGACGCTGTCTAAGCTACTGGCCCAGTTCTGTGGATGTGGAATCTTCTAGTTGTAAAGTCACATTGGGGAATTAAAAGTAAGCTTTCTGTTTTTTTTTTCTTTCTTAGTAGAACAAACTGTTGTCTCTCTTCCAGTTTTCCCCCGTCCTCCCCGCGCTCTGATATTCCGTTAGTCTCACATAGCAGCGCTTGGCTTCATTTCCCATTCTCTATCGTGCATACGATCATCATCGAGAACAAACAAAAATACAGACGTACAAGCGCGCTTGCCTTTTCCCAGACTGCCTCTCATGTTTTCCTCTGACTGACTGCCGGGTCCTGCGGGACGCGACAGCCTGTTAAGCGTTCAGAAGGGCCTTTGTGATATTGAGGCCATTGTGATTGTTGCAGTGATCTTCAACATGGAAGGTTTAGCCCCCGGAAATACATTAGCATGTAGATTACTGTATTTCAGTACATAGGAAGCTTGATATCCATAATTTCTCATACCATTGCATTAGGATTCTATCAGCAAGCCATGGAAGCAAATCAAACCCTTCACAATGCCTGTCATGCACAACAGGAGGTTCTTTCACATGTTTTAACACATTATGTCAGACACATGTTTTAACACATCATATGACTGTCATGGCTGCTGAAAACAGATTCTCACCAATTAATGCTCACGACAGCATCGTCTACATGCATCTATGAAAATGGCTTCTCCATTTAACGATAAAAATACATGTTCTCGTTACCGCTCTCGTCAGCACAGACCTGCACCAGCAGAATGTAATCAATAGAAAACAAACGGAGTGCAACTAATCGTGTTACTTGGCCTGACTGGAGGGATATCAACCACAACAGTAACTTCATATCGCCGTCTAATCAGAGCCGAGTCGGGTTCCAGACACAGGACGGTTGCTGTGCTGCCTTTGATACTGCTCCGTTTGCCTGGTGAGCTTTTAATGCTATGGGAGTTTGTGTCAGGAGAGGGAGCTGATAAAATAAATCTGCTGACTGCTGTCAGACGCTGCAGCCTCGCAGCTGCCAATGCTATCAGCACCTGAATCTAATGTTTAAAGGCAATACATTACCCACCAAGCATTCATCAAGGGTCCCGCCGCACGCCCGCCTCGACCCGATCGGCACTTAATCTACCGCTAATCCACAACACACACAACCTGACAGCGTGTGAGTTACTGTAATGACAGTAATGGGTAGACGCGTAATAACACAGGCGCCAGTGGTTTTACTTTTTGTCCGAGGTATTCTCTACGGATTCACGTCTGGGTTTGCAGTTGTCACAGCTAAGAGTTATCCCTGCGAGGCGCGCAGCCGTGTGTGGATTAGCCCGTGTGTCTGCGGGGCTTCTGGAAAAATCACTGTGATTTAAAAAGATGAGAAAATCAATACCCGCAGAGTATGCAACACAGTAGAGAATACGCCGTTTTAGCTCACCCATGCATTGTGCATGAAGGGATTTTACTGCTAGATTTGTGCTGACTAGAGTGTTAGTGCACACTTAATATTTGACCTATTTTCACAATGTGTATTTTGGTGCAATGTATCATATGAATCTATCTTTTCTCAAGACGCCCTGGCAAGAGGGTTTCCATCTTTGTCTTTGCCCTACGTCTGTCTGCAGTGTGTGTCTGTGATCCCAGAGGGTCCTGAAGTTTACAAGACGACCATGATGGTAGATCATCATGTCAGGGAGAGATCAGTTGCTCCATATGCTAACCAATATATGCATTGCATGGTAGAACGTGTGTGTGTGTGTGTGTGTGTGTGTGTGTGTGTGCGCACTGATGAGAGGTCAAAGAAAGTGTCCTTGCCTGCCTGTCAACTGTACTCTTCAGGGATAAGCCAAACACACACCACTTTCCACATACACACTTGCAGTACTGCCAGATGCCACCACGGGGAGCTCTGAAGCTGTGCTCATGTGTGAGCCATAGAGCGGCCTCCCCCCCCCCCACCCCCACCCCCCCTTCTCTCCTCTCTCTTGGCGGAGAGTCCCTATCACCTCACCTAATTCTGTCTGCTTCATTTTACCCCGCACAAAGCTGACAAATTCATAGGTTTTTGTGGAAGACGAAGGCGAATATGCGCATACAGAGGGAAGGGGGAGTGAGAGAGTGGGGGAGAGAGACAAAGGCAGTGCCTTGTGAGAGCTCATATGCTTTACTTATTTTGGTGCTTACTGATGCAGCGGTAGATATGCATGACCCTTTACCAACAACAGACAGAGAGGGGATGAGACCACTGGGGCTGTAGCATAACCTCAGCTGGAATCCGACGCTTGTCTTGTAGGCTACGGGCTATTTGGAATGCACGATATCATATTAGCTCCGATGGGAAGCCGAGTGGAAAACAAGAATGGAGTGTTTGCGTGGGCGTGCTGTTTACATTCACAGCTGTATTTAGAAATTAGACGGTGTATTAAACAGTATTTATAGCATCTAAACCACACTCAATGCGGTCGGTGGCACACGCTGTGCAGAACCGCACATAATCTAGAAACGATGGGATTTACTAGAAACCTAAATGTGGAGTATTTTGTGTTTGGCGAATGTGACATCAAAGGACAAAGGAGGACATTTTTGCATGCTTCAAAATAATAATAATAAGGACTGGCAATGTGGTATGTATGTGTGTGCATACATCCCAAAATACATCTCAAACATGTCCTTTTTTGAGAAGGACATGTTTAAATAAATATGAAACAATTACAAAATAATACAAATTATCAGCCCTGCAACCAATCATGTCTTTGCACAGTTTACATTTTTGTTATGCAAAAGCGTAAATCCAAATATGTATAAGATATTTGCAATGGTCAGCCTTACATTATGAGGCGTTCCTGATATTTTATTCACCCTGTGTAATCTCTCAACAAAGCACATTACATAACATGCCTCACAGCAACTTTGCATTTAGAAATCTTCTGCACTCTTCATGCATATTATTATTATAGAAGAATTGTTTCTTCTCTGCACCAGCATGTTACCCTCATGATCAATGATCACTGAATAAAACATATAAATCTAAACCAAACTGTGGCTATTGTTCATCTCTGTAACATTCCTCTAAACTGAAAATAATAGCTTATGAGTACGTTTTGTTCCTTTATTTATCACTATCATTGAATAATATATAAAACCACAAGAAGCCCAATAGATATGAAAAATAGGAGAGAAGGAAATAAAAATCACAGTAGCTGTGACCACACACACACACATACACACATACACACACACACACATACACACACACACACATTCCAAGGCAAAATGAAAAAAGGGAAGTCTCTGCTGAGACCAATCACGCTTCCCACAAGTGTCAAGAGAGCTGGTTCATGAGTTATGAAAGATGGCGTGACTTAAGTATCGGGGGCAAGGCTAATACTCAGCAGTGAGAGAGGAACTCTGCTGCGTGCAGTGATGCCTCCTACAAGAGAGGACGGCCAACGCTTCATGGGTTTGGCCATGGTGTGTGACTCTGTGTAGAGGTTGGGTGCCATTTTTGTTGTTAAATGCCACACCCCCCGCCTGCCAATTGAACACATGAACACACACACCTGACCTCGCTTACATGTCAGCCTCCTAGGTGACGACTGCCTGGCGACGGGACATTTGCGTGGACCCGAGCACCTGACAGAGCTACAGAGGTGCCGGCATGTTCGCATGACGGTTTTCCGTCACGTGGGTTCCTGTGTGTTCTACGACCTCGAAGCATGCAAGTGCTCATTGATCAGCTGGGTATCGGGCCGGCAGTAAACACAGGGTCAGAGGCGGTCAATGTGCCATCGATACCTCCGTCCTTGTGTCTCTCGGTGGGGATGCTCCGGTGTAAATCTAGAGAGCTCTTTAACACTTAGGCCGCCAGTTATGTCAATTACAGTGATCCAGTGGGGATTCAAACTGTTATGTGAGTTAATGGAGATGGCCTGGACAGCGTGGGGGGGGGGGGGGTTAGCTCTGGGTCAAGGCAAGGCAGCAGGCGCCTGGTAACTGGTCAGCCAAGGACACCTTCCATAGCAACATCAAGAAGAGAGGGTGATTATCTGAACCGATGGGTCACTTGCAGTTCTCCCTTCAGGACTACATTTTCAATTCAGGTGAGATCTATATTTTAACATTTAGACACTATTGTGTTTAAAACTCTATCATACTGTATAGGTATCAGTAGTGGTATTGCTTCAGATTGACTAAAAGTGAGAGATGTACTTTGATTTTGTCAGCAGAATCACTGAGAGTTTACAGAGACAGACAGACAGCACATAGACGGGGAGACAGACGGGGAGACGGGCAGATAATAGTGTCTCAGTTTAGTACGTGTGTCTTACTTGCCTAATGACCATTATGGTGCAAGTGGTGGTAGGTGGGTTGGCTCATGCTGTAAATCTTTAAAACTGCATTGGCTTCCCAAACTCATTAAGCTAGTCTCACTCCGCTGATCACACATCTCTCTACAGCATAACATATTTGATGCCCACAGTGTGTGTGTCTGTGTGTGTGTGTGTGTGTGTGTGTGTGTGTGTGTGTCTGAGATGCTGCATCTGATATCCCGTGTGTGTCAGTGAGTACGTGATCATTTGCCCTTACAGCAAGTTGAGCATACGCAAATAAAACATCAGCTCTGCAACTCTTGGACTACTTCCATGTCTCTGTTACCACACTGAAATATATACATGTAGTATTACATTATGTTAGTAATTGCAAACCCGGTTTGGCATGGAAATGCCTCCCTATAATTTAGCAGCACGTACTTAGACATTAAGAATAACTTTGCTTGTAGGTGTTCCTCCTCCTGGGTTTGAAAGAATAACAGTTTTGGAATGTTTTTCAATGTTTGTGTGTGCGTGTGAGTGTTAATGCATTCACATCAGGCTTTTTTTTTCCATTCGAGGCGGCTTACAATGCCCATTATTAGGTGTGAAAAGCCATTCATTCCAATTCCAATTACCAAAAAAAAAAAATGTGGAGAAGTAAGCATGGAAGGTGTGAAAGTGAAATTGATTCTATCTCACTGCTGGTAACTGCAACTGCCAATTGATGACCTGGTGCATCCAAACAGTGTGTGTACATACACTTAGTAGGGTGCTGTGTGCATGTGAGAAAAATAAACAAAAAAAACAAAGGAGACGGAGCGAGCTCCGGGACGGGCCCCGACATTCAGGTTGCCGGGGCTCTTTGGTTTTCCATTAGCTACCATTAAAGGTTTGTAAAGATGTGTCGGGTAATTTGTTCAGAAAGGGTTTAAGTGCATTGTCACCTTTGATAAATTAGGGTGCATTCCATTTGTGTAGACGAGTACATTATGTGCATACATACTGAGCGGAGCACTTTCTTCACTTACTCATTAATAACAGCAGAAGACAATGTCCTTGGTCACACCTTAAATGTGCATGTTGTCTCTGATTGCATCATGATGGAGATTAACGATAATCTCACTGTGGTTGGGATTATAGTTATAGGGAGTTATGTTTTCATATTTTGCCTTTGACTGACCATTGAATATGAAGGTGAGATGGATCTTTGGTCATTTTAAGAAAGAAAAAGAAAGACAGCCTAGAAAGACAGAAATAGCACCAGCCGCCTGTTCAATGTCAACCTAGGAAAAAAGAGACTTGTGTTAAGGTGGGCAGCCAGAGGAGAGAAGAGAAGGTGAAGCACTCCTTGTGTTCTCCGTGTGCAGAGAGGGAAAGAGGGGAAGGTGGAGGTTCAAACACAGCAGCAGAGACTGGACGGAGGCACCGCCCTGTCTGCGGTTGCCCTGGGTTACACGGGCAGTGTTTACCTGGCGCAGGTTGCGGGTGACGCGCACATCGTGCCAGGCGTTGTCGTTGAACTTGCCGTTGACGGGCTCCACCAGGGCCTCGAACGCGCCGGAGCCCAGGTTGATGACCAGCCAGACGGCGCCGCTCTTCAGGGACAGGTTCACGTAGTCGGCCGACTTTCCCGTGTGCAGCATGAGGCCGTTGCGTTGCAGCGTGCGGAAGGACAGCGTGATCTCGTCGGTGCTGCTCTGGATGGGCGTCTGCGACAGGTCGTAGCAGAAGAACTCGTTGCCCTTGAAGGTGGCGACGGACTCTTCCTTACCTGGAGAAAAAAACAAGGGTGAAGGGAAATAAGTTCAGATAGTGAAAGAGATACGTATGAAAGCAGGATTATACCAATACCATGCCCTGAAATATGCCAGTACGGGGACCTAATTAAAAGCATTATCACACCAGATTCTAGATTATTAAAAGCCCCAAAATACTGTCCCTGAGCAGATTAATTCCCACTGGTAATGCTGACCAAGACTTTCACAGGTTAAATCGTTTAAGATGAAACCGATTAGCTGTGGTTATTGATTCCAGTATTACAACAATGGTTGCTGCTGCAGCTCTAATGCATAAAATAAATCTTTGCATCATGGAGGACCAAACCAACATTTGTTTAGTATTAATTAACAGAACATAGTGTGATGCGTCTTCCATGGATAGATGAGAGCGCTGGTATGAGAGAAAACAGCAGCTAGCAGCTGGATGGCAAACGGAAGTGGAAGAAAGGGCGTCAACGACTCTAATGCCTGTCAGTCCGTCTGCAGCACACGGCCTCCTTCCACTACGGGGAGCTTCGTTCAGGCGCTCGCAGTCAAAACAGCCAGTTTGTAGAACGGACACCTGTCAAACAGCAGCCTAACAGCAGCAGGGGTGGACACGGTGTGCATCTGTCAGGAGCTGAAGGAACACCTGCAGCTGTCACAGCAGAAAGTACCGCTGCAAGAAAACTTACAACAGTGGCACCTCCATCACATGAGGCAAAGCGTGAGCACAGCGAGCCCGAGATCAACTCCTATCGAGTTCTCTATATTATCTCCGAGGATTCAGCGGGTCAGCAGCTGCCGGGGAAAAATCTATTTTGCACATTCATAGATGCACATAATACCAGCTATAATAGGGACCGCTCAACTCTCAAATGACTCTTCTCCACTCAGCTGTTATGCAACTCAACCTGGTTTCCCAACATGCACTGTGATCTGAAGTGACACCCGGCTTCCTGTGTTCATTTAGCCCTCCTCACCTCCGTTTCCCTGGCGGGGCCGCACTGAAGAATCAGCCTCAGGTAATGAGGTTTAGGGCAGAAAACAGGAAAGAGATGGGGCAAACTCAAAGCGCCAGGAGGGCCCTGTATGGGTGGATCGTCAAATCTAGTTTATCCCGAAGTTCCATTACAGTGAGATCGCTCCAAGACCTCGGTGCATTTCCCTGGGGAGAGAGGCTTGGGCTGGCCAGAAGGGGAAGGGGGGGGTCCGTTGGCAGACAGATTGAAAGCCAAATTTCATGAGCGATCAAGTTCTCCACAGGAGCAATCTGGAGGAGCGTGGGGATGGATAACAGTGTGTCCATGTCATAGCTGATCACTTTGTACGCTGATATGACCCGGACGGATCAACATGTCGCTGATTTCTATTTCATTGACGGTCCAGAAATAACTTCATGGAAAAGGTAGAAAGGGTTCTGTAGTAAGTGCTATACTTCTGAAACATTAGGGGAGCCATGGTCGACATAGCAACAATACTGTGTTTACACACATACACTATAAGTACATGCACTCATATGAAAGACACGTGAGTGGAGGAAAAAAAGAAAGAGGAAGTGCAGGATGGAGACAGAGACTTAAAAGAGCATTTTGGCTGAAATTAAAATTCAACTTTAACTGAAATATGAATTGAGGCATCAAAGGAGGAAGAGAAAGAGATGAAGGGGGGAAATTACATGGATGGGAGGAGGGGAAAAAAAGGCATTTCCCCCGGGAGCGGCCTCCTGGCGGCGCCTGTGTTGCTGATGTAGGAAGAACAAAAGCGTGGCAAATGGACCACAGCAACCATTTTCAATTATGTATTAAGTTGGACACCCTCCCAAAGTACGGGCTGTTAACGGTAAGCAACAAACAGCTTGTGATTGCTTCCACGAGCTCAGCGAGAGACACCAACAAACTTCCCCTTTATTTATGTCTGGTTAATGAATAGAAGGCTGAGAGGAGGAGATAAAGATGGAGTGCAGCGACACGTGGTGGGGGGGTAAAATGAATGAACACGGGCATATGGCTTGTGTTATTGACTTCAGAGTCAGAGGTACAAAACAAAACTATTGACGAGCCAATAATGGAATGCTGTGCCATCCAAAAACTGACACGGATCCATTTCATATCACAAGTTAATAATTCCTTGTTAGTAAGTCGCTGTTCCTCCTCCGAACTCCAGTTTCCCAGGAGAGGGAAGAGGTTCACTCCGGCTTTGGCTTCCGAGACACATAAACTAATAGACGGAATGACTTCTCTGAGAACCCTTCAGCTCCGTCGGATGTGTGCTTGCCGTCGCCACATATCTGTTTTTCCTCTTACATCCACTGTACATCTCTATCTCATCCTCCCTCTCCCGCGGTAGCCCTTCTGTGATTATATGCACACGCACGCACTTGGAGTAGCGGTGTACGCTTTACACTCAGATCAAATCTCTTTCCATAAAGCCCGAGAGCCGACACTGTAGCCAGAGGTAAGACAAGAAACACAAGCAGGCAGCAGAGACTTAAGTGCTGTCAAGGTCTCAATTAACCTCGCGGAAGGCCCCGACTATATTACAGAAATGACTCGTTTGGAATTTAGCCACCCGTAATAGCATCTTTATTATTAATTAAAGGTTGAGCTCCTCCGGTGTTTTGTTTCACGGCGTTTGGTGGTCGGACCTTTAGTACTGGGTATATTAGGGGTCAAACATTATACTCCCAGTGTCTAGACAAAGCAATCTAACTAACAATTGCTTCATGACTAAGCAGATGTAATGAAGTGTTTATCATCTGCCTACATGAATCCGACAGTGGCCTTTCATGGCACACACACTTCAGGCTTCTTCTCCTACGCAACACTTTCACAAGTACAGTGGCCTCAAAAATCTAAATACAATAGACAGGAAGGTAGACTGAACTAGAAATGTACGCTCAGTAGATTATAGATCTCCGATGTGAGTCCGCCTGCAACAACCTCTGTATTGTGCAATTGACCTACGATTGGCTCCCCGTCAAGACAATGTACTGCAAGGCGTCGGAAAACACAGTCATCATCTATGAACTGTCATACAATCCGGCCAAAAACAAAAGTTAACTGGCGGCAAAGTACTCAGCAGTGTGTCTACCAGTTGCTCCGCTAGCTGTAAGCCAGCTGGAGGCCGTTTAAGAGCAGCGAGGAGTCAGCAGGTGGTCAATGGCGGTATCAAACAGCCAATAAAAGGTGTATTGAGAAAGTGTGAGTCACAACAAACACAAGGAGCCCTTGAGCCTGCAGCTATTATTGGCCGCCCAAAATATGATGCAGCTCGTCAGAATGCAAGATTAGCCGTGGACAGACACAGAGGTGCACGCTCACTCACGGATGCACATGACCCACTGGCAGAGATAATTATGATGTGCTGATAGAAATAGCATATAGCTATTGTAAGCACAGCTCCTTCTGGAATATCTACAATAAACCCGACCAACTGTTGACGTCCTGCACTCTAGCTGCCATCTGACTCCTCTGGAAGACAGAATCAAGTTTCAACCCACGAATCAGTACAATATCACACCACCTCATGTCGCCTCTGACATGGCTCTATAGCTATATCAGGCTTCTGATGAGTTACAACATCAGAAATTCCTCCGCACCTCTTTGCTCTTATTACACCTTTTCTTCCAACAGTGCTGTCCTCTCCCCGGGCTCCAGTCTGTCCCCAGACAGAACAAGACGTCAGCACATAGGGCCTTCGCCCATCGTGCTCCCTTCCTCGGGAATCACCGCTCTGCTGACATCAGACAGTCTGACGCCGCAAATCCAAACTTAAACCCACCTTTTCACCTCAGCTTTCAGTTAGCTGCTTATTCTCTCTTTCTGTCTCTCTCAGTCACGTACATACATCACATAAATACAATGGAATATGAACAGTAAATAATAAAATGAAGTTTTATTTAAAATATCTCCCTCTCTCTGGCTCTTCAGCCTCTCCTCCCGTTTCCTATCCACCTGAACTTTCTTTCTAAATGGATTCAATAACCTCAGCCGCTACTGCCACCTCTGTCACAACCATGCCATCAGCACCGGCTAAGCACTCCGCTGCAGTCTTGGTGCCAAGCGGCTTGCTCTCTGCAACCTCTGGCCTTCATTGTTCTTAAGTGTGTGGGATCAATGCCATTGACTTGTGCCATTCCACACTCCAGCCCCGCTAACACATCCTGTACCCATAACGTGCGACCATCGCTTCACTCGAGACAAGCCCAGCACCAGCAGCAGTGTGTGTAAATAAATACGCTACCTGGCTTGCCTGCAACAGCAAGACTATAAATGATGATCTATTGATATTAATAATAAGTGTCCCCACTTTGGAAAAACACAGCATCACGACTGGTGATAGAAGGCCGTGAAAACAAAAAGGCAATCTGTGTTTGTCAATGCAGCCCCGAAAGTGCCATTTTAGGCGGTTCTTTTGTTGGAAATTACAGTAATAAAAGCGCAGTGCAGCATGTGTTATTAAATTGGATTCAGCTCAGACTGGGAGGGAGAGAGAGAGAGAGAGAGAGCAGGTTTTAATAAGATGAGCTGCATGAATAGCCCCATCCAAACTTGCGCGGTGCATTTGTCAACGCATAATGAACCTTAACATACTGCTCTTTGGCCGATTGGATTACACACTGGGAGTAATTAGGTAGGTTTAGGAGAATTACAAAGGAGGGAACGGAATAAGCATGTGTGCGCGTGAAAACATCCAAAATCCAGATGACCGCATGCTGGCAAATCCACTCGTCACGTCGCATTACCTCGCCGTCCTTACGCCGACGCACACGCACGCACAAACATATGTGCATCCACAGTCACCCTCTATTAGCCCGCCTCCCCCCCGCAGAGACAGCATCAGACAGCTTTGGAAGGACGACTCAACAGTGGGATGAGAGCGAGCGGGAGGGGGGGGATGTATGCCGCATATGAAAGGTTTGATGCTGCTTCATGAATCAAACAGGCCTGCTGGGTCTGCAGACACCAGCGTCCCGTGCTAGCTACGAGGTACATGCAAAGGCATGGAGCATCTGGGGACGATGTATGCTGCTTATTACATAACTAACTAACTAACTCCTACATTCTGTACCCATGAAGTGCGACTATAACTTCACTTGAGGGTCACAGTATGAGCAGCAGTGGAAATAAATACGCTATCTTGCCTGCAACAGCAACAATATCAATGATGACCCACTGATATGAATAATAAGTGTCCCCACTTTTGAAAAACAGCATTACAACTGGTGATAGAATGTCATGAAAACAAAACCCTTGGCATTGACAAAGAGCTCTTTTCTGCCTGCAGAGGCGGAAAAGAAAACTAAGAAAGAAAAAGAGACGTGGTAATGCAGATTTTCTTTAGAACGACGGATCAGAGGTGGTGAGGGTTGAACACAAAGTGCTGAGCTGAGATGATTATCGATTGTTCAGATCTCCGCCCCCCCCCCCCCCCCCCCTCCCTGCTTCATGTTTCACTACGCATGGATTTTACCTTCTTTTGTTTCCCTCGCACATTAATCTGAACTGTCGTCCTCACTTAACAAATACATATGTGATGTTCTGAGCTTTGACACGACCAGATTCTAGTAGATGAGAGGAGATGTCACCAGAAAGGGATGCATGTTTAAAAATGATTCAAGATGATTGGCATTAAGACGGCAATGATGTGCTTTTTAGAGTACATAATAGTCATCACATCTTCATCAACTGTCACATGACCAACAGGTAATCAGGTAGGATGCCATATAAGTGTGCGGTAGTAGTGAATTGGAGTATTGTGTATTTGTACAAAGGCCAGCCACTGTTTTCGACTCTTAATTTCTGTTTTTCTCCTGCTGTTTATTTGATTTCCTTTTCTTTTATCCAAAGCAGCAGTCTGTTTTTGGGGTCAGCTACACTGGTATGTGGCCACATCTACTGGGCTACAATAACCACCTTCACGTGCATGGCAATCCCTTGGTGTATGTTGTGTATAATTAGCTGTTTATTTGCGGATGCTGATTATGTGCCAGGCAGCCTCCTCTGGGCCCGTGGCGACTCGTCCCGACTTGCTGTGGCGGGATTCTGACAACTTATTAGTTGTACATGCTAACTCTCACAGCATTTATAATCTACATCTGGTCTGTGTTTATTCTGTGTAAGTGTTTAGTCATGCCTGCGTTTGCTTCTTTGTTTGGTGTCGGCTTTTCTTGTCTCTTTCCTTTGTCTTCCACAGCTGCCAGATGTTGTGTGTGAGCGGACCAGCCCTTTCTGCCTTGAGGAGAGTAAACTGTGCTTTGCCAATTAACTTCAAGTTGTTGCTCTTGTCCTTTTACAGATGGAGAATTTTAACCAAGTGAATATCCAATTTTTCTCTTAAATCAAACTTATTTGTGCACAGATTCATGATCTGCTTCTTGATCTTGTCAAGGGAAGCCATGAGATCCATAAAACAACACACTGATTCCAATAAGGACATCCGGGTTCCTCCTGCTCTTAAGCTGGAGGTGGCGGTGTCGAACACAGAAGGTCTGCCACGGTTAGTACATATGTTTTGTTTATCCATACATTCATACTCAACCAAGCAGTCCTTGGTCTTCAAACTTGCAATTGACTCGGAATAGAATCGACCTACACTAGGCTTGTTGAAGGCATTAGAAGTGCTGCATGACACAGATGCTTTGTAAATCATCTATAAACAGTATAGTGGTTAATAATTGGTAAATCGATGTCCACTTCTGTTGTACAAACTATTTCCTAGAACGACTGATGATCTTCTATTGTTTGAGATCAGTAAAATAACTATTTACAAAAGCTTAATTATCAATACACATTTATAATGCTGGTTATAACAACGTGTAACCTGTAGACATGTTTCATTAGTGACTCTTCTCCCCCATGTCCAGCCCTGAGCCGGCTGGTGACACTGATCTAGTAGGCTGCCTTATTTCTGGATATGTTTATGGATCTCTCCCGTTGTCCCGACGCTCTACAACAGAGGAGCATTGTTCCACCGATCCTCCCTCCTCTCTGTTCTCTGCACAGCTGCTGATTACTGTGTGGATCGATCCATGGACTGATTGCACCGCTGCAATGAAGGAGTTATCATTTGCTCTCTGCCCAGCTCATTTGCTGGAGGCCAAAGTTCTCTGCTGCACTGACCACCCCCCCATCCGAAACAGAATCACATACAAAATAAACTTTCATGTATTTTCTCAAATAAGCCTACTTTTTCTATCAGTTACTTTCACATGGTTTCAACAGTTTGACATCCCTCTGTAGAATTTACTGGTGCAATTTGCATCCGTTATTCTAATCTCTCACTTGACTTTATTATTAAAATATGTCTACAAGGTGTCCATGGACTGTTCTAATCCATGACTAAGCGTGCAGGCGGAGGACATGCATTTTAAGAGCCCTTTGCATAAAGACACTTGATTAGATTCTTTTTTTCTTTTCTGCTCCTCCACCTTTAAACGTAGCTGCAGGTCACATTTTAAGAGTGCACGGTTCGTTTTAATTTAATCCCCTACGCCGTTGCTTTGATTGACAGCTTTTGAAGGTCGCTGGAGGAGCGTGCAGGTGGCAAAGGAAAAAAGGAAAGGAAATCGCTCCACAGAGCTGGTAAGACCAGAATTGTGTGTGATTTGCATACTAAATCTGTTCTTCACTGGTGGACCGGTAGTACATGTTGGGTCACATAACCGTGACATGACACTGAAAACATGGTTTGTCTCGAGTTGCCCTGTGTCAGCATCGTGTGTTAAGGACCAAGTTGACGCTTCGCTTTGACCTTTTTGACTCCCTCACTCACCGGCACGGTCAAGACGTCGAGCGTTTCCACGAGACAGTTTTGTCTCGACTGTCCTCCGTCCCTCCCTCTCCTGTTGAGGTGGTAAATGAAAAGCCCTTAATGGGATAAAACAGTTGGCTTTAATTGCCCGTCGCCTTGGAAGCAATCTATTCTGTAACCCCGACACAGAGGCAGCAGCCTCGTGACTCCTCTTTCTCCTTGTTCGTCGCTCCTCACTCGTTTCTCGCCTCCCACTGTGGGTGTCTGGCAGGTGAATATTATCACAGTGGAGGCCTCTTCAGTCTCCGGGCTCAACGGGGACACAAAGAAAATGTCAAGTAAAGTGACATGCCGACGTGCTGCTGAATGGCGGGCTCCTTAGCCAACGGGAAGCCGCCTGCAAGACAAGCCGAGTGCATAATAAGCCCTATCAACCCTCCCAATCAAGTCGCACTCACCAACACACCTTGCATATTGGATTGGGTTATAGAGTGCCTATTGACTGACTATAGATAACTACCTCATACAACCCCATTGGGGAGGGGGGGATTCTTCGTTGGTTGTTTGTAATTGCCATGTCAAGGTAATTAGTGACCACAACTCCATTCTTCTAGACAAGAACAAGAGTTGCATCTTATTTCCCAGCTAACTCTACACTTCCTAATTCACCTCTTCTCTGCTACACCGATCAGGCTAATGTCTGTATATCTTATCTGAGTAACATGAATGAGGCCATGTGAAATGCAGAGGTATGGATTTTTCCCTCCCTATGGCTCCAGTGAGCATTGGTTGGACCGGGCTCATTAACTCTATATTGAACGGTGGTGAACATGTCTCCGGGAAGACACAAAACCACTCGCACATTTGGACAAAGCCACTTTCAAACATAGCAATCGGTGGGGTATATGGTGAGCAATATAACATATGAGATGCTGTTAAAAACAGATAATAGTTGTATTACAATCTGAACTAACTGCCTAAAGAGAAAGATACATTAAATTTAATGAAATGCTCAGTCTTCAACGATTTACGGCAGATTACTTTCAATAAAGCAGAGAGAAAATGAAAAACAAGGAGGTGCGGATTTGGAAGGGTGCCCGATGTTTTATGTGGGCTACTTTAATTGTATGAGAATCCTTGGCAAATTGCCTGAAAAACTACCCATTATAAGATCTCTTACTTAATGTGGTAACGTCATCGCCGGCTGTAAAGTAGAGTAGTGTAGCAGTTTAGTGTGTGTGTGTGCCCATCGTGATATTCAAGCTAATGAGTCGGCGTCTTGTTTGCAAACAGGGATGAACACCGTCCCAGACAAACGCCGTCTGGGTTCCTTCAGTGGGGTGCTTCATTACTGATGCGCTGTGTGAGACAGGACTCAGGTGAGACAAACTATCCCCCTTTTACTAGGCCACAGTGATAACACAAAGACAAGGGTGCACTACCCACAGTGAGTTACACCCCCAGCATGGCCCTGCATCCCCAAAAACACAACCGCCGGCATGGGAAGCCAGTGGAAGAGTGCTGAACTCAAGGCAAAACTTGTGATCCCCTCCCATGCATTGATAAATAGACACATTTGTCTTGGCAGAAACAGAGACTACAGCTGCATAGACAATTCTTAAAACTCTACTTGGAAACTATGAAGAAGTTCCACACAACAACAACCGACGTTTCACTCAAATTTGAGTGAATGCCATTGTTGAGAGTTGTGAGTGTTAAACCAGTATGTTGAACCCCTAATAAGAGATTCAGCAAGCTGAAGAAGAGTTTTAATGAGCAAAACTTGTTGCTAAAGGCGTTTGACCTCTTGAACGCCGGATTGAAAGACTGTGTCGGAGCCCACAGAGGAGCTGTAAATCATGGCGCTTTGCAGACATTTGGTATGAGGCGAGGAGAGGAGGATTTGGCTCCGCATATATAACAATTTTTATTATGTCAAAACTTCATTCTAACAAATACCACCAACAGTGTGGACCCCCTACCCCCCTTATGTGACTGCAATGGAGTCCTAATGATGCCCATAAATAAAAACAATACAAAAAACAATTTTCGAATGACTCAGAAAGTTTAAGTGAAAATGAAGCAAAGACCAACTCATGGCCAATGTTTTCAAACTCCCATACCTTACCAATACTTCCACGGATATTATGAAAATCATAGTTACGTGATCAATCGCCGGAACAACTAATACAGGATTCAAACCGCTGATGTATTGGTAGCCCTTTAGCTAAATGCTAACCAATCTCTCTGGAGGCCTGTCAATGATGAATGTGGCAACTTGAATCAGCCCATATGGCAGCAGTGAGGAAGAAGCACTGGGCTGCTGAGATAAAGGCTTCTGGGTATTAGATCATAGGAGAGGAGATAGCTTTTTTTTTTGCCTCTGTCTGGAAAATGTTTTAGATCAAATGACTCATGAAAATCAACATCTTTAAAGGTCGTGTATGATTCACAGCAAATAGAAAAGAGAGAGCAATTAAAGTTGGGTGTAATTCTAGGTATCAGTTTCCAAAAGCAATACAAGCAAAGGCTAATGTTAAAACAAAGGCTACGCATATCAGGATGAGTCATTTCAAGATTAGCATTCAATCCCCCAGTTTAGACATTTTACATACACATAGATGTCTGTTGTAACACAGCGGTGACTAATGAAGTATCACTGAATTTACACAAGAGAATTATTCCAAACTGCTGCCAAACAAATGCTTACTTAGTTACTGCCAATGCAAACCGAACATCCCCGACTGATGCAGCATCAAAATAAAAACTTTTGGAAAAAAACAACTGCTGCGCAACAGAACCTTTTTGAAAGCAACGCCAGCTCCTCGCACTCATTATGAGAGACATCGGAAACTAAACGCAACTGACAATGACGCTGATTGACACTTTAGATTTGGGGGGGAAAAAATAGCAAAGTGAACCGTTTGCAATGCATCAATTACTCATCCACTCAGAGGGACATGCCGCACATCTGGTGTTGGTTTGACAGATGTTGGTTCTGAAATAGTGAGTGTTTGTGTCTAGTGGGGACACCTGTGCAGCAGCGTAATGTCCCTCCACTAGAATTACAGGGGATTCTTCCTAAAAACACACGTTATGTTCACTGGTGTTATATAAAGCCACCGGATTCAAATGTTTTTCAAAGCTTCTCCACTGCACCTGTGTGCCTCTGCTCCTGCTGAGTGTGTGTGTGTGTGTGTGTGTGTATTGGGATACAAGCAAAAAGCCCGTTTAAAAGCCTGCAGCAAGGCTCAATATTGTTAGTGAGAGCACAGTAGTCACTCCCCCCCCCCCCATCCTCACAATGAACGACCCTGTTTGTGTTCCTCAACTTAATTTAGTAGTCACCCCATCAAAACAAACATGACCGAATACATAATAATAACATAATAAACTAATCACAAACCCAGTAATTATTTCACCTGTCATATTTGCTAAACAACAATAAACACCATTAAGTTCTTCCAACCATGATGAACTCGGGGTGAATGAATAAGTGTGTGAGTGCAGGTATTTTGCAGTACTAGATTGTTTGCATCAAACTTCAGCTTCTCTATATGAAAATAATAATAAAGAAAAAACCTTTTCTAGCACTTTTAATTGGAGCATACTACTGTTGCATACATATCTTTGAAACCCCGTGGGCTGTGTATAAAATATGTATATCTCTGTCAGCAGGTTAATTGATTCAAATGGAATATAGCATAACCAGGAGTCATGTTTACATTCGTACGGCTGCTTAGGATTCATATTTTAACCCGAGCAGCCTCGGTGATGGCACCCAAGTGCAATCTCCCACACACACACACACACACACACACACACACACACACACACACACACACACACACACACACACACACACACACACACACACACACACACACACACACACACACACACACACACACACACACACACGTAAGCATACCCACCATGCGCAGCTCTTCTTAATCAACAAATGAGTTGTGTTGCGCGTCGACGCTACAGTGGCTGTTGACAGTGAACTAGCAGTACGGGTGATGGGCTGTTTGTCTAATAACCAAGGCTGCATTTCAATTTCACAACCCACTGAACAGCCTGCTTAGCCACACAAGACTGATACGACCCTGGGCTTAGCAAGAGGCTCTGTTTTGTGTGCGACGACAACGGCAACAAAGTCACGCGTTAACCTCCCGGTCCACGGCGATGACTTGAGCTGTGTGAGCCAACCTTGAAACAGGTTGAACACAGGATGACGAACACACACTCGCAGACACACAGAAATAAACCACAAGAAAAAGGAAACACATCTACCCCCTGCTTGGTCCCACAGGGGGCCCCATTATATTAGTGGAGCTTGAAAGTGACTTTCCCTTTATACTTTCCCCTTTAGGCCTCGCCTGTGTGATACACACAGACGGCACTCTATGTCTGGTCTAATTAAAGACTCTAATTCACTGCCTCCCTCTGCCCCCGCCTCTCCAGTCTGCCTGACTTCTGTGTCTTAGTGAGTTTGTTTTTCAGTCTCACACAGAGTGATTTCTGCCGCCACCGGAGCCCTCAACACTCTCCACTAAAGACAAGTATGTGAAGAAGGAGCATCACAGGGAATTTCAGATCAGGAAAAGGCTGAATCGGCAATGTGAGCAAACATCCATCAGGTGTTTACATAGCATGCATCATTCACGGAGCGGCGTTCTCCCCAGAAACGTTTGGCTGGGCCTCCATGTCTGCCGAAGAGAATTCAGCCGCTCTAACTCGCTGTAAGTGTGTGTAATAGCTCAGGTGTTTGCTGGTCTATCACTCCCTTCATAGCTCCTGTTATAGTAACGTCATATTCTGTTTGCTAAATTGTTCATTTGAGCCCTTTTTGTGTGAATAAACGCCACTTTATTTTTTGTACTACTCCTACTTAAAGACCTTAACATCCCTTCTTAAAGATTTTCAGTGCGAGGCGACCTCATCTGCCCTTCATATTGATGGGTGGCACCACACAGTGTTTGCTCTGCTATTCTTCGGTTATTATGCAGGGAAGCTTTTTTACGGCTTCTGTTAATGACACGGAAAGCACGATCACCACTATTCCAGAAATAATGTCACTTGACCTCACACGACTTACTAAAAAAAAGCTGTTTTACTTGTACTCATACAGGGGGATGGGGTGCTATACGATTTGATCACATATTGGGATAAAAAAGGCACCGACAATAACTTGATTGTGGTGAATTTTCATTAATCGGGATACATGTGGAAGTATCTAATAAAAAAACAGACTCACATGTCGCCATATTTTAAAATATATATATAGCTTATTTATGCAGGAAGACCTTATGATTCATGATTTCCTTGTTTTAAATAGTTTAATCTTTTTTTTTCTCGAAAATGGATGTTCTTTAAAAAAGAACAAAGAGTACAAATATTAAGGTAAGGTGAGTCCAGTATGTTTTAGTGCCAGTATGAGGCATATTTTAATAACTATCAGGATGATATCCTGAATTGCAATTATTTTTGTCAAGATAACTGTGGCAGGAAATGTCGTCTGCCTAATTGTACCCCTGAAATGTATCTTCTCAGACAAAAGGTTCCAGTGAATAATCCAAAGTGTAAATCCATCTGCTCTAGTGACGATGATTATTTGAAAGAAGACAGAGATGGGCAGCATTAAAATGCTCCCAAGAAATTTTCTTGGGAGCATCTATGTTCCCCCGGTTCTATGTTCCCAGAATTCTATGTTCCCCGCTTTGTATGTGACCGGGGAACATAGGACCCTTTTTTTAAAAATGCACAAAATGCAGTAAATACTACTAATAAATAAATTATAATAAATAAATGAACAATATATCAATAAATACTGATAATAAATACAGTAAATAACTAAATCTCAATCTAAATAATGAAATTGAGAAAAATAAATTGGTGCATAGGAACCTTTTTGGGAAAAACAGGGAACATAGGGATGAGCCCCATTTCCTCCACTTAGATTTTAAACAACCTTTTTCATAGTCGTGTTTCATGAGGCTGGAACCTATAAAAACACAGCGTGGTCAAATATAGCATTCATACAAATGTGGGTGTGTGCAGCCACTGAAACAAAAGGCATTTTTCTTAGCATATTTGAAGATGCCCTTATAGGACTTCCCCTCTTATTAAGAACATATCAAGGAAACTGACATTTTACGTTAAATGGCTGGACTATACAGACGGGGATCAGCAGCTTTCACAGGAACCACAGTGGTCCTTCCCATCTCCACATCACTACACCCACACTCCCACTAGTCCCCCTCCTCCCACCCTCTCTCCCTTCTCCCCAGTGGTCATCATTTGCCTTGGATTTAAGGAAAGCACACATCCACTGAAGGCAGTGAGTTAATTAGACATCGGGCCCTATCTGAGCCGCTCATTCCCAGTGTCTCCTTGACTCTCCGTAGGCCTGGGAGAGTGTTACTGTTTCAGTGAAACCAACCACACACACACACACACACACACACACACACACACACACACACACACACACACACACACACACACACACACACACACACACACACACACACACACACACACACACACACACTGCAGTACTGTGGGGGCAGTCGCTGAGCGAAAGTATGTGGGTGTTTTATGTATGCGCTGGAGCGTGTGTGTGTGTGTTTCTCCAGGCATCGGAGTTTTTACAGAGAGTGTTGAGTTTCTTTCTAACCCTAAAGTTGGCAAACAGCAAACTGAAGACCCAAAGTCCACTTTGCGTTGACGCCTGCACGGTCTGCCGTTTCCCTTAATATGATGGCAGCCTCATCACCAGCGTGTCAAATACAGGAGACGTGACTCCGCCGCGACTCCTGTCAATGCCACATCTCTTTAAGCAGTAGACATCTGAAATGTTCCCCGAGGCTCAACGAGCTAACCTTGAATGAAGAACTGAAGAGATAAGGTACGTTTGACACCGCAGGCTCTATTGTGACAACTCCAGCCATTGTTAACGGTGAAGACAGTGACAGTCTATCGCCGTGCAATATGTGAAAATGAATGGGATATTTATAGGCAAAAAATAATACTGTCTGCTCACAGTCACCACCATTTTCATAGTACCGTTGCAATTTTTAATGTGTTATAAATTGAATAATGGGGATTGAGATGGAGGTCGTGCATTGAAACTCTAAACAAAAAGTGGCTTTAATAGTAGAAAACTCATTAATGAGTGCTCGTGCTGCTCTCTTTGGAAAAGAGTTGGCAACACTGGCTGTGTTACTCGGGGAATCCTTTTTTATTGCCAACCCAAGGGGAAGGGGAAGTACGCCCATTTTCAAAATCCCTACATGCCCTTCTTATAGTCTAAGAAGGTCCAACAATACTCGTACATGAAAATCCAAAACTAGAGTGCTAAAACTGTCATAAAGTTTACAGATTGGAACCGCTCAAGAGAAAATCAATTGGGAGATATGATAAAGATGACAGTGAGAGCATTCAAGGGGATATTCTCAATATATTGTTATATTATTCACAACACTGGAGTAGAATGAAGCTCATTTGGGTATAAAAGGGAAACACAACATCACTCTCCCATTCATCATCTATGGAGCAGCTCCAGACGAATACTTATGGACATCACACATTTAAGGGGTGTTCCCCTTTAAAGCTCTTGTCCAGGATAAGAGTTTCCTCTTCAGCCCCAGGCATTCTAGCCACTAGAGATAAACACTTGGTTACCTTTTTCCGATGATATATATATTTTTGATGTTAATATATTGAGCAAGGACAAGTCATTCAGGAGTAATACAGTAAGGGGACATAACACTACATAATTCATGATCCTTACCAATAAGGAGCAAACCCCTTAAAAACACACATGGTAAATGCACCTGCATGGATCTAATGCTTCTAGTCAGGAGACTCGACTCCTGCCCATCAGGATCAGATCTAATACATTTTGACGTGTGGACCGGAGGAGGTGATCTTCTGATTGGAGGACGACTGTCCATTCCTCTCATGCTGCTTTCACGCCAAATGTGGAGCAAATGTATCACACGGCGCAAAGTCGACTCAAAGACATAAATATGCACCAGGCAGCGGCAGTGATGCAACGGGAATGAGGCAAAGGCATGAAATTCACGTAATTTGCCTATTGGTGCGAGTTGAACTATTTCCACCACTGAGACTCTCCTCTTGACGTTGCTGAATCAGAAATGGAGGAGAACATATTGTCACCCAGAGTTCAAGGATATTAGCTCATATAAGTACAGAGTCCAAGCAAAACTACGTGTGGAAATATATGTGTATAAACCAGAGACTGTCTTTGGTACGAACATTAAACATTGCTGCCGTATTAATGTCTAGATGAGGTAATGTTTAGTGCTGATGGAGCAGGAACACTGTTAGCATAGCCTAGCATCCATCAATCCAAACTCCATTTAGAAAACAAGCATTTTAAAAGTTGTGGTATTAAACTTTTTACGCTTACAGTTTTAGATGTAAGTGGGTGGTTAAAAGAAAACCCCTATGATCAAACTCCTACATTAAGCCTTGCTTTTGCACTCGCATCTTGTACAGATAAGCAAATGCTGTCAGTGTTGCACATAAGCTTCCTGGCATTCGTGCACAATGTGTGGTACACACACTAGAAACAAACAGGTGAAATGAGTACAACTCTCACAATAATCTCCACAAGATGCAGCCGAACGGCCCTGGAAAAGGCAACAGGTGTTAATGCATCCTGGCATATCAAAGATGGATGACAAACACCAAGATTTATGCTGGCGAGCGAGGCTCATTACTGCAGCTGCTTTGGGGCGGTCCTGCTGTTAAAAACAGTGGAGTTAGAAGTAACATCCTTAATGCCAGAGCTTTGTCATGTTAATTCCCTCGTAGGCGTAGAGGAATCCTGCCGGGACACAAACCACACAATAACTGGAGATACTGGACATTGGCTTGCTTATCAACCAAAAGACGTATTCTGTTCAATTGGAGGAGCGTAAACAAGAACGCGTCTCCGGGAATACATGGTCCTGCTGGAGATGGGACTGGCAGCCTGCCAGTAAATTCTCTGACCACCTTTCATATCTTAACTTATTGCTTCCAGGGCTTCGCTAACATGGCTGCTACTGGCGTTTTTTTTTATTATTTTTTTTTTTTATTATGATTAATCAATCAAGCTTTTGATCCATACAATGTCAGATAATAGTAAAAAGAAATGACTGATCATGGCTGATGATCAAAACAGTAATTATCTTTTTAATACTTTCCTGTGATTCGACTCCCGGTTTAGTTGACTAATCACCGCAGCTCTATTATATAAGTAATATATAAACTGATGCGAGCATTTGGAATCTGTAATGGGAAGAGGATATGAAGAAACATGCAGTTAACGGTTTTACACTTGAGGGCTTTCACATATTGTGAGATGTGGATGGATGCTACAGTGCTGTGTGTGTGAATCACAAGTGTACACCACTCAAGGAGTGTGATCCAAACACAGCAGAGGAACAGCGAGGGAGGAGAAGAGGCGGCTTCATAATGAAAGCTAAATCCACAGAAGGAGGAAGGAGTGCGAGAGAAGGTCGATCTGAGCGGGAATAAGATGAGAGTAAATAAGGGAGTTGAGATGAGATGGATGGATCCCAATCAAAGTTCCCCTTAAAACCAAACTCCCAGCATCGGTATTACAGAAGAGACATTTCCATCATGGTTATCGTCCCCCCTTAACACCACCCCCTCCTCCTCCCTTATCTCCTGTCATTCATATTTCATTAATATTTTAGTTCTAAGAATCCCTATCTCGCTGCCTCCTCTACACCTGCTATCTCGCTCGCTCGCAAAACATGATCCAAAGGAGCTCTGACACGAATAATTAAAGAGTTATTGAAATTAGCATTGACTGGCCATCGTGTTGCTGCCGAGCGCCAGCAAAGATCCTCTCTCTGCTGCGATTGCCCAGACGTCCTCTTGGTTCTGTTAAACTCCACTGACTCAACAACACAGATAAACAACACACATGCAGGCTCACCGAGCCTCCTCCGCGGGGCTAACGCTAACAGCACACAGTCCCACGCCGCCTGGGACATTTACAGTGCATTAGCAATTAAACATCAAAAGTACAGTTTTCACAAGCATTTTGCATCTTAAGCACATTCTTCTGCAGAAAGAAAGATCCATGAGTGGAAATGCTGATACTGAACATACTGTGGCAAGCCATCAGAAAGAGGAAACATGTCCTGTGGCATGACATCTCTCCTATTCCCCACCCTCCCACTCACTCCATGGCACATTAAGCCTGCCTCCATTTGCCATGCCAGCGTTCCTCCATCTTTCCCTCCGCCCTCTCTGCATATTCACAAGGATTGACACCTCTGAGTGCGTGTCCCATTGTCTACAGTAAGACATCTCCTCCTTCCCTGCCCCGTACATGAGATGGCCCCGTGGTCCCAATCCCTCCAAGCTGCTCCCCCGTGCATCCCTGCAACCTCCCCTCTGCAGTCCTTACTCCCTCCCTCCCCTCCTCTCTCCCCACTGTCAAAGACCATTTTCTCCTTCCTCCACCAGCTGCGTGGAGAGGAGGCCTGCTGTGCCAAGTGCCATTTGATGAGCCCCTTTCTGGCAGCCACAGGAATTGTGTGGACATCCCCCCCCTGCATCCATCTCTCTCTTTTTCCCCTCATCAACAGTGCTGGTGATGCATCGCCATCATCAAAATCATCATCCTTGCTCTAGATCCCTTTCTGCATCCTCTTCAACTTCACCCCCCCCCCCTTCTCTTGTTGAATATTCCCCCATGACACCGTCTCTCTCCTCCCACGCCTTCCTTACTCTTTGCCAGAAAACACACACACATGAATACTTCCATCTGTCTTGTCTTTAGTCCCTTCCCTCCCAATTTGTCGACTCCTTATTTCTTTTTACATCGTCAAACTGTCCCATGAACACTGTCCACAAACTTTCTCCAGATAAGACACCGTTAAGAAATTCAGCGTTTGAGCACATTTAGCCCCGCGTGCAAGCGAATGTGCCACGAGATGCGGACATTTTAAAGGACATGAGAACATAGAAGTGTTGACGTTGGGGATAAAAGGAGGGGGAAAGAGGAGCTGCTGGACAGAAGAGTAAATGGTGATAAGATCGCTTATAACATTTAGAACAGTGTGTGTCTTTTGTTCCTCATAGGCCTCTGGCACGCACATTTCACAACACCTCAGCCAATTCTACGAGTCATCAGCCAGTGTGAGGGCTAATCATGGATAGTAATATATGGAATCAGTGATTAACATGCTGCTTAAGTGACCACACTATCTGCATGTGTCTATGTGCACGTGTAACTGTGTGTGTGTGTGTGTGTGTTCTGTACTGCATCTGACTGTGTCAACCCTGTAGGCAAATAAAACCTTTTTGAAGAGAAATCCTTTGTAAGGAAGACACTTGTTTCATCACGCAGATCAAAAGTAAGAATCACAGGCAGTGAGCGAAAAAGAAGAAGCTGAACCTTCAGGGATGGAGCTAACTGCTTGACAATGACTGTGTGCAGATGCAGGGATTGAGTTAATTCCATGTTACATGTATATAGCAGGGGGAGGTAGGAGCGTGCACTGATAAGATATATAAGATAGAGCTTTAATAATGCAGAGGAGATCTGTCCAGCTGTTTCAGCACGAAGCAGGAAATACTCTATGTATGTGAGGTTTGAGATCCACTGGCATAGATATGAGAAGTGTCATGTAGCTGTGTATTAAATTCAAAGTACAGGTTGGTGTATCTGGGTAAATGGGACAGTTCATGATTGTATGTCCACAGCATTGCAAGTGTACAGTATGTCCCATTGTGTTCCGAGCTGTAATGATTGTAATCCAGAGATTGAAAACGCAATGCAGCTTTATTAATACAGCAATGTCATGCAAGAGATTAGGGGAAGATCCAAGAAGACGAGTGTGTGTGTGTGTGTGTGTGTGTGTGTGTGTGTGTGTGTGTGTGTGTGTGTGTGTGTGTGTGTGTTCTGAATAAGGAAGATGTCAATGTGGTCCTTACAATGAAATAACATTTAAACAAATAATTGATTCATACACTTAAATAAGACAATTGTTTCTCTAAAACCTTTACAATGTATATTCTAGATCATGCTAGATGTATGACTTATTCTCTTTTCCTATAATAAAGATGCATGTACATGTCATTCAACACGAGAGCCTCAGTGGTGTTGACACGGTTGACTGGCAGGGCAGCTTTAGGAAAAGGGATGACCGAAGGATGGCGAAGGAAGCCTTTGTGAGTAAGCTTTAATCATCAATCTCATACGGCTGCCAACATGCCCCCTTATATACACACACACACACACACACACACACACACACACACACACACACACACACACACACACACACACACACACACACACACACACACACACACACACACACACACACACACACGTGCACTAATACAATGTCACCTCTGGCCTGGAGCTTCACAACTGTACTTTGGACACACTGACAAGCAAAACCCCCTCGCAAGATGTACAGTAGCTTCACTTCACAAACGGTAGCCAAGCAAGATTAAAACAGATACTTGAGCTCAAATATTATTGGTTTAAACTCTAGCAACACATATCAAACATGATGGGATGTATTCACATAATCTGTCATAGCCGGTATGTCAGCTCTAAAATGTGGAAATCGTATCGACGGACACCTCCTTTAGAATTAGAAGCACCGCCTCACAGTTGTTTGCCTCCCCCAGCCAGTCAATTTGCACTTTAAATCAATCTCTAATAGTCTATTAGATATTTGTGTTAAGGATCATAAGCAGCATTTATTTGCGACATCTTGAAATCTAATCACTTTAAACTTGAGTCCAGATGGACCTTAATTTGAAGGAACTCAGTCAAGGTGTTTCTGATAGATCCCGACAACGTAGTGTCTCCCGTTGCTGCCACGCAGGCGTCCGAATCAGATACATGTAGTGATCGGCTCATACACCAGCTGCATTCCTGCCACTTTGCCAGAATGATGTGCTGTACAGCCAGCTAAGTGGTAAACAGTTTGCATAAATATTCATGCAAAATTAATGTGTAAACAGTGCTGAGTGCAGAGACTTTTAGTGCTGCTATGTCTAAGGGAATGGTATTTGGATATCAAACTGAAGAAGCATGCAACAGTACACTCCATCAGACAGCTGACAGCTACACAGCTAAATCAAAAGCTGTGGATGTACAGAGGTCTGACTACTGCTGAAAGGCAACACACAAGTCACAAGCTACGGGTTGAGGAGCAATACAAAGCACCTCTGACCCCAAACGCTTGGTCCGAGGCATCCAGACCTCCACAGACCTGCTCCCTGCAAAGCCTCGCTCACTGCCCACCACCGAGGTGTGTGCTGCACTAAACAGGATGAATGCACATAAGGCTGCTGGCCTTGACGGCCTCCCTGGATACATGCTCCTGTGCTGGGCAGCTGCCTGAGGTCCTGACTGACAGCTTCAACCTGTCGCTGGTCCAAGCAGCTGTCCCCACAAGCTTTAAAACCACCTCCAATGTGCTGCTGCCTACCACTGCAGCCGGCCTAAACGACTCCCCTCCCCCCGCTGCACTCACCCCTGCCAACATGAGGTACTTTAAGAGGCCGGTCATGGCATCATTAACTCCTTCTGTGACAGGACACTGGACCTCCCAACTACCAGGCATGTATAGGTTAGACCACCACACATCCTGAACACTGGCATCCCACAACAACACAAAGACAAAGGACCTTTTGCGATGAACGTTAGGAACATGCAGCATATGTTCACTGTGATTTTAATACATCTCAGCTGCACTGCTTACTTACTGCTCTACAAGTGAAATCCCACACTTTACCCACGATAGCCGAAGGAGCGGTAGAGGAAGAGAAGAGCTGCTTCCCCCGTGGTGTTTAGACTCAGACCAAATCCCCAGCACGCCAACCGACCATTGAGCCGATCACGTGACCGGCTGGCAGGGCTGCACACCGCTGCCTGGCGTATTCTCATGTGTCCACCCTGGCGTGACCGCTCTTCCCACAACCATCACAGAGAAAGGCTTTCAGGTGCCCAACACAAATCGCCACCTGTCATCAGCCCCATTATCCAGTGTGCTGGCTCTACCTGGACACCATCAGGCAGATGCTGAACAAAGAGCATGATGCTACCGCACCAGCTACACAACTCATTTGTATACCGTTGGCTAATGATGTCAACGTATGCAAAAAAGATTTTCACAGCTAAAATATGGCAGTAAATTCAGTGTTATTCAAAACGTGGCTGAGACCCGGGTATACCCGAGCCTAGTCTTTCATCTCATATGGAGAGGATTTTTTTGGGTGAATTTTCAACAAATAAACCAATGTTCTTTATCAGGGTTGGACTGCTACCACCTTTTTTAGACCAAGTACAAGTAATGATATGATTACTTAATAGTGCCATTACAGTTTGAACAATGACTTTGAAAATGTGTTTTAATTTCATCAGATAATCACTTTGTGACTGTAACAAATAAAAAAAACTGAAGTTCTATTTCAACATTCAACTTTGAGTTTTCCTCATACAAACAGAGCAGAGTTTGCCATACGATGTTAATAATAAACCTTTTAACCATGCTATCAGTGAAACAGTTTTTAAATATAAAGACCATCACTGAAGGAGAATAGTGCTGGTCCACCTTAAAAGTTGTTGCTAACTCCGGGGCTAACCTCCTTCACTGTAATTATGAGCTGGCTCACAACAAGACAGTACATTTACATTCACATTTAGGTCATTTAGCAGACGCTTTTGTCCAAAGCGACTTACAATAAGTAACAGTAACTTAGCTTGTGTCTCGTCAAGGAGGGTTGAGGAGTTGTAATATGTTTTCACCGACAAATAAACTGTACCCACAATGCACCACTTCATTCAAACTGTAATGCTACTGTACGCACTCATTAACATTGCATAGGGCTGTAATACTTTGGTGAAATCCTGACAGATTCTACCAGCAGACACACAGCCAACGACTTCTCAGCTAAATGAACTGATGTGGTGGAGACTCACTAGACTGTCTGTTTAGCTTTACCATGCAGCTGATGGTAAATGGTGGATTCAACAAGTTTGTGCATCAGATTGCTTGTGCAGCTGCAGCTTTTAACCTAAATGGTGCGAGGATAGCGTCACGTTGCTGCAGTGGTGTCAGGTGACGTTGTATTGGAGTAGTTCTATGACTACGAGTAGAGTATCGAACCAGATACCGATATGGTTCCAAACCCATTTCAACCATTGATTCCTGGTCTGCACGGTCTTACAGAAAGTCCGTCCATGCGAGTTGCCTCGGGCTCTGGGAAAACACCACGTTGTGAGCAGGTAGCCATTTAAGAAAAGACACCCCATCCATTTTTCAAAACAGCAGGCCTCACTTTTTTGTGTTCTCCAGTGACAACCGAAAGAAAAATCAATGTGTCTGGGCCAGCGTTTGAGCCTGATGCGTTAATGTGGAATCGATAGCTAATGTCACAGTCATTTTTCCTCATCCACCAACCAATACGGCAAGAGGATGGCGAGAGCTGCTGTTCACCACTGCAGAGTGGCTGAGGGACAGTAGGCTGACAGAAAAGGGACTGCAGAGGGCATGCTGGGATTCCTCGCCGAGGAATACAAAAAAACAGTCTCATAGACTCTTCATTCTCTCTCTTTAGTTCTTATCCTGTCAGTCTTACAGTCTGATACAACATTTTAGTTGACAGCATAATGTTAAGAAGCTGCTTGCTCTCCCGAGGGTGGTACGTTGTTATTGTTGCTACAAAATAAGCAGTTGTGACAACAAAGCAGTTGTCACATAGTCGCCCCTAGCACAGATACGATGCTCTTTGGGGTCAAAGTTGCGAAGAAGCTTTGAAAATAAATTTGCTCAACAACAAAAAGGGTCTGCTGAAGATCACTTAAACACATCACACAGGCGGTGTGGTCACGATGTGCAGTCTAAGTAGAGATCAGAAAGAGAATAAACAAAGAGATCGGCACAAATAAGTTGTAAAATAAAATGTATGAAGCTTTCACAATCCCTCCAAGCCAATGCAATCAGAGTCAATGCTCCATAAGAAGCCAACTCTGTAATAACCCTCCAGAACTTAAATATTTATGGGCCTGCGCCTACAACCCGCCACCTCCGCTTTATTATTTGTCAGCAGAAATGATTAAATCTCTGGAAGTCCGCTACATAGATACATTTAGAAAATAACAGGGCCGGTGCTCATTGTTGATTATTGTGCCCTCTGTGTGGTTACCACCAGTATAGAGAGGTAAACAAAAATCTTCAGAGCCCAGACGATTGCTAGTAAACCTGTGTTTGGTGGCAGACGGACAGACAGACACCTCTCCACTGTGATTGCTGGGGAGAGAAAACACATATTGGATGGGATTTGCTGTTGTGCTTTGAATGCAGGAAAACATGTGTGCACTGCAAAGATGGTGTCAACTATGGACTCATGAACAAACAAAAAAAACCAGGTTTGATGCAAACTTGTTCTTTTTATTCTAATCCTGTTTTGGGTTAAAGCAAATTACTTCTGTGCCAAAGTTGAGCTGGAGCTTTTCCCAGGATGATGATTTCCAGATATGCAAAACTACAAATAGCATATGCTACAGTAAATAACATTATGTATAACATGAGAAAGTAGTTTAATGGGCTCATTTCCCCAAAATGACCCTGTAACCTCATGGAACGGAGGGATGGGTGTATGCCTGTCCACGTCTGCGGATATGTAATGTGTGTTGTTTGGCAAGACGTGAGCATGTGCATAGAAATGTGTCTTGTGAAGTAGCCCACAGATTAAATTATGTTCGGCACGGACGGAAGGGAGGGGGAAAATTGAGAAAATGATTAAAAAATAAATGGAAAAAGTGATTTCCCATTCTGGGCGCTGACACAATGGATGGAGAAGGCAATGGGGCGACCGCGTGCTTGTTTGTCTGGTTGGGGCCAAAGCATGCCTGTTGTAGCTGCTCATTATAAGACATTACCAATGTATCCCCCTCTATCTCTCCCAAACACTGCTGGCTGGGGACTCCTGGGCCAGATTACCGTAATGAAATAATCCTAATCTCTATTCGCAGTTAATTATGTGCACAGGAAAACAATCCAGGCTCGGCCGGTGCCCTTTCAGCAAGCTCAATTGGTCCTCGTGTGATACCCAGCATGTGACCTTGAAGCTCTCCAGCTACATGCCGTTCTAAGCATGAGGGTGAATGGGTTGTTTTCAGGTGTTATGTCTCAGGTAAACTGAAAAATGACTAATCCTTCGACGCCCAACAGCAACTAGAATATGTGTGGTATCGCAGCATATAGTAGCTGCAATATTATGGCTCAAGTGGCCTCACTTTCCCCCTAAAACAGCCAATTGAGAAGCCGTGAATCTTTCATTAGCTTCAGCTCTATACCATTAACCCTGAATCAAATAGACAGGATCAGCCAGGAGATCAGTCACACACAGAATACACACACTGCCCTCTCCTTGTACCGGGCCATGTACTCATTGCCTCAACCTCTGTACCTCCACAGCCCGTTCATTCTAATCTGCACCAGGGCCTTGGTGAGTGTGTGTGTGTGTGTTGGCTGTGTTGCCAACCATTAGAACACAGTTGCCCATAAATCGCCACATGCTCACTTCAAAAATTGCCACATAATTACATTTCAAAGACGTAGGGTGCATTGACCTCCGGGAGGAGCTCGCAGCCACGAATGAGGCTCCGCTGCCTACGAGCTGCTTGACGTCCCGTGTGAAGCAGAAGGTACAAACCCAGGCTTCTCCACTGTACTAGTATGAAGAAACACAGGTGTCTACGTGGGATGTGGGATGACATTATGTTTACTTTTTTGTTTTTCCTCTGTAGTAAGCAGGACGACGAGTGTCTTGTGATTCACAGTGAACACAGATCGGTGAAATTCACCGATCTGGATGATGTCATGAACTCAGACAGGATGCCGTTTGGAGTCCCGGCGTATCTGGGTCTTCACAACATGTACAAAGCAGCAAAATGGGTGATTTCAGCGCTGACTGAAGAAACATTGTCGATGTCTACATGAAATCCCTTGTCTCTCTGGTGTGAGTGATGCAAGTTAACAATAGCCTCAAACTGTCTTTGCGTTTGGTGTGAACGCAGCAGCAGAAGAGGACAAGAAAAGGAGCGCGAGAATCGATATGACCAGCTTTCAAAGAAGGGCAACGGGTGAACATTCCAGCATCAGCAGCAGCTGGGTGTGGCGGCTGAGACAGAGCAAGGGCAGGATGCAGAAAGAAGCATTGTTTATGTCGCGGCGCTCCTACGCCTCCCTCCACCCCATCTGCTCGCCATCCATCAGTTCCTGACAAGCTTGACAGGTTAGAGAAAGATAGTACCTCAATACCTCTGGGATAGGTCGGGCAGGATACTAGCAGACACTGTGTGTATTTGAGTGTGTGAGTGTGTGCGAGTGTGCGAAAGGGGGAAGGGCGGGTCATACCTTGCCACTTACCACTCCACATCCTCATCACACAGTTACGGTGTATTGACAGGCCAAGAGAGACGAAAACAAAGGGGTGAAACAGGCCAAAGCGCTCTCAGGGAATGGATGTGTGTGTGTGTGTGTGTGTGTGTGTGTGTGTGTGTGTGTGTACTTTGTTTTGTTTTTGCAGACACACAAATAAGGAAACTTAAGAGATGGTAAGTGATGCCATGGCTCTCAGCACATAAAGAAACACAATAAGACGTGTTCTTAACATAACAGTAATATAAACTTAAAACACATTTTCTTGTTTTCGGTGTCCCAGTGAGATACAAAGATGGATTTGACTGAACTATTCCCTGCCTGCAGCAGGACTGTAAATTATACTAATTAGGTTCAGATCCATGTTAAGGACACAAGTGGGTATTCAGGAGCAGATCTACAATTACAGCGGTAAAACAAGTACACCAGTACACTGTCGGTATTATCACAGAAGAATGTTTACAGTAAATCTATTTTTCCACATATTTTACAAAAAAATATTTGTTTTTGTTGCTCCATAGGCTACTGCAACTCAAACGTTGTCAGTAGTGTTGAAATATGTATTTTGTTGCAAAAGCTAGCATTACAACTTGGATTTTTAAAATTGGCAAAACAGTCTTGGAGGTTACAGCCGTCACATGCTTTCATTTGTTCCCCTCTTGCCCTTCACTCTTTTTGGGTCTGTTTTAGGAGGGGGAGGGGGTCTTTAGGGGGAGATAGCATGGCAACAGTAGATGCCACAGTGCCATAAGTCATCTGCTTGCTCAAGTCTTGTATCATAAATAATAAAAAATACTTAAAATATAATTACCCACATGGAATCTGTCTGTTAAGTGCCTGAGGAGTAGCGTCTCGCTCAAGGACATTTTAACATGCAGATGGGAGCCAGGGATCAAACCGCCAACCCAGGATTAAAGGACGACCCGCTCTACCCACTGAACCAAAGCCTCCTTAATTTATGCATTTCCAAGACTGTTTAGAGACTCCAGTATGCAGAAACCTTTTTACACAATTTATTTTTGACTTTTCACAATTGTTAGGCTGTGAATATACCACATTCATACTGCATGGTTTATGCAGGAGGAGCATAATTGCACGATTGTAAGGGGGAATCCATCAAATCCATTTTTATTCACATATCTTCAAGTGAGAGATCGAGTGATCCCTGTGAATATGTGAATTTTCCACCAAACTTTTGCCCAACTTTGGAGCATTACTACTCTTCTTCTTGACACGCTAGCATGACATGCTAACAATAGGTTCCTTAGGTTTTCTAGTATCATTTTAAACCAACCCTCTAGCTATAAGATCTATGAGAAATGGAAGAGGTTAACCACACCAGTGGTTGGTGATGCATTAAAGCCTGTACCAAGTTGAACACGGTGTAGCAATTAGGCAGCAAATGCACAAACAAGTTGAAAGAGTACAAAAACAGATGTGAAATGGTTGCTGAAGAGTGCAAGGAAAATCCAAGTGATCCCAGGGGAGATTTGAGAGAGGCTGACCCTCTAAGAAGGATTTCAAAGCATCGTCAGGTAAGAGGGAAGCCAAGCACACACGCGCTGCGGGCACCGAAGAAGAGATGTGGCAGAGCCATATGGACCAAATGGATTTAGTGACAGTGGATTGAGCTGGCATGCTGGGCAGGTGAGTACACACTCTGAACTGAGCAGATGCTTCACAGGAGGAAGGTGGAGGCGAGTGTTGGGGGAAGGAACATGCGATGTGAATAACACACCATCGACGGTATAAGTGCACGCCTTCATGTCGCAGTATAAATCCTCTTCATACAAGCATGTGTGTTCGTGAGGAGTGGACGTAGCCACCCATCGGTTACAGCGGTTTAGAAGCCTCGAATTTAGCAGTTGGGCCGTCGCCATCTTGGATTTTTTGCAGTTACCATATTTGGGCTGCGAAAGAGCAACAGGTGGAACTGATGAACACAAGTGGCAGCCTGAGCAGCAACCTAACTGGATCTGGATCCATATGAAGCCGTTAACAAAATACGTTTCCATAATTTGCGGTCAACTTAACAGCTAATTGCATTGGTAGCATAGAAGTGACGAAAGAACACTTCCACCACCTTAAGAAACAGTTTTGAAATCCATCACCTTCATTAAAAAAAAAAAAGGCATGCATCCCCAACTCTGAAATGTTTTGCGGGATGGCATCCGGGAAGCCCAATCACAGCTAATAAAGGAGGCTAATGAACTCCCCTCATTATGTAGATGCTAATCATGTAATACAATCTTGTAATTTGACACACTTGATTTATGGAAGAGGACCCCCGCCTACATTCCCAACACCGCCTACAATCCTCCACCCTCACACATTCTATCTTTAACCATTAACATTCTGAACATGTCACAGTGTGAAGCATGTAGAGCTGCAACATGTATAATGAGGAGCTTAGACGACGTATTGCACACTGAGAGAGAGAGAGAGATGCCCGTCGGATCCTAGCTCTAGTCTCTTGACATTTCAACGTGGACGCCTGATTGGACATTTTTACTTCCTATAAATTCTTCACAATAAAAGTGTTTTTCTGCTCTCTTCCTCCCTGCAGCATTAGAAGACTTGTTTAATTGAAGAATAAATTAGCTCTACTAATTCTGCTGTTAACACATTTAATTTCCTCTAAATTTTTCACAATAAAAGTCCCCCATCAGTTGGTTATATAGACACGTTGTATTTAAAGCAGCAACACTAGTACTGTTGGGTAATCATGAATAGCAGCGGGTCTCAGCTGTCCTCCGGCACCAGTTTTCCCTCCTCTCTTCCATTTGTTTGGGAGAGGATGAGGAACTCCCGTGTGTGTGTGTGTGTGTGTGGAGAGTTGAAGGAGACCACCATTTGATAAATTCTCCAGAATGTGCCCACAACACAGGCCACCTTGGCATGTGGTCTCAGTGGGAGCCAGATCCTATCTTGACTTGATAGTTAAAGGTGTCTCTCTCTCAAACACACACACAGACACACACACACACACACACACACACACACACACACACACACACACACACACACACACACACACACACACACACACACACACACACACACACACACACACAGACAGACACACACAGGGGACATTTTGGAGTGGATCAGCCTTCGGTTCTCAGAATGTCCACCTAGTTTTGATTCAGTTTCTTTTAAATATCTACTTATTCAGCAATACTCCAAACAGAGTGTTTTTAAAATAGCTGTAGGTCAGCTCAATCCGTGGCCTGTAAGGACATCGCAGTTTGGGCTCCAGTTTCATGTTTTGACAGCATTAAACAGCTATGGGAATATCATCTCATAAAGCTGCACCGTGGGTGATGAAGGAATACATTCCAACCATCTGGTAACAATCGCTATTTTGTAACAAAAAACGCATTCAGCTATTATATCCAATCCAACCACATAATCTGCCATTACAGGAGCAAATCCAATTTCATGTCAACAGAGGCGGCATTATCCCACACCTCTCTACATACTGTCACAACAGACTAGACATACACCAACACTGTTTCCCCTTTATTTAACCCGTACAAAGGATTTTAAATGACTTAGAATTGGAAATGTGATGAAGTCAGCACTACATTCCTTTTAAATGCATGTAAATGCATGTAAAACTAAGTTATTTCCATCTTAAATTCACATATACATATATTTCTTTTTTTATTTTGTATTAAATGATTTAAGCCCAACTGAGATGCATTTGTGTTTTATTCTAAATCTGAAACCAGCTTGTTTTCCATCGTTGAGAGAAACACGTAAACCTCTCAATTATGTGTAATTGAAATAAATGCAAAGACTCCAAACATCAGGGGGCTCATGCTGTTGGATATGTATCTGACAGGAGGCTGGTCCATAGAGGGAGGAGGCTGCACCTAATTGGTGGAAATAAACCATCACTGAATTTCAATGGATGGATGGATTTATAAATGTTGCTTTCTCTCTTCTTATTGAAAAAAAAAAGTTTGATTTCCTGATCATAATGCTTCAACAGCGACACCTGCAGGACAGGTAATTAAGTATTTTCCAAGGACAGACTTCTTCCATTCATTTAATTACATAATTGTTTTTCATATTAATCTGTGATTGGCCAAAACATGTTAAATGACGCTCCGAGGGATGACGTCCTCCCTTGAGTTCTTTGCCAATAAACCTTCATAAACGACTTCACATTGCTGCAATAATGATTTCCAAATGCCATCTTCAATTCTCTAAAGCTGCATGACATGCTGGCAGTAAAGTGATCATCAATGCAGTGCATCGTACAGTAGCCTATTAGATAATACATTAAAATGTGCAAATTGGGAGCAACTTTAAACAGATCACGAGATCGCAGGGGCTGTTTCATTCCCATTCATAGCTAAAGCCTAGCCTTTGTGTTCATTGAGCATAAGAAGGTAGAGATAAGTAGCCAACGTTAGTAATAATAATAGTATTGATACAGCACGTCTCAAGGTGAAGTACAAAGTGCTTTTGAGGTAAAAGGATGTGTAAAAATGTAGTGTACTCTAAAAGTCCTGCCTACATACACACATTAGGAAGGAGAATGGTGGTGCAAAAAAATAGACAAAACTACTTTTAATGACTTGATTTGGTGCCTCCAGTTGTCTTTGGTATCTGATAGTATTATCTTTGCATTCATTTTAATGTCTTTAAAATGTTAAATCCTTGCACATCCCACCAAGCCAGCACAGCCTCACATCTGCAGCTCAGTCCTGATGGAAACCAGAGAGGTTGGATCTGATGAACAATCAAAGGTGGCAGCCATCAGAGTATAAGACGGGAAAGTTAGGAGAGGGAGAGAGGAAGAGAGGAATAGAGTGTGGGTGGAACGATCAGAGACTGAGGTCATCCTCATTAATGTCAGAAATTAAACTTAGATTCCCATGAGAGCGAGACTGTCTTCTCTTTTATCTACTCGTCTTAACTTAAGAGGCGGACGCAAATGGAACATGATACATGCAAGTGTCTGTTTGGAAAGAGGGACGTTGATTGACAGGTGAGACCCTGCAAGGGAAAAAGAAGACCGCCGAGTATCAAAGTGCCTTGCTCCAAATGAAAGGCAGAGGATTGAAACTGTGTTTGTTTCACGACACAAAGCCACTCTGTGCGTGTTAATGAGGACATGAATAGGACTGTCATGGAGTCAATATCGAGCACACCCTTTTATCTGCAATGTGGTGGAATTATGTGTCATCGCTGCTGTCAAGATGTTGTCATATCCTTATTAGGGAATCATTCAGCACAGAAAGAACACACTGTATATATCGCACATCGCCTTCATTAAACTGCCAGTGTGTCGTCCATGTTTGAGCAAATGCTGCTGAGCATTACACTGGATCGACATTGGAAAATGAGATGTGCAACTGAAATGAATATGTACAGCAGTTGCTTACATGGCAACACAATTACACAAAAATAAGCTTGGAGACCTAACATCCGAAACCCACTCAGTTGAACACAACTTGGTATGTATGGATGCAATGCCATAACAATATGTCGTATTCTATTCCATTTCTGCTCATCTTTACATACACCTCACCTTGTACAATTTGACCTTGAACACCAGTGACCTGGATGAGTGTGGTTGAAGTAAACCCTGCAGCGTTTTCCTCCCTGGTGCAGGTCTTTTGGGTTGGTGTGAATGTCAGACTCGAACGCTCTGTGAGACTTGTTCTTGTGGTCTCTGACCACGGTCAACTCTGGACGGGTTCAGGTCAAGTGGGAACACCATTTGAACCAATCACAGGAAGCTTACAACTGTTGTGTAATTCCATTGGTTAAAAAAAGGCTTGCTTTTTCTTTTGTGGTGAGTAGCCTAGTAGCCTGTAGGCATTTTCTGACACCAAATTGAAGTCCCTTCATCACCTGCTATTCCCCTCGGGACCAATAAAGTATTCATCTATCTGTCTATCAATATATCTAGCTAGCTCCTAGGACGACTGAACTAACTGGTGGGAGGGCTTCTAAAGGTGTGTTCACAGGAAACGCATCATTCCTTTATTCAATCCAAAATATTTAAACCCGAGTGAGAAATTCACCACTGTGCCTTGAGTAGAACTCAACAACTTAATGCTTCATCCACACTCTCTTGTCAGATAGTAGGACAGCAAATTACTATCACAATGACTGACACGTTTCTTTCAGCCCATTTTGCATAAAAGAAGCCAGAAAAGTTAAAAGGACTGTATATTCATCAAACACTCGCATGCCTGATCCCCCCAAAAAGTATCCTCTGTAAAGATTCATAACATCATTACCAATTAAAGCACCATCTAGACATAGTGTGTTACTGTATTCACACCAACAAAACAGAAGAAACTGTTAAGTGTTTACACCTTAACTTGAAGCAGACCTTTTAAACTTGAAAAAAAGAGCATCAAATGTTCAATGTTTATATCTCTTTGAAGCGGGCCAACACATATTTATGCTTAAATATCTACACATCTAAATGAAAAGAAGGCTAAACTGCAATCTAGACTGCTGCTCCCATTTAGCCTTTTATAGAATAAACCAAACAACATGGGGTTGCACACAACATAGGAGTGTGCTGCAGTTAAGATACACCCAATGTACCCAGCCTACTCAGATAAAACACTTGTTCTCCTGTATTCTGCACACATGTATGGTGGGGATATATTTATGAATGTTGAAGAAACACAAACATAATGCAGCAGGTGACAATTCAAACTACACAAATAAAACTGAATAGATTGCAGAGCGCCTCAAAGACATTCTGCATTGCTTTCAAATATTTGCATTATCCCTGCTGAGTCAACACACAGATCCTCATGATTTACTCCACCATCCTCCATTTGGTGTCTTTTGTTTGGGGATGTGACCACTTTAAAAGTGACACCTGTTGTCCTTCATAATGCATTCATCCATTTCATTTCACGTATAAACCCCTGGGCTGTAATAGCTTGGATGCGTTTCAGCAAGATTCCTGCTCATGTTTAACATCTGCATGTGGAAAACATACAATAGAACACAATGTTGTTCTCTGAAAGTTATATTTTGATTTTAAAAAAGAATATCAGAGCATACAGTGATTATATTTAAAGAAAAAAAAATCTGCGTGTTTTGTTATTGCTCTTTATCCTCTAGTATCCCCTTCAGACTGTCTGCCAGACAGACGTATCTGGACGATACAATGGTTTAGAGAAGTGTCTGGTATTTAACACAGGTGAAAAACCAGAACTAGAAGAAAACAATTCAGATCCGATAAATCTCGTCATTGTGTGGCTTATTATTCATGCAAATGTTAACTTTAGCACCTCTGATAGAGTGCATTAGAAGCTGCTTCCCGAAGCCTTTCAGAAGAACAAGAGCAACACAGAGCTAAAGGTCAGGGGAGCTCGACGTTACACAGAAAACTATTATACTATTTAAATATCATTGTGCAATGAGTCCGAAAAAAAAGCTTCGTCTTTATAGTTTCCAGCGCCCCTCAACGTTCCCTGAACACCCACTGGGGGGCGATAAAGCGCCCAATGAGAAACACTACTCTAGATTAAAATCTCCAAATTCTAGTGGAAAACCAAGACACATGGGGAAAAACTAAACTAACAAGGAGAACCACGTTTTATCATTACTTTCTGGCAATTCTGCTGCAATATAAATTCAAATGGATCCACCTCAATCAATCAGATAGCACATGGTCAAATAAGACAATGCGTTTGTTAAGACATTCACATTCTACCAGGCCGGTCTATCAAATACCCTCCTGGTTCCAAAGCTTTAACAATAGCAGCAACAAATGCTTGCAACCAGGTGGGAATCCTACAATATCACAAACATACACTTACTCCCACATGCAACCATGACTCTTTCATCAACAAGAAACCACTTCATTCTGCACATGAATTGGAAAAGTCCGAACACACACTAAACACATCTTCCATTATAACAAGCTGGATTGATTTTCCAACCAAGTCCCCATGTAGCAAACAATGTACCCAATTTACTGATAATGTAATAGTGTCTGAACATGTATGAAATATAATTTCCGCACTGCAACTTAAATGATCAACCCATAGCAATTTCATATTATTGCCATTGTTGGTCTCCCTCCCTTAAGTTCTAATTAATACCCCTTCCTCTGAACGGCTCTGCACACCAACAACTTAATGACAATTAGACGTATCAGTCACTCCTGCAACCAAAGTTTTAAAAGCAAAATAAACTTCTTTGTCATGACTGTTCATGCCAGTATACAACTCGTACGTCTAAGAGTCCACCGAGTTCACTGGGACACAAATCTGTTCCAATTCCACACACCACCTGGCACTGCACACCCATTACATAGGGAGGAGGAGATACTGAAGGTGCCTCCACCCCTTCAGTTGGGTTTATTTGGTACGGACCACCGGAAAACAATCATACAGTGTTTCATTTGAGTTCTGTGCCGGTTCCTGTTCACACTGACTGTTTACAACTCGTTAACTGGACCATTTTAGCGATCGCTATCCTGCATCATCAGGGGAAAAGCAATTCTGGTAATTGACAGAAATGTACGCAGCACTGTAATGCTTGTGATGTGTGCCTTAGGTTCTTGGATTAATATGATTAGAAGCATTGCATTGTATTGTTAAATTGACCACATGCTATGATGAATACATGAACATGACTACCCACCAAGCGCTCTGCAAGTGTGAACACATGCTGTGAACATCAGGGAGCAGCATGATGTGTCTCACTGTGGATCACTGTCACACGTTTTAATGGACTTAATGAAAACAACTGTTTTAAATGCTTAGACCTAAATATCAGGGAAAATAACCCACAACAATATGCTGATCATAAATAAGGATAGTCAAAGTTGACGGGCAATGCTTCCATGATGCTGATTGTTTTAGTGTTAAGATGCTGGTCATATTATCTGCCCAATCGTTTGTTGATGCTACATTACAGCTGCATTCCTTCAGAGAAACTAAAAAAAATGCACTACTGTTTTGGTTTTGTGGCGTTTTACTGTGTAGTGCAAATGGACAAGGTTGCAACTTCATTCTGTTGTGTAACCCCATGTTGTAGAATACAACGAATGATCCTTGAACTTTGAAACACACACACACACACACACACACACACACACACACACACACACACACACACACACACACACACACACACACACACACACACACACACACACACACACACACACACACACACACACACACACACCAAATCCACAGCGACTAATATCACCTTGTTCCCTGATTAAACATTGTTTTGTTTGTAAGTTGTCTAAAATGTTCTGTTTTTGTCTTCTCATTAAAACATGATGAATAACAACAACAGGAATAATAAGACAACATAGAGGCATGCAGTAAGTCGGCAGTTTGAAGTGAGACAATGAATATGGGTCAAAACAAAAGTGTCTTCTTTTTCTTCAAGTTTGTTTTCAATGTGTCTTTCCCATAATGCCAGACCTGCTCAGTCAGGTGTGCACCTCCCTACAAAGCCGCTGTGTGCTAACACTGTGTGTCAGTCATGGATTTAACAGTTTTACAGTGTACAACACATTGGCACCTGCAGAGAGGCAGCCTTGGCAGCACGCCCGATAAACAAAGCAAATCTCCAGAGTGCTGGTGCCAGGCAGTGGCATGGACACCCCATCACCATGGAGACAGGGTCCTGACTGGGAGGCAGGCACGATCACAGCCATGGAAAAAATGCATCGTGGTGAAAGACAGACAGAGGAAAACAGATAGGAAGCAACATATATCCAGAGAAAGACTAGAAGAACTTTTATGCTTCTATATGTAAATTCACACGTCTACTCTTGAAATGTGGGTTTTTCCCCATGAACTTCATTGTGTCAGTAATGGTCATCAGCACACAGCTGTCTGTATGACCTATGACACGCATGTATGCAGCGTGTTTAGTCACATCCTCTGTCGATGTCAGGAACCAGCTGCTGGATACGGCCAAACCGCTCCCGCAGTTCCAGTTGGCTTCCGTTCCGGCTTTTTACCCAAATACTGAAAGCTCCCCTTAGACCACAGTAAACGCATGCGGTGCCAGGGCCGTGCAATTAATTGAATTTCAATTATGATTTGGCTTCCCAATCATTATAAAACAGCATATTTGACATAAAACAATTATTGTTCCATTTTGCAACGACACCCTTTTTGTCTTGTGTTGTAAATCCAGAGCACTACTTCCCTTTACTGCTGCGTGCTTTCACGTGGTAGACAGCTGCTCGGTGTGGGTAATGGTGCTTTACAGCACCCTTACTCCAGACCTCTCTGCTGGCTTCTCCTCCTGCTGCCAGCACGACTGTCAACTGGAGATGGCTGCGACCCCCCCGACCCCTCTAGAATCACCTTTCATATCGATATCATTAATGATGATTCAATTGTTTACTATAACTCAGCATTTTACTGTCAAAGTGCAGCACTTTTTTGTTTTATAAGTTAGATAAGTACGATCTCAATATTGACCAAAATAATTATGCTCATCATTTTTAGCCATAATCGAGCAGTCCAATGTGTTGCCTCCTTTCAAACTTGAGGAATGTTTTACTCACAATGGAGAAGTAACCATGACAACATGTCATGTGTGCCAGGTAACTGTTGTTAAAGGGGGGGGGGGGGGCAGGATGTGGTTTAATCATGGATGACAGCCCGTCCCCGACCACACCTACTGTTAATGAGTCCTAATGATGGAGTGTGCCACCATTTTTCAGCGTGTGTCACACTGACCTAGTGGAGTGGAATGGGCCCTTTCAGCACCACGGACAGCACCACAGCAGAATGGGTTTGATCTGGGAAAGTTTATGTTGTTCTTTAATAAAATAAATACAATGTTCTGCTTTGACAGCCCCTTCCATTAAGTGGGTGAGGTTCACATCATTGTCATTATATCCCTGCTGTACAATGACGATGATTGCCGAGTCTATGCTTCTGCCAGAACATTTTAATGTAACATGTGATATTCAAAATCACATGCCTGACAACTGTCGGAGTTGATTAGATGATAAAAACGTGGCATGGGACTGCAATTCAAGCAATTTCAAAATTTAACTAATGGAAAACGGATTCACACAGTCATGAAAAGGGATGTATTACAGTACGCGGGCACTTTTTAACAACACACCCACAGTGTGCCAAGTGCCAGCTGTGCAGCTGAAAACGATTCCCCAGAGCCGGGTGTTGTGCAAATGAAGGTCAACAACGCTGTAAACTGAACCACAAACATGTTTAATCGCGAGGATATCATCTGGACTTTATTTATCCCCCCACTGTTTTAAAAACCAAAGCAGTTCAATGCAAAGCAGTCGGTCACAGACGGAACGTCAAAACACTGCTTCCACAACAACTCACCAAACACGTAGAGGTTGCAGCTCTGTATTAACTTCTAACTGAGAAACAATCTCGTCACATTCACTTTAATATTCACCACAAAACCAAGTATTGATTTGTCATCATCACCACCATCATCACCACCACCATAACCACACTGTAGATGATTTTAATCAATTATGCATACGCTACTCAAACACGATCTGCACATTTCTAATTGCCTCCCCACTGATCTCCATGGCAACAAAGGCTCCAAGCACCACAGCAGTGTTTCCTCCCCATTCCCTGGTACAATCAGTCCCCCCCCCTCCCCTCACTCTAATTCCCCTCATTAACACTAAATCAGAAATTATAAAAAAGTAATGTCCCCATCCATTTTTAATAATGCTTAACTAAGGCTGCCGTTTCTCTGTCTCCCCACCAAACTCACACACTGCTCTTCCCCCCGTTTCATTTGTCTATAGGAATAAAGCCTAACTAAGTGTGTCAACAGCACTTAGAGTGGTGTGGCTGTGGTTTAACAACACGACGGAGATCTAGTGGCAGAAGGAAGGCAGAAGTTTGGAGGTTTAGTGATACAAACATTTCTCTGAGGCAGATATAATCTAGATGGGATTAATTATTGGTGGTCACTGTGAAAGGACAGAATTAGGCAACAAGTGAGCCATCAGTCCCCGTCTCTTCATTTGCACCACTCTTGTGACCTGATGTGAGACCTACGTTTGATAAATTGTCCCGATTGGACCACAGGCTGTCCCCAACTCAGTGAACTCCAAACTCAGTGGGAGCCAGGCCACCTTGGCTCATCAAGCAAAGCAATGGGAGCAACATCCTTGACAGCATGCAGCCTACAGACTTGACAGTTAATGTGTCTCGGCATGATTGGATGACAAAAATCCCACTGAACAGATAAATGTAACCACAGACAAAGTCTAATGCATACGACTGTATTTGCTTTGAAAGTCAAGAGGCCCAAGTTCCTATGTTCCTAAACTCTGGCAAAACTATCGAAAGTATGAATTGGCATGGGTGTGGGAAAAGGGTCTTGCTGCAGCACCCCCTAGTGATAAGAGGTGGAACACACAGTGTGTTAATAGTTGGCTATTTTACCATAGCCGAGCCTGCAGGGCTATGTGAATATTTATTTTACATTTTGAACAGCATGTGATAAGGTGCCTGCATATGCAGCTGACACTTCTGGGGACCTTTTCAAAAGACATCCACAAACTCAGGAACTGCTGAAAGAGGTGGAAAACCTTTCGGGAACTTTGCTGCCTCCTCTGAGAGGTCATTCTCCACACTTTGGAAGCTAAAAACTTGGTTCAGGATAACCATGACATAGAAAAGACTGACACACATGGCTTTGCTGCACGTCCATCAGGACATTTTGGATAGGTCGGACAAGGGACCTCTCATCCAAATCGTTTTGCAGGACACAGCGGAACGCAAGGCCACCTCCGGCACCTCCAATTAAAAGCACTAAAGCCCGTAGTTTTAGTCATTGTTTGCTACTCTCTTTGTTCTTACTTTGAACTAGTGAATGATTGTTGTATTTCATTGTAGCTGGCAGGACACTGAACAGCCTTCAGAGATCCATGAATAATAGGTGAATGGACCTTGGAGCTGTTAAGTGATACAGAAACTACTGGTTCAAATGTTTTAACTTGATCAGCTGTTGGCTGTATTGTTCCAATAATAGCCTACTGTAGTATTTAGTTTGTTTGCATCGGGGCGGGTGCAATGTAAACCGGGTGGCAGGCAAGGCTGGGTACCCGGGCACTTGAATTGACTTAATCCACCCACTGCATGAATGTATTGTAGGTCTGCAAGCATTCTCATCCATAACTATACACTGCAGCGAGTCAGGACGTCGATAAGGGGGTAGACGCCTCTCCATATTGACCTTTGCCAACAGTGGCATCCTATAATCAACCTCCATTTTCCTATTCAGTCACTCAATATTGCAGAAATATTTTGATCAAGACTTCAGCTTAGAAAAAACATGTTAAATCAATAGTTCAAACTGGCTTTCATTAACTCCAAAATAATTCAAGGATTAGACCATTTCTATCCACAAAACATCTGGAAACTGTCATTCATGCCTTTGCAACCAGTCGTTTAGATTACTGAGACTCCCTGCTCTCTGGGATCAGTGAAATCCCTCTCCAGCCTTCAGCTCATCCAAAACTCTGCCAGGGTCTTGACTCAGGCAGGAAAAACAACCACATCACACCAATCCTTGCTTTTAGAATTGATTTTAGGATGTTATTGATTACTTACAAAGCTGTGAGAGGCCTCGCCCCGAGTTATTTATCGGACCTCGTATTACCTTACGTCTCTTCCCCCCCCCACGAGATCGGACGCATCATTGCTGGTTGTTCCTCTTCCAGGTTCATACTGAAAGGCAATCGAGCATTTGTAGTCAGGGCGCCTGGACTTTGAATGACCTGCCCGAGGACATCAGGCTTGCAAATTCTTTCTTGTCTCCTGAATCTTCTATTGCAAATTCCCTTTTTTAAAATTGCCTTTCTCTGATTTTATTGATTTTTTATGACATTTAAGCTTGTTTTATTCTGTTTTTTGTTTATGCTTTTATTTAAATTCACTTTGTTTTAAATAGGTTCTGTTTCTTAAGCACTGTATAACTGTTTTGAAAGGTGCTCTATATATATCTAATTATTATTATAACAATATAATCCTTACATTTACATACAATGGTTTCCATCAGATTTAAAATAATTCAAACACCTCCAATCAAACGATCACAGAGCGAAACTTCCTGTTTTTATGGTCCTGACAGACCCAGCAGGGTATGATTAATCAGTAAACGTATGAATTCATTGATGAATTATTGTGTTGACTAACTAAATGATGGAGTCCCACCTTTTTACGAGCATCGTTAGAGACTGCAGAGCCCCCTAACCAGCCTCCATCCCCTGAGTGTGGGTAGCTCTCTATTTTAATCACATGATGTTTCCAGGGCATTCCAAACGTTTAATTGAGGCAGATCAGGGAGTCTGAATCCAAAACCTGTTTCAGGTCTGAGTAACTGCACTCTAATGAGAGTCACACTGGGGAGTGTGAGCCCAACAGTGGAAGTGGAAGCACGGTGTGTGTGTGTGTGTGTGTGTGTGTGTGTGTGTATGTGTGTGTGTGTGCCATGTGTCTGCTTGTTCTGGCATTTGCAGTTGTGTGCGATTTGTTACCTGCTCCGGCTTTTATCTTATTGAACTCACGTTGACATTTACACAAACACCCTCCCCTCCGATCCGTCCACTCACCGACATCATGAAGGTATCTAAACAGTATATGGCTGCTAACAAGCTCCCCTTCGGCTCCAAGGCGTTGATTAGGCCAGGTAGTCAATAAAAACCACAGCCGGGGCCCCAGCATGCCACACACACTCAGGTGTCTTTTATCAGCCTTTCCCCAGCCGTCAGCTCCGCCAGCAGTCAATAGCTGGAAGAGACTAATCCATAACTGCAGCAGCAGCAGCAGCAGCAGCAGCAGGGTGTCTGAAGAAGAGTGCCCACATGATTGAGAATGAACAGTCGAGCGACATTAGCACCAACATCTGCCGAGCCGGGAGCGACACTTGTGTTACGATATCGTAAACAGGCCGACCATTGAAGGAGCAGATGAACGGCTTCAGTTTGCACACACACACACACACATTCACACACGAGTGTGAAACACACATGTTCACATGAGACACATCCATGGGTCCCATCTGACATGCAGCAGGCCCAGTGTCAGGGCTGGGCGGCTGATAAATGCTTGCCCTGCAGTAGTAGTAGCGCCTTCCTCTGAGGATGAAAGACTTGCAGTGAAACAGAAAATGCAGACATAATGCACACGCAGACTTGTGATATAACACACGCCCCAGTGTGTGTGAAGGTTTTCCGGTACGCTGCCCTCTTCCACACCTCTAACCACATCGGCACAAACGAGAGTCCAGAACTAAGGCAGCTATCCTATTAGCTGTTTATCATATTAGGATCATTTCATGTTGTTGCAATGAAAACCTATAACACCAATTCACGCAAGAAAAGAACAACTACTAATATAAAATACATTGATGGATGCAGATGACGATGAGAAGCCTTGCACCCTACCTGCACCTTAGAGGTGGTGCAGTAAAACATCCCTCCACACCTCGGGGTGTAATAGAGTTTACCGGCTGATGCATGGGGGCCGCTGGCTGCGATCACTGTGCCCTTTGTGAGCGAGAGCCCGGCATGTGAGCAGTGTGTTTCTATGTCTCTGCATTTGTGTAAAGCGCCGGCGTCCGCCCGCGTGATGGATGCCCCCTTTTTGTATCACAGGTTAGAAGGCATCCTTGATGGGATAGGCCAACTGTTCATCACTCCCCAGCCTCTACCTCTCCTTCGTTCCTCCCCCGCCACCCCCATCCATCCCCCCCTTCCCATTCCAGCTGTACATGACGAATGGCCTACACAAGAAAAGTGCTCTCCGATATCTAGCCATTTTTTTCCGGCGCCACAGGCGTTTCTTCACCCTTTCATCTGATTGCTTCTTTTTCTTTCTCCACCTCTTTTTTTTTGCCACCCTCAGCCGTCTATCTCTCATAGAAGCTTGGCGGTTAATGAATCTCCACTGTTTTTCATTTAGTTTCAATCTATAGCCTGACAAGTTAGACCCGTCTTTGCTGAACTAAGCCAAATTACCCACTTTTGTTCAGTTAAGCCAAAGATAGCTTAAAGAAACACTTTCTCCTATCAGTGTGATTGAGCTTTAAACTTGTTTATTGGCACTTGTGGGCCTTACTAAACTTTTTAACTGCTGTTTTGTATCTAGATTTTTTTTTTAGTATTCATCAGGGACAGAACACACTGATCCCTGATAACGGAAGGAAAACGTTGACAAGAATCTATCTGGACAGAGCCTCAATATTCAGAGTACGTCTTGATTATCTAAGCACACATCCTCTCTGATGTGTCGGCAGAAAAACATTAATCTGTGTTTACCCAGAGCTGCCAGAGAAGATACCCTGGGATTTATGCACACTCTCACTTACTCACTTTGGTGTAACTGCGACTCGTCCATTTATCTAACCAGTCAGATGTTACGTGAAATGCATTAGGGTTCTGCATCACACCTAGCCATTACCACTGAAGCTTGTTGCAGGTTCACTTTTCACACGGGTGAATAGCAGGAGAGGGGGGAAAAAAAAACCTTCAGGATCCAAATTACCATCCACTGGAGCCAAAGAAAACCTCTCCTGGGATGGAGACAGGGACGTCAGCGGGCTCGTTTATGGGGCGACTTGATAAACGGAGTAATTCATCATCAATTTCCTCATCTCTGCTCTTCTGGCATGGGGAGGTGGGTGCCCTGTCCTTGATGATTAATATGAATAAACAGCAACATCAACGCTGATTGCAGATGAAGTTCAGATCAATTATGTTCCCGTAACTGAGATGCTACCCTCCAATCTTATCTTTATCCATCCATCTGTCTCCATCACCTCTGTTTCATTTTCCCTCTGCACATCGTAAGCCTCTGTTAGCATCGTGTGCTACGAGGTCTTGTCGAAGGGCAGTTAGCAAAAGAGTGAGCCATGATAATAAGCTACGCATCCTGCTCTCTGACAACGCCCGGTCCAAAAGCTGCAGAATGGCTTATCACATATTCTCGGAGCCCTTAAGTCCTCATGCACTCGTGTGTTAATTCTCTGCCAACTAACTGAACTGGACAGAAAACAAATCAGGCAAGGTTAATACGAAAAGCTAACTATATACTGTAAATCTTGATAGGACTAAAAAGCCACATAGTGGCCTGGATTAGTGCCCGTCTAGTGGACGCCGAATCCTATTTGTGACAACAAAGCAGGCCCTGTGCTACACGGATAAGGCCTACTTACAAACATCCCGACGGACCAACACAAAGCACTGAAGACGGGAGGAAAAAGCCGTCTCATGCTGATGGCTGCTTTTGTTGTTTTTTGCTCTTGAATACATTGCTTTGGAGCTATTCATATTGGAGACATATGTTATTGAAACCAAAACTGACAAACATATTGATAAACAGACAAATCAAAGAAGCAAACTGCAGAGTAATTATGTGATGAGAAAACAAAGTTTTTACTTTGTTGCAGAATTAAAGGCTTGTCTTAATCAGGTGTCAACTGAACAACTATTAATAGGGTTTATAGAGTATACTGTATGATCTATATATACACACAACATGTGTACAAGGCTTATCTTTGGGATTGAGTCTTCTTTTTTTAATTTCCATCACTTGAAGATCAATTCTATACAGTAAATCACCCCTCCTCTCTTTATATATTGCTGTATGGCGTATTCCCCTTACTGTGCCTTTCCTAACTGACATATTTCACAAGGCGTTCGCGAGTGCATCCTTCAAAGTAGCTCCGGCTCCGTTAATAGTGAGGTGAGAGTGAGGGGCTATTTAAATCAACCACCGTGTGCTGTCCCTGTTTATCACGCTGTCATGTGGCAGCTAGTGCTGATCACTAGGACCAAAACATGATCTCTTCCCGACACTAAAGCCTCGGCGCGTTCTTAATCTTCTGGGTTAGCCCACCCCGTGACAGCCGGAGTGGTTCTGTGCATACAAATTGCCGCTCCGCTCTGCTCTCATCCCGCCAGGTAGATAAGTGGCTCTGGCTAGTGCTGCAGACAGACAACTTTTATTATGGTTTCAAGGCGAAGACAAGTGGCTCCGGGGCCACGCGCAGGTCATGGCAATTTGGAGCGTCACATATAGAGAGCCTTTTCCCCCACATGTCCGGGGAGGTGTGTGTCATATTGCTAAACCATGCATGCACACACACACACACACACACACACGCACACACACACACACACACTTTTATTCTCGTGGACACAGCTCCACACACAAAACCAGAGCCTGGGAGGCCAGGGTGCTGGAACGGGCTGAGGTTCCCTGAGTAGTTTCATCCTAGAGTTGCCATGACAATGCCAGAGTCAAGAGAGTCAAGCTGTGCCCTTAGCCCTAATAAGCTGCACGAGCTGACTTGGAGGGCAATTAGGTGGTTTGCAAAAAGCGGAACGTCCAGAAAACCAAGTCTGCATATGTGAACTCAAAAATACTAATAGACACACTCACCGTAAACATCTTCCTTTTTTGGTTTTAATAAGGGCAATAAAACAAGATTTGATTCAAACATGCATTAAAGTAATGCACATGCAGTGTATGAGGGCAGCTCTTAGGTCAGCCCACTAACTGTGCTTGCTCTGGAAAGACCGTAATTTACATCCTGATGCGTGCAATTCATCATGTGCACATTCATGCATACATACGCTACATCCATAAATCAGACCTCCAAAAAGGTGCGCTACACTACAGTCGTAGCTCCAGGCTCTGGCCTTCATTAGGCAGCATGGATGTAGTGTGATTACAGACCAGTAATTGGCAGTGCTTGAGACTGGATCCATTTGTGATCCAAGACCAGGTCCTGCAGAGTCAGGCCACCTGTTGTACACACTGTTAATATCCAATCTCCTCCAGTCTTCTCCCTCTGTAGTCAACAGGACAGGCTTTACAAAGACTAATGGTCTATGCTGATGAAATGTTATTTCCTAATGCTAAGTTGGCCAACAGACTCTGAGAGGTTTTCTTTTTTAAGAGGGTAGAGTGAGCATTTAACACCATGCTACAACATTTACTCTGTGAATAGTACATATTTTCTTTCATTCCTACCATGTTGCCATAGAAATCCCCAAGCAATTAAATTGGCCTCAACAGAGCCTTCCTTAGATTTCCAATGGAAGCAATGGTGAAACACCGGACAAGTGTTCAGAACAATGTAAAGGTGTACATGTAGAGAGCGTCGGGGAGAGCTCTTTTTTATATATCTGAAAAATGATGATACTTTTAATGTATGACAGACTGGCAGCTGAAGTGGCAAAGAGCTCCCTTCAGTTAACAATCATTCACTTCTGGAATACATTCTTAAAATAGACTTCAGTATACGGCGTGGGAAACATTCAGTGAGTTATACCAGCTGGAGAATTACAAATATTTAATGTTTTATTCTCCATGAAAAAATAATAGCGTTGAAGAAAATCCCCACCAGCATGAATGAATCATAACAAATAAGTCAGCTTTGCATGACCAATGCTCTCCTCCTCTTCCTGTTCAAGAAAGAAATAATTGACGCAACGGGCACAAGTTTATGAATAAAAATGCATTCATCAATGCAATCAACAGAGGGATTCCTGAGAGCTGTCCAAAACACTGTGGCTAAATGTATCCATGGAGGCCACTAATTAAACCCAGACTCCAAACACACACTCTACCACTTATTTTCCACAAGCTCTGCTGGGCTAGATGAGTGAACGTGCACGGCCTAACGCTCTTTGAAAATCTTAAGATGTAGGGAGTCTTCTTCTCACTACTATTAAATCTAATTCCAGAGTAAAAAATGTTAGAGTTCTCCAACCATTTCAAAAGCAATGAGGACCCCACCATGGTGAATTCCTGAATTCATACCCTGCAATTTTCTTTTTTTTTTATGTATGCCATAGTTACAGGCAGCTGGACTATGGTCTGTCACTACACTTGTAAAGGGAGCAGAATCCAAAACTCCTGTGTGCTTTAGGCTGGCGTATGATGACTACATTCATATTCATCTTCCTGACAGGGATTTCTCCAGACATTTCCATTTGGCAGATCATTCATATGCAGTGGGTATGAGTGTATTGAGCTTTAAATGTACTATGGCTGCACCCAAAGCAGCTTCACTCAAGCAAGATTGGGCAGTAAGTGCCTTCCTCAAAAGCATAGGGATGGAAGTAAGTCAGTGCAGCCCATGTAGTTAGCAGTCATTCTCCATACACATATATTCAGCTTATCTCCTTCTGAGCCATATGACTCATGTAGGATTTTGATGGTTGACACCGATAATTCCTGCACTGAAGTAGCAAATAACTGATCATATCTACGCAACGACCCAAAAATTACATGGTTTCAACATTGCTCCTGAACTAATCTTTAGTGATGCGTTAAAGCCTAACAGCCCGACAGCTCTTAGAATGTAATTCCCATAGCAGCTTCTTGAAAACATATATATGAAATTCACTTCTGAAAATATGAGCTTTAACAAAAAGCAATGTCAGAGGTGATGGGTGTTATCTGTATCCTTAGCCCAGCGGCAGCACCTTTGTTTCCAGTTTCTAATTGAATCTGATGGAGAGTATTCTGCTCCCCTGCCCACCTCCAGACCTCCGCTGCTCTTCAACCCTCCTCTTTCTGCCAAGAGAAGAAAGCCGCCTCAATCCTGCCACATCCACCGCTCCTCCACTCGTCTCTACCTATACACTTCTTTCTCTCTCTCCCCATCGGTCCGCCCACACAAGGTTCCTACTTGCAAATTTTATCATTCACTTAACCTCAGCCGGTTCATATGCTCATCTTGGTTGATTAATCCCTGATGGCTGTAAGGCATGCATGCTAGGTATACAGCTATTCAATGTGTGCGTACCCGTTGCAAAAATACACTTTTCCCCAGGGACATCCATTCTGCTGTGACCGAAGGGTTGTACTTGTAGTAAAAGAGCACACAAGGTGCACATTTACTACCTCTTATAAGAAGAAAAGGCTTGATTGTGTGGTGGGACTACATGCACGCTTGGTTCATCCAAGACTTCTGAATAAAAGAAACGTTGCATGGTATTATGGTTTCGTTGGGATCAATACATTACAACAGTGTGAACCTGCATGCTGCCTTCTTTTTGGGTTTCATGCTGCAGATGCGCTTCAGCCAACCTTAAACTGACAGCCCACAAACACGATGCTAAAGCAAAGAGGATCAATATGAAACCTCCACTGAAAATCGTTTTTGTCAGAATGCTGTTCTGTGGACAAAAGGAAATGATGACTCCACATTGCTATTCTGTTCTATGCCTCAGCTCCAAGCCAGCTAATTGATGATAAATCGCTTCTTTCAAATGTCCAACTTTAATTAAATTGGTGGTCCTTTTTAATCACTTCTGCTGAAGTAGTTCCTTCCACTTTTCTAAAAACACAACACCTAATCTTTTAAGAAGAAACCATGTATTCGAAGTACAAAATCACACTGTTTTAGAGAGAAGAGCAGGAGGGGAAACAGTGTACAACAGGGCTGTGATAATAACGGCAAACTTGCGGTGAGTATTAATTGTCGGTATCTGTGCCAAGCTACCTGTATGCCTGTAGTTCGGCGAGGCAGCTGAACAGATCCATCAAATGTCTGTCTAACCGCGTCTTGGTGTGTTTTGATGTCGGGGGTAGCTTGGAGGGAAGCCTCATTAGTCTCCAAACTTCAACACATGCAGGCTCAAACGCAAGCATGAGTGCACTGATGCCTTTGTGTCTCCAGTGCAGACTCTTGATTCCATTTAGTCACAAGTGAGTCTGTCTGTGTGCCACGAGCACAGAGACATTAGCAACCACATATACTGGCTCATTAAGTGATGAACTGCTTCCAAAATAAAAAAAAAAGAAGAAGTATGTCACAGACTCAAGTCCTGCCGTTAAACAGATTAGAGATATCTGAAAACAGGGAGCCAAAGGGGCAGCTGTTGGGTGTGAGGCGGGGCCTGTCCCTGATGAGACGCTGTTTGTGAATGCGTATTCATACTGACCCGTCTTGTCATGACAACGAGGGCCAACAGTCATCTATCACTCTGTCTGGCGGAGTGTGTGTCAAGTGTCCGGGTCACGCCACCTGCTGCAGGTGGAAGCGGTGTACGTTGGCCGTGGCGATGGCCAGATACACAGCTCTCAGTCCATGCCGCGCTCCATCCGTCAGCTTCCTCCTCCCTACAGCAGAACCCCCACCCGTTCTTGCCACAGAGGGCTCTGAGCTACTGCAGCACTCACAGTGTCATTGGCTTGACGCTACGTTAGTATCCAAAGTGTTGGTTTGCATGAAGCTTAAAGGTATATTGTGCAGTAACACTGTTGGTTGGTGTTTGTAAACACAGCATTCACCACCTCCCCGGGTCAATGGGAGAGAGGGAGAGGCCAGAGCGGTGGTCGGGGGGGCTACGAGGGGCCGGAGTTATAGTGAGGACAAAGCAGGTACATTCTAAAGCACACATAGAACCTGCAGGAAGGTGCCACAGCAGGAGGAAGGCTTCCCTGGACTAGCGTTATGCTGAGAGATGTGACCGAGGTTTGACCTGGGAATGAGACGGGCTGCATACCCTGCTTATTGGCCGAGGGTCTGCACCCCCACGTTGGGTCCAAATGTTCTGTTCTGACATGAAGAAGAGTCTTGAACACAGCAAAACGATAAGAAAAGAGAACATACAGGCAGAGGGCATATAGAGACACCACCATACACTTCTAACAGGTCAGAAGTGATGATTGAAGGACTTGTTTTTACTTTTATTTCTTAAACAATTACACGTCTCACTACTTCATAGTGCAAATTGAGCATAATATATCAGATTATTGTTGTTCAAAATCCTATAGCTAACATTTACTTTGGCGAGTACAGAGACTTTTAAAACATGATCCGATATGTCCGTAAATCAAAGGTCGCACTGACTTCCCAGTATGCCTTGTAATCACAAACTTTGCGTGGCTGCAGTGCCCTGTTGCTAAGCCCCTGGTAATTTAAACAACACAGCTACAAAGAGCAGCAAACAGAGAGGCACACAAAGCCTGTGCACTTGATTAAAAATTGAAGGGTTGCGGTTCCTGGAAAGAAAAGGGAACAGGGGCAAGCATCCACCCACCCATAGACAAACTCAAGCAACCCCGATCTGGAGCGCTTGGTGAGGAGGGTGTTGACGTCCTCCTCTGCCATCTCCATCACAAAGAAAGCAAAGTCAGAAAGTCCACTCTGGAAGCAATCACTGACCGAGTGGCTCAAATTACAGCACTATTGTTTGTCCAAAACCACAATCAGAGCGGTATTGTCAGAAAGTCCTGTTGGACAAAAAGCCCCGCGGCTCCCTAACACAATTAAAAGCCTTTGCTCAGTGAGCTGCAGTGCTTGTATCAAGCACAGATACAGTCTGCAGGCGGCAATGACGGAATCTCTCTGAGGTGAACAACTCGGGAGGAAAGAACGCACTGCTTTCAACAGCGTACTGAGGGTGTGTGTGTGTGTGTGTGTGGCAGACTTTCAAAAAGTCAAGACAACATTAATCCAATGTTCCAATTGTTAAAAGTGTTTTGACCACAGCTGTCCATATATGCAACAGAACTAAAACCAATTCAAAGAAAACAAAAAGGGAATTCCTTTATGATTCTTTTTTTCGGTAACACTTTAGATTAGGGAACACAATAACCATGAACTAATTTCTTATTAGCATGCATATTCGTAGCGTATTGGCTGTTTTTAAGCCATTATAAATCACTTACTAACGCCTTATTCTGCATGATCATATTCTGCAACTACTAGGCCATTAACTACTGTGAGAGTTTTTCATCAATAATTCCCTAATCACTGCTTATTGATAGTGAGTTAGGGAGTTGTAATGTGTTCCCTAATCTAAAATGTTACCTTTTTTTCCACATAGACACCCAGGATATGAAGGTAAATGATCCACATTTGTTTGTATTTAAATCTTGTGTTGTGTACTGTTGTAGGCATGTGTCTTCGTAATAAGGCATGTTAATCTAATCCCTATAATGTACCTCTACATCATGTGTCTTATAATAAGATACATAGGCTAACATAAAACTCTCCTACAGATGAATTTGAAACAAATAAAAGGACACAAAAAGACTCTAAAATGAATCTCGAATGTGCCACGCGTCTCCCAGAGAGAGCCTCCAGCAAAAGGAACCAGCCTGCTGAGCAGCGACTTCCCCCTCGGAGGCGAGAGAGAAAGGGCTGGAAGACCCCGCGTCGAAATCCGCGGCACACATTGCAGCTTTGTCGTTGGGGGACGCGACGACAGGAAAAATACAAAACACAAGCCTGTAATATGCATTCTTTGAATTCTCTCCGCGCTTGTCTCCCTCAGCTTTGTTTCCTTGTGCAGCAGTACATGATGTTTGTACTTTATGCTTTGATGTTCCCATCACACAGATGTTAATAAATAAAGACAAAGGTTTGGCATTGTGTTGGGTTTTCTCAGAGAACGAGTGAGATTAAGAGCAGCAGCGTATCCTTCTGCTCGTTATTTCTCTTCTTTTGTGCTTTTTATTTCATTTTATTTTAATAAAGGTGGCCCTGCCAAGAGCTGTGAGGCTGACATTGTCATTCCCAATGAGACGGTGATTACATAGACACAGGGACAGTCCGGATCCACGCAGAGACCAAACCGGGTCTGGACCACCGGGTGGACTTGTGTGTCGTTTTGAGCTTCACAAATAATTTGTTTTTCATGAAATGTGTTGTTGGCTCAAAAATGTGATTACCAGTTAGAGACAAAATGAGAAATAACGGAGCGATCTGTTGAGTGAAAAAAGAAAGTAGACAGCACTTAGAGAGCACTTCCATCTCCAAGGTCTCAGGACCAAATTAACCAGCTAGTCCTATGTTGCAAAATATTAAGCATGTGTTTTTATCATTACTATTATTTCTATTATTGTCATTGCCAATTTGATTATCATTATAATTATTATTAGTAGTATTCATTTCAATCTGCATATTAACGTTTACAGTGATACAATAATACCAAGTTATTCCACCTAATGCTGGAAGTTGGATTTGGATTTTTGGAGACTACTTTGATCATTTCTGCTTATATTTAGGCTGAGTGCATCATGAAATATTGCAAGCCAGTCAGACTTATGGCCATTTTTTGAGTTATGGTCAATTAAATCCTATTGCTTTTGTGACAAAGTTTAACCGGATACATTAACTGATTGGTCATAAACAAAATCTGAATTAAAAAAAGTGCTTCTACAATGTCACCTATATAATATACACTATTTTGAAGTTATGGACATTTTTATTCCATCTTCAAACTAGCAGGACGACGTAGCAGAAAAGAAGAAATGCTGACTGAGCCCATAAATCAAGTTTAAACAACTATGTTCAACCCTTCAGAATTATAAAACTCTAAATTCAATAATTTGCATACACAGTATTATAATTATTGTATGTCATAAGTCCCCTGCACATTAATACAATGCACTGCCAATAAGAGAGATATGAACCTGAAACTGTCGGAAGCAGCTAACAGTCAAATCCAGCTCAATGTAGCCTGGAACGCTTCAGTGGCAATGCTACAATACATGCATGATCATCATCATAATCATATCTGATAACTGGTCAAATGTTCTTCAGGAGACGTGGCCTCACAGGTACCTCCGTATTCCACTGCAATGATATCATATATTACACCAAAGAAACATGTTATTATAATCAATCATTTCCGTTCGTCAGATGATTTCCGTGTCCAGATGATTCTGTGCTTCTACGACATTAAACCATCCATTGAACATTCGCTCTGCATTCCCCTCTCCGTCCGCCTCACATCAATGAACTGAAATCCATGCAAATTGTAGAGAAAGCGTCGAGACGGGAAAGCAGGTTGGACATGTGAGAGCAACGACAAGTCAAGTCTCTGGAGAAGTAAATCCCAGAAATGCGTTTATTGCTATTCACCGTGCATTCCCAGAGACAATTGGGTGATAAAGGTCCCTACGCCATCCACGCGGCCTTATCACCCCCCCACCCTCGCCCCACAGCCATACAGTGATGAAGATGTTGTGTAAGTCGTATGGAAGGTCGTCCACTCTTATGCCCATTAAACATGTTACACAGTAAAGGCTGTTCGTCACCGAGGCCCCTGTGAATCAGAGCAGTCCTTGGTCCCAGCCTCAGGCATTTATCAAATGTTCCTTGCGGATGGCACGGTGTCCTTGGAGGAGAATTCATTCCAAAGGGCACAACGAGCAGCAGAGGTCAAATGTATCTCTGTGCATTCTTCACTTTATTAGAGCGAGCGCACGGAAAACACAAAAGATGTGTCTATTGTGTTCACGTACAAAAGGACACATTGTGTGACATTTTCCGAGAATGGCAACGCAGCTTAAAAACGCGGAGAGCTATCCCACAAACCACTGCAGTACTGCTTTTAAAAGAGGTCTGCTTAAACCGGGTACAAACGGCAGGACGTTGCCACGCCGACACGTCGTTTGATTGCTCTTCTTGTGTGTTTTGGTAACGCGGCACAACAATATTACACTTTGAAGCATCGCCACTTAAGTCAGATTGTGGGATCTATATTGTACTGTTCAACAGCTGGCAGCCATACAGATCTGAGCACATATCAAAAATCCTGACATGACTGGGAACGTGGCATCCCAGCAAATCAGCTTTACTACACAATCAAATCAAACAAGTGAGCCGCTGGGAAGGGACGGGAGATTTCCTTTTTATTAGTATTAGATATATTTTTTTATTATTACCGGCAATCCAAACGGAAAGGGGACGCAAACACCTGTCAGCGTTCTCCGTGAAATCCCGGCCTGCTTTGAATTCCAGTCAAGGCGGTGATGGGGCCGGAGCAAAATGGAGCTATATCGCTGTCACCGGCTGTCAGCGCTTTAATAACTGAGAGCTTCTCTGCCGTTCCTGTCCGCTGACAGGAATGCAGATATTTCCTTTCTCTGCTTTTCTTTCTCTCGCCCCTCCTTTCTACAAGCTATCATCCGCACAGCTCCATCATCATTCTCTCCCCCCCCCACTCCCCCCACTTTAGAGCCCTTTGAGATTAATCAAATAGATGTGGCTAAAATATGATTTTTTCGGCCCCCTTTCTCCCACTGTTTCTCTTATTCTCATCCTTTTGCTTTGGTCTTCCATTACTGACCATTTACTCTCCCTTTCCCTCCACGCCCCTCCCTTTTATGTTCCTCTCTCCCCAGCCCACCTCCCTCTCCCTCCCTCCCTCCCTCTGTTCTGATCTGTAAGGCTGCTCATGTCTCTTAAGTCACCCTAATCTTACAACATCAGCTCTGTAATGCGCCTCATTATGAGTGGTGGGCATGGCAATCAGAGTTATAAACCCTCGCTCTCCTCCGGCCCTCGCCTCCCTTAAATCCACTTTAATTCTCGCTCCTGAGTGCTGCGCATGCATGCGAGGCCCCAGCGCTCACACACTTCACGCAAACACACACACACACAGAACCCATCTTCATCCCCGGCATACACCGATGCTGATGCGGATGCCATTCCTTGACAAATACAAATTATGCCTTTTGAGTAGATGGCCTCCTTCACACCTCAACACGAGGTGACTTCCTGTTTCTCTGTGAAAGACAGAGTGCACAGGGTTTGCACATCGATTAGAAAAGCTCACAGCCGGTGATGATGTCTGAAGCTATTCCTGGTTTGTTATTAACAGCATGCATATTTCAAATCAATTATCAAATCACTTGATTTTTAGAAACCTCAGCCCGCCATATGGCTCATTTTCCCGTGTGACAATAGGTAAATAAAGCTTCCTGTGTGTGTGTGTGTGTATGTGTGTCTTTCGCTCTATTTTGTTAATTAGAATGAGAGGAAATGTGGGAGTGTGTGTGTTTGTATAGATACCATGGATAGACACCTACATATTTGTACTCTAATTCTAATCTCCTGCTTCACCTTTTACAAGTTTACTTGTATGTGTGACCATGATGCTTAGAAATCATTCTGAATGCATCAAAGTGTAAAAGAAAACACTGACGGGCATATTGCAAGATTGTCTAAATCAAACTCCAAATCTCCGGAGACACTTTGCCCGAGTGATCGATACGGTGGCAAATCATCCAACTGATTCTATGACTTTAAAATAAAGTGAGCTCATGCTGGGTGGAGAAAAGAGAAAAGGGGAGAAGTGCTGTATAACTGTCTCGTGTAATTACCTCTCAGCTTCACTGTTAAGTGAGATGAAATGGAAGACGGTGAAACGATGCTTTTTATACATACAATGTGTTATTGTTATTATTTTTTCATTTATTGTTGCTTTCCTGAGGTCCTGTGATCACGACAATGGGATGGGTGTGAGGTCATAGTGACCTTGACGTTTGACCACCAACATCAAGTCTAAGTGGACGTCTGTCGCACAATTTCAGAAATCACTGGGATATTCTATTCAAAATGAATAGGCAGATATTGACACACTTTTTCTCTCTCACACACACACACACACACACACACACACACACACACACACACACACACACACACACACACACACACACACGCCAGAGGAGGAGGAAGAGAGGAGGGGCAGAAGGCACTCAGGTGAATGATGATGATTGCTTTTAGCATAGTTAGCTATTCTACAGCAACTAGGAGATGTCGTGCTGTCGGGGTTTGTGTGTGTGTGTGTGTGTGTGTGTGTGTGTAGGCATCGTGGAGGCACCGGAAGGATGACGCACTTTTATGATGTCATCTCTCCCCCTGGAACAGATTGGATTTAATTGGTCGGTCGTTTCACCGGAGCATGTCTTTTTTTTTTTTTAACAAGCACATCTATCAATCTCACAGACACACACACACACACACACACACACACACACACACACACACTTGTAAAAACTCAATCATCTCCTCTGCAGAGAGGAATATACTTCACCCCACAGTGCACTCATTGAAGTACACAAAATGTTGTGGGTGATACATATCAAATTGTACGAGGACTCTTTGTGCACAGACACACACCAACAGCACGCCCCTCCCTCTCTCCATAAACACATTGCAATGCATTGGCCACCTCGTCCCCACAATATTCTCAGAGGCCCTTACTACATGAGTCCTATTGTGGCTGTGCAGTGATAAATCTACCTTAGCCTCATAGCCTGGATGTGTCCTCGCCCAGAGCAAACCCTGTGTTCTACTAGTGTGCAGGCCTTAGCAGCACTGATAACTCTCGGGGTCTACCAGCCCCCATTTATCACCGACCAGCTGACCAGATGCTTTACACCCCCAGCAGAACCGCAGGGATGTCGAGGTAAAGCTGAAGGAGATGGGGCTATGCTAATAGAGTTGATTTCCACCAAGAGCTGAATTATCATGAGGATCTGTGTCAACACTTAAGCAATTCATATCTTTGTCCTGTCTTCTTGACCTTTTGTCATCCTTTCCACCAGTCTCTGAGTTAGTCAGTTTGTGGTCTTTCTCAGCCTTTAAGACAGTCTTACCCATGTGGCAACCTCTGGTTCTGAGAAGTGAAGCCATGCTGAGGTGACCTGAACTTGCATTCTCTCTACTGGCCATCGGGGGGTCGACTTTGGTTGCGAAATAAATCTGATTGCATGGAAGTCTATGAGAACATGACCCTACTTCTCAATAGATTTACTATGTCACTAAACATGGGTTTATGGTCTCAATCTCTAGTTTCAGGTCTTCTTCAATCCAGCATGATGTCCATTTCGTACATAATGGTCGAATAGACCATAAAGAGTATGATTTAGGGGCGTGGCTATCTTGTGATTCACAGCTCACTACCCAGGATGCTGCTACTGCGTCCTCACTCCCGTCACTACCACGCAGCCAATTTAACTACGAAGATGACTTGAACACTAAGCTGTAAAGTTCACTTTGAATTATGAAGCTCACTTTGTTAACAGCTTCACACCAGAAACCAGATGGATCCGGATCCAGTGAAGATGCTGCTCGGGGTGCCACTCTGCCTCTCTGCCTGTTCTTCACATCCACCCGCCGCTCCCCCTGCAGCCCAAATGGTCACCTCGGTTCATTGGTTGCAAAAATTCCAAAATGTCAATGGCCAAAATCCAACACTGCGAGAGCCAAATTGCCAAATTTGAGGCTTCAAAACTGCAATCCATAAACCAATGGGTGACATCACCATGACTCAAAGTTAAAGGAGTGAATACAAATTCCATTTACCCCAGCAACCTAATGTCTCACCTGCATGTAAGTGCAGTTTGTTGAGGCGGTAACATGGAAGAAGGAAGGGAATGACTGCATTGGCTTTGGTGTCTATTCCTCGTCTCTGTGTCTCCTTCAGAGCTGGTTGTTATTACTTGCACTGGAACACAGCGTGCAGACTGTAGACCAGCCACTGAATACTTCTCTGATAGAGAAGGGAGGGGCTGTGATGAAATCCTCTGCCAGCTACAGACATCAAACATCCATCCAGCAAACATTCACACACTGTCTGAGAGCACAAGCCAGGGAACCAGGGTCCTATCAAACGCTAGCTCGTCCACCGTAAAACGGCAGAGCAGCGATGCAGCAGCCTCAGTCGCACCGCCATCGAGGCTCCCGGCTCTTGTACCGATGGCTGTGAGGTTCTCCTCTGCACGTTTATGAGATAGGAAATAACATAAACCTGGCTGCTGAGATGCTGGAACACCATTTTTTTTTTCAAACCCACTGTGTCTTATCATATGAGGTGATAGATATCAGCTGTACAATACTTAAAAAGTTTAGAAAGTCCAACTTTAACAGCTGTTTTCAAACCTTTTTTGGGATATGTTTAAATTGTCTTACAGTTGCAGCAATGGTTTAGTTGCAGTGGGAAAAGAACACGACAAACATCCTAAAAGGCATGCTGACCATTGACTAATTCCAAGTGCATGGTAAGACACTCCTGGGGAAGTTTAAGCTTCCTCTGGGCAGGTTCCAAGCACATTTCAGGCTGGACAGTTTAAACTGACCTGGCAAACACAGCCAACGCTGTTCTGTCAACTGACTACTTAAAAAAACAACAGCAGATGATGTTGCTACAACACTATTAAACCTTGCGTATAGATTTACAAGTCTGCATTGCTGAATTTCCATCCATATATCGACAAACACCAAATGCAGATGGAACCCAAGAGCCTGGTCTGCTCCAGATTTCTGCCTAAAAGTCTGTTAAGGCAGTTTCTCTCTCCACTGTAGTGATGCTGGGCCTCTGAAATCCATTGACTCTGAAAACCATGATCTTGTTCCAGTCCTGCTCTATATGTAAAGAGATAACATTTGTTATGATATGGCACTATACATACAACTGAGTTTAATTCATCTGATATCTAATAAGCAACATGTCAAGGCCATGTTTATGCTATATGGATGCACCTCAAAGAGGAAGAACAAGCTGCACTAATGTGTGTAATGAAATCTAAGCAGTGGAACCAGCGGCCTTCACAATAGACGGAGAGAGCTGTTTGTGCAGAATGACAGCGTGTAAACACTATCTCCACATGGCAGTTTATTGCATGCCTGATTGCTGAAAAAGCTCATTAAACGAACTAACCTAATTCAAAACACTACTAACAGTTCTAATAGCTCTTTAAATTGAGATAATCTAGCCGTTAATCTGGAACACATTGCATTAGTGTTGTGTATGGGTGTGAATATGGTTGGTGATCCTGCTGGTAGTGGGTGTCCCTATTCCTTCTATGGATCATTTGTCTTACTTCTGGCAGGGCGCATGCTGTAGATTGTGTGTGTGTTTGTTGGTTGGTATCCAGACAGATTGATTCATAGGCCTCATCGCCCCCGATCGGGTTCCCTATCGATGAGGCCTGCTGTGGGCTCCTGCTGACTGTGACCTGGGAACCACAGAGCAGTTATCTCTAATAGGTACAGTAACAGTGGCTGCGTCATGGCTAACACCAGGATGGATGGTCCGGTCTGGAGGGACGGGCAGTTTAGTGTTAGCATATAGGCGGGCAAGCGTCCCTCCAGAAAAACAATATCTGTATCAATCCTGCATGTAGGGCCCCAGGGCCACGCAAGGGGGGTATGGGGCAAGAATTTCCTTTAAACACTGTTCGGAAATTGGATACCTCAATTGAAATTATGCAAAGATCAATGTAGGAATGATATCAAAGTGTATATAGTCACTTATAACAACCACTTTACTGCTTTGTAAACGCTGCAGCTATAAAAATAATAATTCCTCCAGTGATGCAAATTCTGTTTTTATTCTTCTTCTTTGCGTGACAGAAATTATACTTTTTCCATTTCTGTCTGTGTAGCAGAAATCACAATCAGATTTTTTTTTTTTTTTTTTTTTTACATTAGCACAGGTCAGATCAGATCCCCCGCTGAGGTAAATTATAATCTGATACCAGCCCCGGAGCTTAAGTTATGCAAGACGGAGGAAGGGGAAGAGTGGCTTCGTGAAGCAGCTAAATGTGCCAGAAGCTCAGTGCTGTAATGATGTATTAACTATCTTCCTCACTGCGTTATTCTTTAAGTTCACACACACACTCAATAGTTTCAGACCTCTGCTTCGATCACTGCGGCCCGATTAACACCAGCGCCAGTGGCCAGTCTGACAATGTACTGCAGAGTCGTGTGTAGTCTCACTTACATTGGGTGAGATATAGCTAAAACATATAGCAATATTTATGACATTATGGTATTTATGTAAAATCCAAACGTAATGTATTGTATTGCACACAATGTCTTCTCAGCCAAACCAAGTGTGACGCAGTCAAGTGAAAGTAAAAATGAGAAGATGACTTGATAAATGCAGTGAATATCATTCTTTGATGACGGTGTTTGACATTTATTTGAGCATGTATGGTGTATTCAGTCTGCACGACCTCCTTTCATATTTCAAGTGCACTTGAAATGCTTGTTTGCTTTTGTACATCCAATGTTATTTCACACTCTTTCTGGTGTTTTCCATTGTTTCATCATCTTATCTCTACGTTTCTTTATCTTTTATCCTGCGAGGCAATACATGTTCTGGTATGTCACTCCATTCCATTATTGATTCCCCTTTTGACATTTGATGAAGATTGAGATGTCACTGCCGATGATGCCGTCCACATAATGTGTGATTAATGAAGCCAACGTGGCTGCGTGAGTGTATGTAGCTACACTGCTGGTGTCTGACAGCCGTGAGATTGTCAAAGCAAAGAAACAACGTGACAGATATGAAGTGAACTCCCTCGCCATGTCTAAAGACTGTTGGAGCTGATGTAAGGATGCAGAAACAAACAATAAAGCACATGTGAATGGTGGAAACCAGGCTTGTGGCTCTGCTCACATATTCAACATCAAAATGTGGTCACTTTACATCATATTCATAAAAAACTAACGCAAGACGACTGGCAAACCTTTAAAATACTGGTTTTCTGAATGGAGCTGGGATCGATCGGAGCTAGGCTATGCTAACATTGTAGCTAACACGAACCAACAATTAAAACATCATCAAGACATACGTAACATACATACATATGGCAGCGATGTTGTTGTTGTTTGTACCATTGATAGTCTCTGGTTTACACACAGTCTGGTCGGTACATGTTTTTCCTCCATTTTTGATTCACCAACAACTTTCAACGCCGACATGCTTTGAAATATTCAACTCATGCAAATACGTGAATGACGTAGATTTCGCTTCACAGCATTACAGGAAGTGTTGTGAATATTTAGCCGTCCTCTAAATAAGCCTGGGAGGTTTAATTGTAAACTTTGACAAAGTCACCGCAGCTCTTCATAAATATATGCAGGGGTTGACCTTGGCAAAAAGTCGTCCGTCACAACATTCACACAAGACTGAAAAGAAGCACATTTCTATGAAGCTGAACGCTGCATGGACGTGATGTCACTCAGTGTCAGAGTTCAACGCGATGTGCATACAGTGTCTGCAGGAGTGGTCTGCTGCTGCCTGTGTCTGCCACCACACGACAGGCAACAGTTTCTGTGTGTGTATGTGTGTGTGTGTGTGTGATCTATTTGGATTGAGAGAATGGATACTGTATATTCTGTACTTCTACTTTCCACATACTCAAAGCTTTTAACTTTGTGAATATCGTCACGGCTCAGTTGAAGAAGTTGTCTCGTTCACTTTCACGGCAGAGAAGTCAAAATGACAGCGCAATTTAAAAAATGTAGGACACAAAATCAATAGTTAATGTATTTATTCATCATTTATTGACACAGGGAGACCTTATGATTTATGATCATCTTTATTTGATTATTTGATTGTTTTTCACTAAAGAGGGTGTTCACTAAAAAGAGATGTGTGGCTATCTTTGATGCAATGTAAATATGTATTCCTTAATAAATGTTGTAATAAAAGTGGAACTAGGATGTTGAAATGCCATTTTAAGAAATTTAAGCATATGTTGATCATTATTGGTAAATAGTAAATGGACCTGCATCTATATAGCACTTTTCTAGCTTACTAGCTACTCAAGGTAGCGTCATAGTCACAAATAAAATCACAAAAGACAGTCCAGTTTGATCAACAGGATATCAACAGCAATGTTCACCACAGGAAATGAAATGTCTTCTGTTAAAGAAAGTATGAAAATGGCTCCTGATGTGGCGTATTATCTCCTGTGTGCAGTCTGCTATCAAAGCAGCATACATCAAAAAGGAATGACTGTATTCTATTTTAAACAGTGAGAGCGTACAGATGAGTGTGATGGCGTGTGTTAATGTATGTGATAGGCCCTGGGCAGTACCCAGCACCAGCTGTTGGGAATAAGCTGTGGCTGTGAATAAACGTTCCCTCTAAGCTGTGGAGCTACAGGGCACGGAGGCCCATCTACATCAGCGGCCCGGCCTTCCCCTCGCAAACCCCCATGCTGCTCCCGTTATACAACCACATCAGTCTGGCCCTCTCTCCCTCGACCCCCTCATGGAGCCAAATCAAACTAATAGATCTGCAATAAGCCTGCCGAGCATTGTAATGAAGTCGAGCCTTGGGCTCCACACAAATGCCACAAGTCATGGTATGAATCTAAGCCAGATACAGTACGTTTCGGTGTTACTTAAAGCAGAGTGGGATTAGCTGTAAGGTTAGGTCAAGTTTAAAGCCGCTTTCCTTGCTTCTGACCGATTCTGCCACCGTGTCTCACAAGAGTGTGTTTGCACGCCGCATGCACAAAACAACCTTTACACGCCGAGCTCACCTCCTAGACATGCTTTGTTCTCCCTGCACCTTTCATCTCGCTCTACTGTTCTTCCCTGAGACCCCGGACTGGCCCACATGTGTCTTTGTATTCACGCTGTAAACTCTTCCACAGGAGATGCAGCTTTCCCCTCACAGTATGTGTACCACACCATAGCAAGCTTGGCAAATCTCCAGGTTTGCTCACAAAAGCCACCTTTGTCATTAGATATTTGCTTCCACAAATCTTGCAATACTTTAACTGTTCAGTGGTAAGTGACAGTCGTTCAACAACGCTGGAATCAAATTCCAGCTAATTAACAAATGCAGGAAATAAGTCGCCTCCGACGCGCTGTGATCTCTGAACAAGATTGAAGGATTAAGTGGGGTTTTTTGAGTGAAGGAAATCAAACCTGAATGTTGGTGGTCTGTGCAACTTCTCTTTGATTTGAGGATTAGAGCTATGGAATGTTCATCGCTGTCGTAGCAATTACTCTGAGGCTAATGGGAGTGGATGCCGTTAATCTTCACATGCTGAAACCAATGTAGATCTATCTAGCAGCACTCTACATCTCTTATTCCCAGTGTGTAGTCCTATCCCGCACATCGCACACTACTGGCACGCCATCATTTATAACAATCCAACGCTATTTCCGAGTAGTTAAGATATTACTGTTTAATTTATTCCTTTCAGACAGGCCAAGGATAAAATATAACAGCAGTAGGTTTGAGTGATTGCCATATCAGGGACTTCTCCAGCCTCCGAAAAGGGTCAGCGGAGCAGTTACAGAGTCACCGTCTGCAACATTAAGATTTTAAGAATCAGGATTGATAGTCATTAGTGTTAATGATGTTATTTCTAAGCCACACCACAGTCTCACTGAATATAGAGCCAGACTTCATGGTTTTATGTACTGGGAGGAACAAACTCCCTCTCAATCTAGCATTTACATCTGCCTTGACATGAGTGACACAGGTTACGTACATCGTTTCTAAACACGTTTGAGTTAGTCTGAAGTCAATGATAGTTTTCTGGAAAAAAAAAACAACTCATGAAATTATACTATCACAATATTTTGCCCATGACAACAATATTATGAATATCACTAGGTGTATCAGGTATCAGGATTAATCGATATTCCAATATATTGTCTCACCACTACACCTGACTGAAGTCTAACGATGGTAAAATAGGAAGTAAACAAATGGATCAGAAGAAGTATTCAAGCTTAGAAGCTGCAGATACTTTTGTCAGGTAATGTGTTCAATTTAATATTTAAATTCAGGGGGGTTAAAGTAATAAAACCCTTTCAGAACCGGAACATTACTACTGCATTTGCAGGAATATGTTGACACTTTTTTAAAGTTAAATTCATCAAGTAGAACCCTATTTTCACTCTTGTGCCTCATACTTTCCTTACGCAGACACATAGGGGATGTTATCATACACAATATAACACATGTTAAATGCTTATTTAACAGCCAAAATCAAAATCACCTCTCAGTAACATGGATATAAATGGTCAGGCACCAAAACACTTATTAATAAAACGTCTATATTAAATATCATCACAAAATCCAATAGCAAAATGTGCCGTCAACATGAAAATAAACAGGTCCTGTAATCTGCAGAGCAGACTGACAATTAAATGACACGTTTGTGAAAAGGTATGAGTAAACCAGAGCTGCCAACAAATGTTATTAGACTTGATGGGATTATGTGATATCATGGTTTACTGGAGATCGATCAATATCAGAAAAAAAACATAATCACTGCGCCGTCTTAACCAGTTCTACCCAGGAAGAAATGTTTACAATAACAAAGACTCCATGTATTACATCGCCGGGCCACATTCTGTATACCAACAATAGAAACACACAAATTAATCTAAAGGACGAAGTCAGATCGAAAAATAATGTTCTTGCTAAAAACAGCCGTGTTTTGGTTGAGTGCAGAGAAAAATTGAAAATATTTCAGCAGATTCACTTTATAACAAAAAAATAAAAAAATAAAAGTTTTTTTTTAAATGACCAGCAAAAGGATGTTCAGATGGGCCCCTCTCTATATGTTCGTGGACTTTAAAGAAGCCATAAACTACAACCGAATATTTTGATAAAGGAAAGACACATTTCACCATCAGTTGCAAATGCAATCCAGCTTATCAGGATGTTGTCCAAATGTGAGAAGCATAAGAAAGACAGAGGGAAGTGACTCTGTAGTGACGCATGCTATTATTACTTCCCCATGTATGTCAATCATCTTCCAATCTGCATATCTATGTATCTTTGCTCATTTCCTGGCCCTCGTCCAAGTTTCCGCTATTTAAGCCACCATTGTGTGAAGACACAGTGGAGCATAAAATGGCATAAATGGGGCCGCAAATGGGGCAAATGAGTGGCCGTCTAATTGTAGCCATTTAAACTGGTTCCCTGTGGTAGGGAATGAGAGCCGGACGCCTTGAGTAGCAATTATCTCAGGTAGCTATCTCATTACCGGCCTCCTCTAGTATGTAAATGTGACCACAGACTCGGGACTTACATCGCAGTTGGCCCATCTTGTTGTGCTCTTTTGAGGCTGTGCTGTTTATCGACCAGGCAGGGAGAATCAGTTAAGTAGAGGTTGTGTTTCCAGGAACAATACGGTGTTTTTCTCATCTTGGTTTCCACACGTGTGGCTGATATTTAAACCTGGACTTGAACATTGCCTCAATGTGCCGCATGAGCCAGGTGATGAAGAAATGCATAAATTACGATGAGCCATTTCAATGAACAAGTTGCCAAGAAAGAAGCAACTTTTCACAAATGCATTTCCCAGCTGTGAAAAGACACAAGGCTAGACTTTGGGAGTCGTATGAAAACAGCTCTGACTGGATTTTAAAAAGGTATTGACACATTTTGTTCAAGGGTTTGTTGACTATTGAACATTTTAGATGGGGAATGTAGAGGAAAAACAACATGTTCTGCGAAGCGCCACTCTCCATCAAAGAGAGAGCCTGAATCCCTCATTGTCTCGGCCCTAATTGAAGATGTGTGGATCACTAAGCATCTGCAGCATCATGTGTGGTGAGCAGGCCAATCCCTTTTCAGCTTCAGCTTGAAGAGGCTTCCGCTGGCTCTGACTAGCCTGAGGTTGGCATTCACGGGACAAAAAAGGGAGAGAGAGAGAGATAGAGAGATGCTAATCACGAGCTGAGGAGAACAAGGCTTGAGAGAGACGGAGAGATGAGATGTCTCTGCCTCTGCCAATGCCATTTTTGGAGTCGGAATGAAATTCAGCAGTAGGATAAGGATCTATGTTTGTAGTGTGGCTGCCTGCCTCTACAGTTACGGAACAACAATTACCTCAGCCACTACCTTCCTCGTGAGTCTGACAGAGAGGAGGGGAAACTTAACTGTCGAGAAAAAACAGCGACGTTAACTTCCAGCAGGGATATATTTGGCAACACCGAGTGTCAAATCCTTTGACTGGTGTGGAGCTGGATGTGATGATGTGGATTTAGACTGCATTTACTGAATTGTGACAAAAACCTCAGAGGGATGATGTAAGTAAGACTTAGCAGTTTTATCCACAAGCGGAAACCACCGGTGCAGAAAAATGAAGCCAACGGAGAAGTGCAGTTCCTCAAAAAGCCATTTAAGTTAATGACTGCCTCAATGCAAAAAATGACTTTTGCACAGTTGATAAATAATGCTAATTAATCTATAGACACTTTCATTAAAATAAAAACTAAAACTATGTTTCCCTCCCAAAAGGAACATACTGCTAATCATCGTTGACTTCCTTCTACTTCTGGACTGCAGTACTAAAATACAATAATACAATAAAATAAAGAAAAGCTGCTCAGAAAACAAGGAATGTTTCTTGTTTTAATCTCACATGTCTACAAACCGTGCTCACACGGAAATGCAAACGTGCCAGAACTATTTGGAATTCACCACAGAACGCTGTTTATCTCAAAAGCAAAACTGAATTATTTCACTCTTCTTTGCCTTTCTTGATTCTTGCAGGGTGGATAGAAAAGGGTGTGGTGTGTGAGAATGTGTATCCACTCTGCACTGCACCCGGGGTGGGGGGGCAAACATACCCCTATTAGTATTCAGACGACATCTGGGCCAAACGCTGAACGGACAAAGCTAGACGAGCAGACGCACACACACACACACACACACACACACACACACACACACACACACACACACACACACACACACACACACACACACACACACACACACACACACACACACACACACACACACACACTACCATTTACGTATACGGATCAGGCGACATGCTTGAATTATCAAAGCACAGAACTCACAGGGGAAGATACCCACCGTGGGATTGGTTCAAATAACGTTTATCATGACTGCATGCTTTTTTTTTTCTCCATGCATTTTTCACATCCTGCTGTGATGATTACTACTGCGCGTTCATAATGCATAGTAGACAAAGCTAATTATTAGGAGGCGAGTGATAACACTGACACATCAGTAAAGCAGGAGTTGGCTGCTGAAAGTGCTGTGAGCGAGAGTTTTAAACTCTTCCCATCTCATTTTCTCCCTGTTTGTGTGAGGTGCTGATGCGCCCCATTAGTCTGTCCATCTCTGCTCTGATCCCAGTATCCCAAGCGTATTCCTCGCCCGTGTCTCCCAGCCCCTCTAATTCCAAATGATATGCTGATAGAAAGCTAGCCTCCTGTGACATGTCAGCATATTCACAGATAAAGTCTCTGTCCGCCTTTGAATAAATGCCTTAATGGTCCAGAGCACTGCAGGCCCGCTACACAACAACATGAAGGATGAAATGGATTCCGCTGAAAACTTTGCATCTCCCATGTTACTTACTACTATTTTGAAGGTCATTTTGAAAAGCTAGCTAAAAGAAGGTGAGCCATTAATAGTAGTGAGGATATGAATTGTAACCAAAAGTCTCAGTGAAGCATGGGGAGCACTCAACCACACCAACTGAAAGCCTGGTAGCCTGAGGCTGATGAACAAATAATGGGTGAATGAAAAGGGTATAAGTCTTTTTCCTGAATGTCCTACCTCTAAATCTTAATCAAGGTGTCTGAGCCACTAGACGAGTGACTTTCACGAACCTTGAAGACTTAAAAAAAGACACAGGAACAAGTCATTGAGTCCTGAGTCGTTGTACAGTACAACGTTGTTCAAACCAAAATCGTGCCAGGGCTCCCAAACTGGCAATTCATCCGCTGACACCTTTCAAATTTGCATTTACATTGGAGAGTAATGCAGTTTATGAGACTCGCAAAGTAGGGACCGAGAGTTTTGTCTTTCCACAGTAGACATTTAGTATACTCCAGTACAGAGTCCAAACAAATTAAAGGGAATATAGTAGGCAATATCCAATAGTTGCAATGCATAAAGAATGAGAGCGAGAGAGGAGGGGCAGAGAGAATGTGTTCGCCAGTGATTTCTATTCAGCAATTAGAAAGTTTGTACACAAAGTGAAGAGATAAGTGGCAACATGATTGTGTGTCGGCTAGTGTTTGCACATGCTTAATTAACTGCACTGTATCATAAAGAGGGACTGTAACCTTTCAGTTGCTATGGCATCAGGTTCATAGAAAAGAACATGCAAAGGTGGCAGACAATACGGAAAGAAGTGGACTTACCGACTTGAGATGAGTCACCTGTAGAGGAAAAAGAGCAGGGGGGGAGAAAGAAAAGACGGATTAAGTCAAAGAACAAAGCAAAATGCCACAATACACCTGCTCAGCACAAGATAGTTATGTCCAAATGAGATGTATTAGCACTGGGAGAAGAAATAGCTAAGATATACTTCAATTACCAGTTGATTTCATTCCACACACACAAGCCTCGACAGAGCTACTAATTGAGCTGCTGGAGGTAAACAACTACCGGGGATGTTCAGGAGAGAGCCTTCCTATTTTCTCTCTAAAACAAGTCTTAAAGGTCGAAAGAGGACCTCTCAGGCAACAGCTAACTTCTTGACATTCACTTTCCACTTCTCTCCACGAAGACAAACTCATTAAAAAAAACTGTGTTGTTGTCGTCTGGTTCTTTAAAAAGATATTCTCCCTAACTGCATTTACAACACATTTTGGACTTTTAAAAACGTTAGATTAACCAATTAAGCACGTTTTAGAACAGACCTAGTCAAGAGGAATAACAATAAAAACAAATAACACAAGGCATAAAAAAGACCAATTATAAAAATTGAGACTTCAACAATTCAGCGGCATGAATGTGCAAACAGTATAGAACGGCTTTTAATCAATGGTTGTAGCGTCGGAGTAGGGATAGCATTCTGCCTGCATGAAGTGACGTGACAGATTGAGACGACGAAGAGAGGAACAAATAGGAAGCAATTTAAAAAGAAGCTCAAAAGGAGCATCCAATATCTCACCGCACTGCTTGATAAAATGGGAACACAGCCCGACTCATACGCCTTTTGGATTTCTTCCAATGTTCAACAGATGATCATAAAATGAAAAAAAAAAAAAGTTTTAATAAGAATGCATAATTTGAATGAAATATGGATCCATGCTGTCAGGTCAGTCCTAATTAAAGAGTGGAGCCGTTGGCAGGTGTTGCGTATTAAAAGAGGTGCAGAGAATGTGGTAAGATCAATTCTCTGCGGCGCTGCATCCAATTAACTGGTGTAAAGCTAAACTTCATGGCAAATGACAACAAGTCATCTGAAAACTTTCTTTCTCTTTTAGTTTATGACCTTTAAAGGTGGGTTCACAGCAAATGCTAAGTGAATTTAGTTATTGGCACTATTGCATACAAAGTCAATACAAAGTTGCGAATAGATGAAAATTTGAACCGGGCAGCACGGACGATGTGAGTATGCAAAATTCACATACTTTTTGTGTGAGTTGAAATATTTCAACTTGAGTGAGACATAATGAGATGCTGCAAAACCGCCGAGATTCTTCTCCTGTTGCAACACAAATTGTCTTATTATGTAGGTATTTCAGCATCCTTTGCATATGTTTACTGTATTTAAATCACAGCTAAATTGTTATTTTGGGTTCACACAGGTGTGGTGAACCAGCCGACATATGTCTTGCTATTAACAGTGAATACAAGAGAAATTTACCGAGCACCTCTGGATGATGTTATGAACAAGATGCCGTTTGGTTTCCTGGCCTGTAAACAATTTTATTTTAAGGAACATAAGATGACACTGTGTCGAGTGTAAACTTGGATTATTGAATAAGTAATAAACAACTTGAAAGCCATGTTCATAGAGAACATTATGTCATGACACAATATGTTAACTGGATGGAAGAGAGAGAACCTTTAAGTTAATGTTTAGGTCATTACTGTTTTAATGGTGCCGTGTTTTTGGGAATTGTAATTAAAAGTCATTCACAGATACATTTAATGTGCAACTCAAATGCGCTGTGTGAGGAATTGGAGATTAACACCCTCGCCCACTAAACTGCCAGTGAGTTCCCCAACAGTGTGTCACTGCCAGCCATGAACAGAGTGGCCAACGATAGGCTGCCTTCCTTACTGGCGAGGGCTACCATTTGATGTCCAAGGTGAAAAGAAGCCTCTTCAGTCCCAACACATGGAGCAGAGCTACGAGCCCAGACAGAGCAGATGGAGAGCAGGGCGCTCTGCCTTGCATTGCCGATAGTTCCTGATCGACCAGTCCAGGTGCAGCAGCTGAAGCAGCGCTTAAAGGTCCACAGTAGTGGATGAAGGCAAAGGAAGTAAAGGTGCCAGAGGAATCAACGCAATCAATAGCTCTGAGTCTCCCAGGCCTTGCTTGTTAATATCCGGGATTTTGACATAGGATATCTCCGGCTCCCGAGTGGTATCAGCTGCTTGCTTGCTCCGACATCAGCAAACATGCTGTAGCACATGCGGGTACAGCCAATGACGGGGGGCGTAGGAAGGGTGAGCGTATGTGTGTGAGGGACAAAGATAGCAAATGAAGAGATAGCTGGTCAAACATAGCTCATCTATCACGGCTTTCTACTTCCCCCAGGCCACAGCCAGCGAGCCAGAGGACAGAGGTGTACACAGACATAGATGGTCCCATGTAATATCGTGGCAGCTGTGTACAAATGTAAAGTTATGGCAGCCGCGCCATCTTTACAGTGTAGGACAAAGGCTCGGGGTGACCGTGTTTTATTGATGATATATCATTGTGGAGAGCTGATAGGACCCAGGGGCAGAGCTTGAACGTCTCTAGTGACCCCTGTACTGTAGTAAATAACCCCAGCTGGATGCCATCAACAGTTTGGGAGTTGCTCTGTATTTCACAAGGAAAACATATTGAGGTCAAGGCTGGTAAGCTGTGTGTTGCCTTTTCTGAGCCTAGCCACATTTTTCACACCAGCTACACTGTATGATATCACACCCCTCATTACACCGAACAGTGCATGTACGTTCTTGTGGCCACAGAGCCATCACTGGAAAGGCAAGCTGGAAAATGACCCCTGACCACCCCCCCCCCATATTGTTTTGTATTTTCCACACCTCAGTCTCTTCGCTGAGGAGTAGTGACCCCTGTCTGCTGTCAAATTACACTCTCCGCACCTTTCTCCTAGCACCACTTGTCTGTCAAAGGGAACATGACACACATGAATGAGAGGCAACAAAAAGAAGAAAAACACACATACAACAGCAAAAAAGCTGTCAGCATCGATTTAAAAAAGTTGAGTTGTGTTATACCTAGTTACTTATTTGCATTTTTGTTAGTATTTTTAACGCATAGGATTCTTAGCAAGCTACATAAATCTGTAAAAACACAGTTGAACTCGATTTTATGTAATGTATCAACGTAGTTAAGCTAGCATTGGCTAGCTGATTGTGTTGTTGGATTCTGTAGATTATTGTTTGTTTAGAGAAATATATATTTTGATAAACTACATGCACAAGGTCTGCACTCTATACATGCATTGTGTATTTTACTATTTATTGCATTTTCAGTTTTGCGTTTTCTAAACCTGTGGCCCTTGTTAGACATGTGGCGATATGAAAATGTAATGTCACCGTTATCCTGGCCAAAATAATTGTGATTTGCGGTATCTTTACTGATATACATTGTTTAATTATCTTAGACAAAATGACGTAAAAATGGTCAATACGGGCATATTAGGAATCAATAAATTGAGTCATACACTCCAACTGAGTTTGGCTCCAACTGCTTCACTGTTAGTATATAATCTCACCACCCATCTCTGTCTACTGTCATCGAACAATAGCTGCTCATGGTGGTTTCTCTTGCTATGTGAATACATCTATGGTTATATCTACAAAGATATTACAACGCCATGCTCCCCCTATCCCTGCGATGGGTAAAGTATAGAAATAGGAAAGATGATTGTGCATTTACTGAATCCTCAAGAGACTGGGGAAAGAGGTTTTCTCATGCGCTCACACAGAGGTGACAACCCAACAGTTGGAATGGCTCCGTGCTTATTTTCCACAACAGTGAGCAAACAAGGGAAAACTGCTGGCATTCTGCCTTGATCAAGATCTCATTACTGGTGGATTTCACCTAATAAGATAAATGGATAGAAGCAGTAGACTACTCACACCACTGTGCTCTCTTGAGCTGTGCCAGGAATAAAAACCCTGAAACCCCAATGACCACCTGTGCACGGATTACACTACTGGAATGGCTCTCTTTATTGAAAACCAACTTAAACACGAGTCTAGTAAAGAATGCTATTTATATGACTTAAAGTGATGGTTGGGAGTGAAATGCACCCTAGGTAATTTCCACCAGGACATCCAGCCAAATACCCCTTCGGAAGCATTTTTAGCGATGGTCAGCAGTGGTCAGGATAGCCGCTATCAGCCGAATGGCTTAGTACTAGCGCTATAGTACAGTGTGTATATCTCGTAAATTACCCCACTAATAATGCATGGAATGTTACCAAACTTCTGCAGTAGTACACATAGGGTCTGTACTCACAAAACGAGGCTGCTATGCTACCGCAGCGTAGACGGCACTTCCGTGTTTACCCAGCCGATGCCGTGACGCGAGCTTCACACGAGAGTATGAAAAAGTTTCGCTGAGTTTTTTTAAATGCTTTTATTATCAGGTCAACAAGTGTTGACAAGTGTTGACCTGATAATACAAGCATTTATAAACATTTAGCGAAACTTTTTCATACTCGCGTGAAACCCGCGTCACGGCATCGGCTGGGTAAACACGGAAGTAGCGTCTACGCTGCGGTAGCATAGCAGCCGAGGATAGAAGCTATCAGGCAAGTGTTCTATTAAATAAACTCCTGATGTACTTACAAACTTTCAAATGCCTCGTTTTGTGAGTACAGACCCTATGTGTACTACTGCAGAAGTTTGGTAACATTCCATGCATTATTAGTGGGGTAATTTACGAGATATACACACTGTACCATAGCACTAGTACTAAGCCATTCGGCTGATAGCCCTATCTTGACCAATGCTGACCATCGCTAAAAATGCTTCCGAGGGGGTATTTGGCTGGATGTCATGGTGGAAATTACCTAGGGTCCATTTCACTCCGAACCATCACTTTAATCGCCTGGATGAAATACAGAACTGTAAGATTAAACATTATACAAATTTACTAAACATATTAACTCCAGACATATAATATTGATTAAATAACCCAAGCTATCTAGCGTCAGGCATGTTATTGCATGTCTGATCTGGCTCCGCTGCCACCTTCGGCCATCAGCTGGAGCACAAGTGTGAGCTGGAAAGCTGCGGCCCAGATCCGAGCTTGCCTTGGTGCCCTGCCGATCCTGATGGCATCGGAGGTCTAGGCCCTGTTGCGAGGCCTGCTTGAGGGACAGGGGGCACCGCAGAACCAGAACCAGGACTGCATTGAGCAGACTGACCCCGCTGCAGTAAAATAAGAGCCTTTTGAAAGGGAAGTTTCTACAAGTTTATAGTTAGGAAGTTGGAAAGTTCAGAAGGAATATTGACTGGCGTGTGGTAATGTGTTGTGCCTGAGCCTGGGTCAGTTTAACAGTACGGAAGCCAAGTGCCTAAGTGTATGTCAATGATTTAAATACAACACATTACATTAAATTATTCAATACAAAACTGTGTAGAGAAAAAAGTGTCACAGTAATTTCCTGTTCCCTGCATTGTTCACTTAGGTCCATTGGCCATTACCTGCTGTCAGATTAACTGAACTATTTGACATCGCTGGTCTAGTCATTACGTAGATTGCTAATAATTGTCAAAAGTTAAAATGTTCATGCAGCCAAGTGCTAAGAACATGATGTGCCAGGGCTGCAGCATTGGAAGTGGAGCTTTTAATCTGTAACAAGGCAAAGGAATCAGCATGTAACATTCAGTGCCTCCTCTTAATTTCCTCTCAAGATGTCACTGACAAGGAATCATCCGCTGTCTGACTTTGACATATAGCGTTCTCTGCTTAAACCAAACTATCACACTTCTAAATGTGTGTGTTTGTGCAGATGCGTAAATGAAAGTGAGTTAAACACGGACGAATCTCCATTATGTATGTCTGTGTTTGAAAGCAAACAACTAAAGACGAACATGACATAACATGATGATTCCATTGTCACTGTGACTATAGAGAGGTGCAACGGAAATTAATTCATGAGTTCTATGGCTTTTGGTGTGGAAATGCACAAGAGCGGACATTTGATTCTCCCAAAGAACATGAAGAAACAAGTTGAATGAAGTGGTGTTATACCGTGTAGCTACCTACTGCTGTGTGCTAAAAGGTTACTGAAATATCATATATAACAATGGAGTTTACAACTGATGCAACACTGGGTTTCAAAGCAGAGCATTTGAACCAGAAATAAGTGGACAAAATGAATACATTCCTGAGCTTTAATTCCCATTCTTCATCCTTATCTCTGCTTTGCTGTCCATCGTCAACAGTCCACACAGTTAGAGATATCCACGTGTCCAATGAGAGGCCACAATTCTCTGACAGGGACACAGCATTTTTTAAGGATAAAAGCCAAGGAAAGGCATGATACTGCCGTAGAAGTGTAATTATTATGAAATGATTTATGTCTTTTACAGAAGGGGTCACCTCAGGGAAAGTTTGCCTTCATTGAAAAAAGTAATTATCACCGACTCATATTCACCCCGTGGAGGGTCTGTGTTTACAAGCTAGGCCAGTCGGCCAATCATCCAACCTACTCAGTATGCACTCACAACATCAACTGATTGCTAATACATTATAATTATAACACATTTTAATTAGTTAGTATTATTATTATTATTATTATTATGATTATTAATAATCATAATCATTATAATTTTGATTATTCATCAGAATCAGTGAAAACCAGCCTCAGCACTACAATGCAACGAAATAACAGGAGAAGACAATAGTAAATGTACAAATCAAGCCCTGAGGCCATATTTGCACCATGATTTCCTCCCCCAGAGGTGTGTTACTGCTCTTTAAAGAGAAAGACATCCAACAATGTGCTTTCACCCTGGAAAGCAAAACCAGTTAACTTCCGCCATGCCAGTCAAGTCTGCTGCTGAGTTAATTGGCAGGGCACCCGGCTCACCAGAGAGGGTCATTTTAACCAAGGGCCCATCTGCCAATGCCAGTGTAGACAACAACCCTGGCTATCATCGTCTGTAGACACAAGGCATGGATAAACCACTGGTTGTGGAGAACTCCACCAAAAAGAGCTCACTCACTCACTGTGAAGCCTCAGTTTTAATCCCAGGATTTGCAAGCACCACTTTGCAGACCACATACTGCATACAACCAGCTTCTAGCTGCAACCAAAAGCCTGGGATGGAGTTTGTTTTAGTCGCTATTTTCCATTTATAATTAATAGCTGTCATAATTTCATTAAAGTTGGCTGAATAAAACATTTGAGAGACTTAACTTTGTATAATATGTAAGGCTCTCTGAGGCCTCTCGTCTCCCTATTAAAGGGTGTTGAATGTTTTCTACTAAAAGTCATTACAGAAGTGATCATTTGACATTGAGGTATCACAGATAGAGATAAAACAGTATGAAAGTATAATTTAAATAACCATGGTTATTATTAGTATTATGGTATAAATGTGCTTAAACATATTAATGATGATTACTATCGTCAACATCGTCATCGCTATTATTGTTACTATTATCCTATGAATGCATATTCAGTCTATCTGCTGTGTGGATCTTTGAGGCATTGAAATGAGCCCAGCATTTAACATAAATACACAGGAGTCTTGTATAGGAGTTACACATATAGCAGAATAGCATGCCACCTTAAAGGCCAGCCCACCTTTAGTGGGCCTCGGTTGCCGTTGTGGCTAACTCCGGGCTAATTCCTTTCACAGAAGTCGGCTTGGGTCTTTTGGACTAGCATTTAGCCAGGGGCGGATCTAGGATTATGGGAGATCCGAGGCTTAGCCCAGAGGGACGAAAGATGTATGCGCAAAGTTCTGGCATATATTCTGCGTATGCTAACTGTTATTACAACCGACGGTAATGAAAACCATCTAGCAAAAACTCTATTTTTAAATCTTTTTTTTAAAGATTTTTTTCTGGCATAGATGCCTTTTATTAACAGTGGACAGATAGGAAACACAGCAGAGAGAGGGGGTGTGACATGCAGCAAAAGACCACCAGCCTGGATTTGAACCGGGGTCGGTTGCGTATACGGGTATTCATGGCATGCGCTCTAACCACTCGGCCACCTGCGCACTTGAAAGATACTACTTTGTCAGTCAATAACTTCTCACACACCGAGTATTAATGTTAACATTCACAGACCTAAAACATCTGTTCCGACGTTGGTCGTTAATTGTTGGTCGTTGCGCCACCGCTGAGAAAAACGTTCTTCTGTCCATCATGTAGCTACGTCCATCTTACATGTCGATTTGAACCCGCGGGCGGAATCAACACAGGAAAGAGAGAGAGGACACACTTCTTCTTGGCAGGACAGGCTATGAACGCAGGTTACTTTCCCGCTGCTGCTGCCTCTCTGTTGGACTCCGGTACTGCAGGAAGGCTACACCAGACTCCGGTGCGGTCATGGGAGACTGACATAAACCGCGTTGAGCTTCCCCCCCCCCCCCTACTGTAAACATTCGGGGCATTGGCAAAAACATCCGGGGCTTGAGCCCAAGTAGCCATCCCCTAACCCCGCCCCTGCATTTAGCAGTAGCATTTATTCACAGGCAAATAAACTGTACACACACCGCGATGCTACGGCCACAGCTATAATGTTATAACTAATGTATACAAATTGTCAGGAATTTTACTGTGCTTTATAGTGAAAGTGGCACCTGTTAGCTATAGCTAATATGCACAAATCAATATTTGTTTATCACAAGTCATACCGTCATCGCAATATTCAACAATATTATCGCACAGAGCAGGTTTTCCTCATATGGTGCCCCCCCTCCCATCCTGCCCTTGTCCTGTCCTTGCCTTTCTAATGGGAGCATTCAGTTTGGAAGAGCACTCACCACACCCCCAGCATGCTGCTATGTTTCTTTTATGTGGCTTTTACAAGCAACACTCTCTCGTGTCCCCTCATATGAAATTCATGTTTTTTTTTTTTTTTTAGAAATTTAGCTTTTGATCATATTCCAGGGTCATAACTGGAATCCAGAGCAGTCAACAAGGGTTACACATCCTATTTGTTACGGTGACTGCCAGTGTAAGGTAGGGAAAGAGGTGGGGGACTGTAAATCAGCCTGAGATACAAGAGCCTTTATGAAAAGTGGAATTTAGGAAATCAAAGAGCTACTCTTTAGCCCTTTTATGTAGACTGCTGAGTGCAGGCCCACATTACATAGTAAATAGCCGATAGCTTAGGATCAAACTTAACTTTACTACAACTTTAAAATGCGGGTGTATGTGTTTACTCACAAGCACAAAAAAGCCACTTTGTTTGTTTGTGTTTGATGCATGGGCGGCATCCAATTAGGCAGCACTTAAATGATAGCACAGCGAACAAGCAGACCCGCCGATCAAAGGAACGGTCAACTGCATGTGGAATTAATTTAGACAAAGCAAGAGAAAATGCAATTTGCACTGTTTGAATTCTGATTGATCCCCTCCTCTCCGCATACTTGTTTTCTCTTATCTGGATTTGTATATGTACACTCTCTATATCTCTTTGTGGTTAGCAGTATTTATGGAATCTGAATTATAATAGGCCTGATGCAATAACATAAGCCTTAAATGGATCTAAGGATATTATTTCAGCCAGGCTGCAGGCAAAATCATTATTTTCTCTTTTCAAAAGGTTTCTCTACAATTTTCCCCCTTTCTCCATTGAATCAACCAACAACCCTAAACACCATATAATTTACAAATATTAGTGTTGCTTTCAAGTTGATCAGTTTTTGTTTTTTATTCCAATAATTAAAAACAATATCTAACTGTATATCTACTGATTCATTTTGATCTATTTATTTGTATCTTTCTGCATTCTCGCAAAGTGGGAGAACGCTCTGTTGCCAGGTAACAGTGAAACAGACCGAGATGGCTTGATAGCTTGAGTGATTTCCATTGGTCTGTTGGACACTTAGAGGCCAGTAGACTTGAGTGGCTCTCCTCGGAGAAAATAAGCAGTGTGGGACAGAAAGATTTTGCAGAGTGGAAAAAATGAAATAAAGTGTGTTTTTTGAGAGAAACATAAAATTGTGTTTCCAGGTTTAAATATAACAAAGTACGTATCTCCAGGGGCAGGAACGGAGGTGAGTAGGACTAGATGAGTAATCGCATTCAAACTGACCTCAACGTGGAACATTTGCAAAAATTGAGACTAAAAAACAAAACAGATGGTCCAAAAACACCAGTCAGCATGGGCTTCACATGCACACACACTGCCCTAGTGTTCCTTAAGTCATATAAAAATGAGAGTAAATGAAAAGAATAGACTTGCAAAATGCCCCAAGCCTTGATGCAAATCACTGTAAAAATGGGCACAGCTGGGTTTAAGTGCAATCCACATGTTCACACGTCACACTGTTATTAGAGTCAGGCTGGGTATCAGTAAACAGTGCAATCAGGCACCGACCAAACTACGTCTGTCCTACCCTGTATCAAAAAACTTTGAGGAAAATGGTGCCAAATGTTGGTGCTTTAAGGTAGTTACATCATTCCCTTCGAAATGGAGGGAACCAGACCAACAATCACCTGCAAACAACATCAGAATTGTTCAACATGTGATCACAATCTTAAATCTGCTCCGCTGTGTTTTACCTGTGTGTCGGTGAAAACCAACAGATCTGTCATGATGTTTTGTCCTCATTGTTTTCTGTCAAGTTTGCTGGAAGACTCTTACATGTCAGTTACTTGTCAGCAAACAGTCCTCAACCAGCTCTTAACGCCATGAACTTTCTTTTTGGATATGAGCTGTGCGGTGGATCTAACTTGTGGCAATTTTGAAAAGGAACTGATATTAAATCTTTGGAAAATCAACTGATGAATATTAAAAGAAAGTGTGATGTGTTAGAAGAAAGAACTGAATCTGAATGGGGTGGTAGTTGGTGTTGAAATTACTTCTGATGGTGCTGACATGTTGGCTTTGCAATGAATTACAATCTGACTGTTTACATTATCAACTGATTTAGAGGAAACAGAATGTTTCCATAATACACATTTGGCATATTCACAGAGGAGCAATGTGCTGTGGTCATAAATAGGAACATAGTTGTTCTACTAATGAGGCTACGGTGTTCCGCCCACACTTGTGAAAGTAATGGTCAAAAGTGTGGTACCAACAGCCTCTGGATGCCCCCAAAATCTACACACTGCCTTTAAAACTCATCCTCCTGTACGCTGGGAACCCTACACACTATCTTCTTGAAAGAAAGATTTTACCCAACTTATCAATTCCTTACTTTTATCAGGTCAAGTGCATGATTGTTCTCAGGCCGCTTCAGTCCAACCTCTTCTCAAAGAGAGAACCTAAAGAGATCTAATGTTCCCTTCCTGCCTATGGGTATTGGAAAAAAATGTTGTTTGGGAGCTTTGATCATATGAATGGCACCGTCTTTGATACATTGCATGAAGGTTTGAAGGCAGGTTACAGCACAGAGACAGCTCTTCTTTGAGCTCTTAATGATTTGCTTTTAGCAGCTGACAATGCCCAAACAAACATGGGTTCTATTTGTTTTAGATGTTACTGCAGCTTTTGATACAGTTTTGCTTTAGATTTGATTTTAACATTTTAAGCATCGGGCTGGCATCTCAGGTACAGATTGGTTTCATTCCTATCTTTCTATATATTTGGTGCGGCCATTTGGAACGTTTTAATCCTACACTGCATTGCTCTTATTTCAGATCTTTTTATTGTTTGATTCCAAAAGCACAACTGGTCAAAATACAATCCCGTCAGCTCAGATAAACCCGGAGCCTTTATCACGGGTCCGGGCCACTTCTCTTCTCACTTAGCTTCTCTATCCTGTTGCATCAAAACACTGTGCAGACATCTGGCTGTTATCTCCGATAAGAAACTTAACTCTGACTAACAGGTGAAGTCAGTCGTTCAGTCGTGCTTTTTGGAACTTTGTACAATCTTGGAAATTAGATATTTTTAAAGTCGTTTTTATCTACTAACAATCTAGAAACTGCCATCCACACGTTCATACCATCCAGATTCTACTACTACTGGCTGTAGTCCTTTCACAATAAATACAAAACCTCATCAAGTTGAAAATGCTGCAGCGAGACTCACAAAATCCAATATAAGAAGTAAAATAAAACCCATACACCATTTATAGACTGATTACCTGTATATTTGATATGATATCAGTTTACATTTTCAATGTTAATCACTCTTTTTTTGTGTGTTATATATTTGTAGAGAACTTAGTACCTTGCTTTTGAAAAGTGCTTATGCATTCCTGACATATTTGTGTTATAGTGCTGCAGCCCTTCCCATAATGAAAGATTTAGGATGAATCAGACTTCAGTAAGGGAAAACGGCTTCTACTAAAATTCTAAATTTCTGTGTTCTTCATGTAAAGAGTGTTCATCCACTTTGTTCATGTCCTCTGTCATCAGTGTGCTTTTAACCGTGTTCCTGTGCTGGACTTTGTTACAATTTCATCTGGCACAGCACGCGTCATGCTCCCTGTGCATCTCAGTGACCTTGAAGGTGCACGCCTGATATATAACATGGTACCTGTCTCTGCTTGGGTGGTGCTTGAAGCCAGTGTTTGACCAATGCTTCAAACACACACACACACACACACACGCACACACTGATCCCCCTCTCCTATTGCGTCTGCACATCTCTTTGCTGGACCCCAGTCCATGCTCTAATCCTCTGGACTCGATGCTGAGGCTGCAGTCTGGTAATTCACCAAATCCCCTCCTGCTACCCTGAGTCCATACCTCTCCTCTGATGTCAAGTGCAGCTTGACATTACAAATGCAAACACACAAATGCTTGTTGGACACAACGCATCCACATATAAACATAGAAAACACATATTAAAGCCACATGCATGAAGCAAAACCTACCCTGAACGCCTCACTGCCAGCTTTCACTGGGCATCTCTTCTCTCAGCTTGCAGGAAAACGGGGACATATTTTTGGAGGTTTTCAGTTGATGAAATGTCAGCTTTCACAGCCTGCATGGCTTAGGTTGGCTTTCTGCCTCCTTTTCTGTAATGAGCTCCATTTTATGTCTACATTCTCAAAACTGCCACTGGAAAAACATACAAATTTGAACGCTGATTTCATTAAGTGTATTTTTCGCCTTCTCGCAAAACACCAAAGTGGTCCCTGAGTTGCCATTATGAGCTGCACAACAATGTGTAATTTCAGCCTGCCAGAGAGAGCGTCTGAGTGCGTCAGTCACAAGCGAAATGTGGACGCTAAACACTGGCTACGACTCGACACATCTTTCTTTCCTAAAAAGTGGTGATTTCATGCAAAGATAAATGTTAAAATGGGCACTCCCAGAGAGATATCCTCTCATCTTAGATAGATGATAGCTATTGTTTTCCAGGCGGATGTTTGAATTATGTTAAAACAAACAGGAAATTAGCATCTGAGTAGGGATATATGTGGTGTACAAACAAAGCAATTGCAAGCAGATACGAGTACGCTATAATTACTAAAAGCAAAGCACAGCACATAAAGTATGCATGGCATTTATTACAACCTATCCCTGTTCACTCAAAGCAATATCTTATTACATGTTAGATAATTGACATGCTTCGAAATCCATACTAGTTTAATTTTGTTAGATGGTTATTATCTGTTTGAAAAACAGATTTAATCAGTTGAATATGGCTCACAACCTCCCTGCTCATTTAAAACTAGTTAGGAGAGGCACCTTATTGGGGTAAAGGAAGTCAGAAATATGTTTTTAAGGAAGCACGGCAAAGACTTCTTAAATGTGCAACCAATTGCACATAAATTATAGATATATAATAATAAATGGAGAAAGTGTGGGTGACCTTGAAGGTCAGGAAGAGGAACAAGAGAGAAAAAGGATAAAGGAGAAGGAGGGAATTTGAAAACTATAAGATTTGGCTCAATAGCACTTATGTATGAGTAAGGGTAAATAACATCATAGATGACACTTTGAAGGCTCTCCTGGGCCCAACAAAGAAGCACCGTTGCAGTCTGCTTTGGACCTCTGTGAGGGGATAAGAAGGGCACTTTGTAAAATGCTGGAGTGGTTCCTTATCAAAGCCCACGCTCTGTTCCTTCATGATTAGTGCACTTGTTCCGTTAGATGTGATTGGACTTATGCTGTAATGTTCTACCCGAGTTAATGGCCTGTGGTTACTGTGGCCAAGCCCCGCTGCTTGATTAAATTATTCACTCAATATTAGTATTAGTTGATTAATCTAGCAGTTAATTGGCAGGGTCAAAGTCATTGTAACTGAGCCTTCAAACGGGTGAATTACGATCATTTGATGTTTAATCAGTAAAGACTAGATGTTGTAGCGTAAACATGCTTCCAGACGTTTGCAACCAAATAAGTCAGCCAGTCCTGTCATTCCTGTGTCAGCATAATATGCATATCCACTGCTTATGTATGCTCACATTCCATTGTCCTTTCTTATCCATAGTTAAGCCAGGATGTGGCTCATTACAAGAATTTTACCCTGTGTTTTTACTCCAAAACACAGATATATCCACACACCATAGAGAGTAAGGTCCTGGAAGGGAGTGTGTCAACGGGCGCACTCATGGCTACACTCATGGTTCTCAGCACAGGCCTGGTGGAATCACGGGACCCGACCAGGTCTGTGTAATTAAAGACTGTTTGGTGAAGTGGGGTATTATTGAGTGGTGGGGTATTATTGCATATATGAACAAAGTTGAATGAAGCATTTGTCGTTCTGCAAGGAGCTGCAAAAAGTTCATGCATTATTTTATTAGATAAGAAGTTATTTGTAGTTGTGCATTTGTTTTTAACTGTCCATCGTGAGACTGATCATGTTAAATTGATAAATCAGTTTCTCATAACAGACTTGCTCCCAGCAAATCATTCAAACTAGTTACTTCTTCTAGAAACAAAACCACACAGTGATAACTCCAGGTTCATACCACCTGATTAGGAGACCTTCTGACTTTCACTTATACTTTGTTTGCAGCTATTTTGCCAGTTTTCTTTCAGGTTTATTGTATTTGGTTATGCCTGATAGAAAAAAGAAAAATGTGTTGTTGGAAAGCTTATTTTCTAGTAGTTGATGCTAGTGTTAGCGGTCTCAACGTTCATAGCATCTCTCGTCTCCCGTGGACGGCTGGAACGGCATTGTTAATAGTTCCTACATTGTTACAAATTAACAAAAACAAGACAAAAGGTAGGTAAAAGTAATTTTTTTCCTTTATTGAATAAGAAACATTGAAATATCTACGAGTCAGAATAAATCAAGTGGCTTCCAGTCAGAAAAAGGAACTTACCAACTTCTATATCTTAGTGATTTATGAAAATATACAAAAATGTTTTCTTTTTCCAAAGTATATAAATATGTGAACAAGTAACATTGCAAATATAAGGTGTTCAAATTGAGAGAATGTATTTTTGAAATGTGTTTTTTAAGCCCAGTACAAGGCGTCCCAGGTGGTGTCCCAAGGTGTCCGGATTCATGGGGGATGCACTCCATGTACATTTAAGACAATTGTGCCTGTCAGGTTTTGCTTTGGCACTAAACAAAAACATTCATTTTCAATAGTATGCAATGGAAGGTTGTTTTGTTTAAAGGCGCCATATGTGGCCAAAAACGGTACGACACTCAAATTCAAAACACTGCGGCGAGTCGTATCCGCCTCCCCCTCCACCCCCTCCCCTCCAGACTCGAGGTTGCCAGAGCTGTTGGCGTATCCTCCGTCAGCAAGCTGGACGGCGGTCGGGGGAGAGACGCACACAATGATTAAGTGGATAAACGGTCCTTGTATGTTGCGGCCATCCGACTTTCGTTTTGAAGTCAACAATCGCAAAACGGATAACGAGTCGTTTCCTGTTTTTCGCTTCAAAATAAAAGAACGAAAAACGGAAAAATTTACTCGTATCCCGTTATTAGTTTTAAAACGGAAAACGACCCATTAACTGATATTAGATATTGTGTTTATGAATGGGATTCAGGGATGAAATAACAGTGCCATTTTTCATTCCAGATTTTGCCGTAGGCTACGTCTTTTTTACCCGGAAGGTGCTGTTATGCCGCGAAATTACCTGAAAGCCTACTTTGAGACATTTAGGGGGAGCTCTGAAACACTGTTCGTAAGCGCTCTGACAGCTTCGGACGCTCGCGTTTTGAAGTAAACCCACTGTTTTAAACACGCACCAAAAGCGTTATGATGCGGACATAAAAGCGGAGCCTCCGCCTCTTCGCCACCGCCACTCAGCTGTTGATCCTCGGTGACTGCCGAGGTCTGAGCTCTGACCGACCGGGAGCCGCTCCGTGAGTCGCTGTCCAGCTCACAACAACAGCTAACAACAGCGATTAATTAACATAGTGTAGAGTTATGATGAGCGTAATGCGTAAGTCTTTCCTGCTTCCTAGTGTTACGCAGCCAGGTTTTCAACCTGCGCAAGGCTGGGAAAGAGCGCTCGGATGCCGCGGGGAGGCTGATGGGGGCCGGATGGGCGGTCGCACCCCCCGCACCCCTAGTTCCGACGTCTATGCTGCTAGCATTTGTTTCTATGATCTAAATGAATAATGTTGTTACTCGACAGCTCAAAGTATTTGAAATGTCCATCCCTGTCAAGCTATGATACTAACTTAGTTAGCCAAGCTCAACTTACCTGTCTAGGAGAAGAGTAGCCAATTCTGCATCCGATTTCAAATTCCTTTCAACTGTCTCCACCGTTCATTGACTCCCCTCTATAGACCCTCGCTTTGTCTCGGTTTTCATCTTGGCGTTATTGTGAATCATAACGAGCTATTTTGGGTTTCGTTGCCTCCGCCATTGTAGCTCAGTCGAAACTGGCAACCCGTGGTTGCTCGGCAGCTGAGACTCTACTGACTGCAATGATTTGTAGACGCCAGTGGGTGGCGCCACGTGCCAAAACATGTTTTCAAAACATAAACATGATTTGCGGTCCGCAAAAGATTTTTTTAAATGCGAATATTTTGGCTGTACTGTTGTTGTTGGTGAGTTCAGTATGTTATATGATCATTATTCCTGAGTCTCTATGACATATTAGGGTGATTTTACGGCCAGTTGCTTTAGATTTCTTACATTGTGTACCTTTAAATAAAATAGTGTCCCAACAAATATCAGAAACTACTTAGAAAAGCTTTCGGCCAACATTATAATAAGAGTACCTTTGCTGAAAATCAGAAGCACATTAAATGTCCATATCTCATCGATATGTCATTCTAGAATTTAAAGATATTAGAATGAATTGATGGAGGTGAGATCTCATTAACTGATGACTTGGTAGGAGAATGAGAGGCAGCCTTGAAGTCTAGAAACCCTTTGGTTTACATTAGGGTGGTGCTCTTTAGATCGAAGGAGTATTTCCTTCTATGCATGATTGGATGTTTCATATGCAAAACGTTTGTCGACTATTGATGGACAGTAAATGTTTCAGTAATGATCATTAGTCGATTGTACTCACATTTCAAAGGGTTTCCATTATTGTATATGAATTCAAATAGTGTACGATTCATGTGATCTTCAGTCTCATTATCTCTTATGTTTTGGGATTATTTCCAGTAATAAATGCAGCTACACAATGCTGTTCTTGTTCCTTCCTTTCATATCACTTGAAAGCGAAGCTAAAACATTACTTTAAAAAAGAGGGCCTCTTTTGTTAACCCTTTTGTTATATATATATATATATATATATATATATATATATTGTCAGACAAATGTTGATTCGCTTTCAAGCACTGCTCAAACTGTGTGTGAGAGGCAGCATTTAACAAAACTTCAGAAGCTGATTAAACCCTGTTAAAGTAGAAAATCATTCCAAGAATAGTTTTATATTTAATGTATTTATTGTAGTGTTTTCTCATCAGTTATAACCCTAAGAGATATGGCCATTTAATGGAAGTAATCATGACAAAAAAGTGTAAATGTGAAGGGGGAGAAGAGAAGGCACATCTAGAAAAAGCTAAGGGCTGATGACTTACCATGAAGGTAAAACGATGGACGTGGGGTTTGGGCTTGAGGTGCAGAAACTGAATAATTAATAAGTGGATGAAGGGCAAGAATTATGGGATAAGTAGTAGACAAGCCATCGACCCCAATGTCCTTAACTTGCAGAAAACACAAAAAGGCAAATCATGGCATGACTGTAGCAACCGTTCTTGAAAAGGGAAAAGGATTTACATATACAGCCTTTCACACACTATGGGTGTTTCATGACAAAGTTCAAGTGACAATCACCTCGGCTGGAGACACAATGCCTTAAAAACTCACCCTTTTGACCAATTTGCGTTTGCTCACTGTGGTATTGCTACTATTAAAGCTGTTCATCTTTCTCTTTGTAAGAATTGTGTCCCTGACACTGCCTCTGAAAACTACAATAACCTGGTTTCCTCTTGTTAATGTGAACCATTTAGTTAATAAAATGTGTGCTGATGTTATTTTGTGTGACAAAAATCTAAGCTGGAGAAATCCGTCCCTCTGGACTTACTTAACCCATCCCCCATTTATCATGACAACAGGCTAGTGTAGAAAGATCATTCATTATAGAGAATGAAGATGATTTCCTAATATCGGTATAATGTTGAGACAGAGCAAGAATAAATGTCACGTTGGTCATTTCCAATAGTAACTTTTTCTTTCTTTGTTTCTGAGAAGAGTAATAAAGGTCACAGATTAATGATTCCTAGCCTGTTAGCGTGATTTTGAGCTTCATCACACTCCCAATGGTATTACTTTGCAGTAGAGAAATCAGTAGAAAGACTTGGGGCCAATGCTGAGATGACATGAACTTCCTGGTCTCAGATTATCACTTCATTAATAAGACAGTGTTTCATACATAAGTCACTGAGTTCCCACACCCAAGATTTTAATTAACTCCATCCATTTATGCCTTCTCCATTGAAGCAGCGAATTAACCCTCCCTAACTGTGCATGTCCATAATTGCTTATGATACACCAGTATGAATATGAATTAGGCAATATGGAATCAAACTTTACGACTGAAGAGACAGCCAGAAAAGAAATACAAGGGGAAACTCAGAGAGAATGAGTGATGCCGCCTGTTTACTGTTTTACTCTAAATTTCCTCAGGAGGGCATTGTTGTAAAAATGTATACCCTCTCACACTCGTGGCACTTTGAGAGCGATGAAGGTGAAACTGGCTGCCTGTGGAAGCACGCCTCTGCCACGACTCTGCATGAGCTCCTAATGAAAGTTGTTTCATTTTAAAAAGGCCTGAGATTAGTGTGAAATGAGATTTATTAGAGTGTGCCATCTATTTTTGACAGCCCCGCCATGACTGAAGATCTCAGAGCTCATAGACTTTTCTGTTTGCACATGATGTCACAGGCATACTAATATGCACTGTAATTCTGATTTCACTTTAAAATGCACTTAATAAATCATAGAGATGAAAAATGATTGCAAACGTGCGTTGGGAATTGGGAATACAAATCATAGACACGGACAAATAGCTATAATACAGTGCTCCCGGCTGTGCAGTCAGCCACGTGACAATGTGTGAGCCATCATATAACTTACACAGCATCTCTTTTGTTCTTAACTGACAGAAAAGCCTGAAGTCAACACCCAGGCCATATCTTCTCACGAATGGCTTCATTTGATGTCAGGTCCCCTTCTTCTTATATTTTCCCTCCTCCTCCCTGGTCCCACCGGCAGTCCTTGTCCTCCTGATATCCCCGTCCCCCGGTGCTCATTGAGGGAATCAGCCCTGGGTTTGATCTGGCCCTGTAATTTGACATTTTCTTCTGTGAAGTCAGCTAAGAAGGCATCCATCAGAGTAGCCCTACCTCTCTGCTGCCATGCGGAGCAGCAGTCATTAGTTTAGCACTTGATCAGAGCCGCCAACTCAAATGCCCTTTCCCCCTCCTCCCCCCCTCCCCATTCCGTCTACCTGCTCCATGGACTGCAGTTTCAAACAAGGGGATCTAATGTTATTCCACTTGCCTCATTGACTCTGCTTGTATGCTCCAGCGAGCACAAAACCACCCACTGCACTATGGGTTTTGAAAATTAGCAAGAAAAAGTGAGGCGGAGAATATTGCCTGGTGTAAAATGTTTTAAAAAGGCTGTGACAACCTTGTACCAGCTTTCCTTTTCATTTGCAAGGGAAAAAAAATGTGTGGAGTATAAATTATCTTAAATTTGAAAGTTGCCTTTTTTTCAGTCAAGATCGTGTCGTTAAGGCTTTGAACTGCTAATTAGTACCTTCAATTTGCAATTGTACCTACAAAAGCAGTGCAAGAAAGGTTGAAACAAAACCAGATATTTAACCGTTAACACTTCTTTTAAAATGAAATCTTGTGACTTCACAGGGACTTCGATAAGGTGCCTTGCTGGCTTATTCCACAGTTCACCTTGATGCACAGAGCACACTGAAAATTCACTGAAAGCACTCCAGACAGTTGGCACCGGCTTCTTATCTTAGCTAGGGGGAATTATTTTGGTTCACCAAGCCTCAATAAAATGGTAAAACCTTTCACTACACACATCATCTGCCCAATTAAGCCCATTTGGAGATAAGATGGGTAGCTTTGATCAGTCAAGGTTATTGTGAGTCATTTCTCAAATGTTTGGAGAGGACTTAAAAACTGTGCAGCATCGAGGTGGAAAAAGGTCATGACCTGCAAGACACCAAACTAGTTATCTAGGGGTTCTTCAGACTGAATTTACATACGATTACATCATCAATATATATACACACAATTATGGACATTCATCAGCCACATCTGATTCAGCCACATCTGATACAGCCACTGTGCTGTAAGTCATCGGGATGATTCCCCTACATTAGGTATATCTAATTATTAAAATGACATGCAGTGTGGGATTAGAGAAGGTGAGCGGGAGGCCAGGTGTGGACGAGTGGGGATTTGTACTAATTGGCCATATGACTGAAACACTCTCGGGGGAAGAAGAGAGCACAGTGCGGTATGTGACGGTCTAGGTGAGGCTTCGGCACGTTGACACCTGGAGTCATATATCCTGTAATCTCACTTAATGTGTGGTTGGAACGTGTCACCGCGCCGTAGCGTGCTCTTTTGTCACCAATTCACGTGACATTACATTCACTTTGATGATACACGGGGAACAAAGATGTGTCACCATTAAATCTGCAACTGTTAGAGTTAATTATGCGAACCAGAAATTGTCATCTGTGGCATCAATTAACAGCACGCTGAACAGTCTGACGCCATTTTATGAATATATGTTAAAGAGACAAGACTGTTAGCTGTGGTTTCTCATTGCTTTTTAAGAGAAACATTACTAACCATTATCTCTGCATGACACTACACTTCATTTGGTCAGAGGAGCTCAACATGTTTGCTATTGAGCCGTTTTCAAGATTTTTAGTTGCCTTGTAGGAATAAAAGTTAGTCCTCCTACACGGTGGGCGAGGATTCTCCCACTGCGCTCCTCACAATCCACCGTGCTTGAAAATACTGATAATATCTCCGTGTTTCAGTCCCCCCACCCCCACACAAACACAGCGGGCACATTATTAACACTCAGCTGTTACCTGCAGTTTTTATTTTCAGTTTGCTTAAATGGGATGGATGGCATACTGCATTACAATAACAACATTGCTAATTAAACAGGAAAGGTCAAGCATTGACCTGGTTGGATGCTGAGCCCTTAAAAGCAGCAGCAGCCCATGCAATAGGTCCACCCTTTGTTTCTGTTATTTGGTCAATGATGTTCAGGCAAATATCTGGTTTGTAATTTCTTATTTAAAATTAATTTCTAAATAAAACCTTCTGAATTTGTAATGGTCATAACCTGTTTCTAGAATTAAGGTTGCATACTACTGTGTGATCAGTACATATTTAATATTTAATGTGATTTATGTATATATCAAATCCCATAATTTACAAAGACCCAACACACCCCATGAAAAACTTCTCCTTATGGGTCGAAACCTCGGGCTGAACCGGACTCTGGGTTGATGTCGAGGGTGGATTAATACCATAAGAAATGTTAGCATAGCTTTGTTATGGTGATATTTGGATTCTTCCTCACCAGCAGGCCACACTATCCTGCCCTATTTTCTAGTAGACATATTTCTAGACTCATGATAGTGGCTCTCACACGTGTTCTGTCATCCCTCCCCCTTTGAGGGAAGACAAAATATTCTGATTCGTTTACTGTCCTGCTGTGAGAGAGATGTCGATGTCAAAACATTAGTTCCGCATCACATCCCCCCCTACCTGTCATGTCTCCGTGCCCCACTAGGGGGCGTGCCCCACAGTGACAACAACTGACTTATGGAGATAGCACATGCAGCTTGCTTTGAACATTTGTTTCGTCTTGTTGTCTGCATGAGTGCTTCCCGTGCTACATGTCGCGTATGCATGTGAACAATCTAACATACAGGATTGCTGTGCTTGTTTCCTGTGATGCTGCAGGGAGGGCTCATCAATGAAACCATCAAAGTGAGAGGTCCATGACCATAATGGCCATATGTTATTGAAATAGAAATGTCATCTGTGCTTTTACGGAGCTATCTAATTTTATTGAATCAAATCTCAAACGTGGACAGAGAAAGGCAGGACTGAAACAAGCCGGGCCTCCTCTCAGACAACTTGAAGGGGCTGTTTCGAGGCGCTGGGTTGACTCAGTTGGCCCCCTACCGTTTTAAATCCCCACACATCTTAATAATGTTCTCTCTCTCTTCCAAATCCCCTTATTCAATTATGGCAGCCTCTAATACATGTGTCAACATGTTTCATTAGTCCGTCTTCCTCTTCCACCAAAGAGATTAGTTCTCCCTTCTTTCTCTATATTTACTAAATGCAGAAATATCATTTTCTCCAGGACAGAGGGAGAGAAACTGTGAACGAGAGAGTGATTATTTTTATTCATTACATTTCATTCTAGTCGGCCAGCCAGAGCTGCTTTCCCCTCCCCTGAAAAGACTATTAAATATGCTGCCTAAAATGTACTTATTCAGCTTTCAATTTTGCTGCAGTCTACATTTAAATGCTTTGAGAACATTAGAGGGAGTGTGGTACTACAGCGTGGTTTTAACTCTTGGCTCTCTAACCTCGTCGCCTGAAATGCTTTTATCACAGAGCGAGTATTCATGAGCTTTATGCAATCGAACAATGCGAAAACTGTAGAAATAGGCTATGAGGCAAGGCCGCTTCATCTCAATGAGTGTGTACGACCATGTGTGTTAGAGAAGGGGATGATGAATTTGCGGAGTGTGACCCCTTTTGATGTTGCTTGTGGTAATTGTTGGGAGTCCCTGGTCCCCCAAGGGCTTTATAGCAGCTTGTGTATTGGCGATTTGAGAGTGGACACCTAGTCCCTGTCTACATATGTAGACAGGGACTAGGTTAGACCTTACAGTACATGCATGCTCTGTGGATTTCTCCCCATGACACCAACCGGGCAGAGATGTAGCAGTAGCGAGAATGCCTGGCCATTATCATTCCACTCCTGTTACACTCATCTCCTGATGGGCCTCATCTCTCCATCCCCCCTCCGCTATTTCCACATATCCCTGTCTTCATCAGTATCCCCCCACCGGCTGATTTTGTCTCTCAGGGAAGCAGATAGAACAGAGGAAGGGAGACAGCGAGTGAGACAGTGAGATAGAGAGAAAGCAAACAAAAAGAATGGTGTAATCACAGACCCTTTGGCTATGCTTCCAACAGCAAACTGCCTTTGGTCAGCCGATACTCGGTGATACCATGTTACAGTCTATATGCTGCTCATCCTATTTATCTTCCTCAGCCCTCTTTCATGGAGTTCCCCGAGCTATCTGCTCTGTAAATATACCATTTCTCTCTCCCTGATTCTTCCACTTTGTTATCATCGTTTCTTATTCTGCATGCCTTCCACTGCTCAGACGAAAAGCCTTACTCACCTCTCCCACTCCTATACTTCTCCCTCAGTCCTCCCTCCATCTCCATCTCCTCCCCCACCCCTCTCCCTGCCCCTGGTGACCTTAATTACAACATGTTAAAACCTGACCTGGATCCAATTTCCAGCCTGCAACCACACGGCCTCAAGATTAATGCCCTATGAGCCAAATTCAATTAAGCTCCCTTCTAAATAAGGACTACAAATGTTAAGAAGGGAGATGGAACAATAGGGTCACATCATTGAATCTTGGGGAAAAACATTGGGGGTAAAGGTCCAGGCAATTAAAGAAAGAGGGAGAGAGGGCAGCAGCTCCATAAGAAGAATACGTATACCAGAGCACTGCTCATCTGGGCCCACACGTTGCTCTACTCGTTAATGGCCTCTATTCATCAGAGGCTCAATAGCTGTCAATATATTTAGTTTCCTCAGTGACTCTTGACAGTATACAGGCGTAGCCACACTTATTACAGATTTATGCAACCTCTTGGTAACAATGATTTTTTGTTTTCAATATCAACATCATTTGGGATATCCTAGTATGTGTTACACACAATTCCAGACTACATCCTGAAAGTCCAATACATTCATATTTCACAACTTTTATTTATTTTATTTTTGGAGTCAATCATGGGCTACTGGTCAGTACAGTTGTTTTTAAGAAGGCCACCATAAAGCTGCACTACATGTCTTGCTGTGTGTTTCAGTTCTACTGACAGATATTGAAGGATTCAAGGATCATTTATTGTCATGATGCAACACAGGGATAACATCCAGTTGATGGCATGACAAGTAAAACATGACAAATAAAACAGAACCAGCTGTGCGCTCCTGGGGTGTATTCCAGGAAGAGGGTTTTGTTAAAACTCTGAGTTTGTTAACCCTGAGAAGAGGGATGCTCTGGGTTTAAACTTAAACTGTAGGCCTCTATGCACCTAAGGTGTTTTGAACAAACCCTGAGTTCCTCCCTTTGCTGAGCCTGAACCAGCTGTGGAAGAATGGGGAGTCCTTTCCTTGACTACCATGGATATGGAAGCAGTATTATGTCTGGCGAGGATGATGAGACCCCGTATAGATGTGCTTTCATTCCCTGATGATTATCGAGTAGAATGTTACTGTTTTTCCTCACAATCTACCATATATCTGAACAATATTCTTACATTTCATATCGTGGACATAATCTCTGTCCAGAGCACTTTTTTTGCATAGCTCTTAGAGCTCATAGCTACAGCTGCTCCGCCTCGGTCAGAGGTGATGGTGGTGGCCCTCCACCCGTTTTGCTGGCCCTCTTGCTATTAGCTCAATAGAAGTCAAATTGTTATTATTAATAAAAATAAGTACTAAAAACGATATTTAAGGACATGTATGTGCGTTGTAGCAGCATTCTGTTGGGAGTTAGAGCTACTAGTTTATAGTTACTTTGTTTAATCTGTGAAATATGATTAAAACTGTATGCCTTAGTCTACAATATTCTTACGTTTCATTTTCAGCTGCAGCCGTGTTCTTTTTGTGCCTGTGGGTTTACACCTAAATCTAAAATAATTGTATTACATTCCACAACTTCCAGACGTGCACCACGGGAATTCCACCCCAGTTCCATTAGACATTAGGCACATTAGGCATCGTCGTTGACCATTACACCGCTGTGCTACACTGTCAAGCTGAAAAGAAACGTTTACATCATTTGACTATCTCATTCAGTCGTACACATTGACGCAGGTAGCAATCGCCTCCCACGCCAACTGTCTCTTTGTAGCTGCAGCTATGTTGCTCCGCTCTCTAAGGAAGATCTCATTTTCTCAATAAGCACATACATATATAACTAATGGCGCGAAGTAGTAGGACCGTGCCTTTTCCCCGGTTGCCATGGTGTTGCCATAGTATCGGAGATCCATTGTGATGGCTTTGTGTAGTTGGCAGGCACTCACGTAATTCAGAGTGAAAAAAACATTGTTTTAGTCAGTTAACAAGTTATTGTAAGAAGTTGGTCAGGATGAATATTAAGAACAATGTCTTACATCAATACATAAGTGTGGTATATATTTCTGTGTGCACATAACAGTTGACATGAGTCTACAAAGTAGTGTTTTGGTTGGGGTTTGTTTCACAGAGGCAGCTGAATGACGTGAACTGACAATGAACTTATGTAGTGTTATATGTGACTCTGCAAAGCTGTTGTTCAGTAACACTAGCCATTATGTCTTTTTGTTATCTGCTGATACTAAAGTTTGCACAATTAACACTCTAGACGCCGAGGGCGCCCGCAGGGTTACAGCAGGGGGTCCCCAAAATGATTTGATCCAAAACTTATCTTCTTACAAAATGTAAATATGTCCAAAAAAACACATTCACGTTGACACAAAATCTAATAAGCAAATGTAAATGTCAATTGTTGTGAAAGTGTGATGTAGAAATGCCAATATATAATTACAATTTGTCCTATAAATATATGAATCTGTCAACAGTTATTATTTTAATGCTGAGCCTTATATAGATACATCATTACAAAGGGCCTTTATATGGCACTACACATTATTATTGGCCAGGTTTAATAGGCAATACAATTTTATACGATTTGTAAGAGGGGGTCCCTCCACCAGGTCATGATCAGCCAAGGGGGCATTGGCTTGAAAAACGTTGGAAGACCTCCGTTCTAGAGATGTCATCGGTTTTGGATTTGGCATTACAACATTCGATACAAAACTTTTTGAAACTTGGACTTGGTGAAAGCCATTACATATTTGACTTTCTAATCATTTGAACTTCAGTCTGGCCTTAATTTAAATTTATGTCCAAGCATTGTTGGAAATGTTTAGTATTAGGGATGCAAACAATTAATTGAGTATTGATTCATTGTCGATAAGAAATGACTCGATTAAAATAAATGTATGCAATTAATTGCGTTTTGAACACGTAATTCCCCGCCAGTCCGCGTGAGGGCGCTCTTGACACCATGCGTACTTGACGGAAATGCGCGAAGACAAGCGAAGCAGGGCTCTGACGACAACAACAACACAAACGGGAAGTGGTGTTTCCCACACATTATGGCGCACCGCCATAGTCTCGATGTTCGCCCGAAATTATTTCATCAAGGCAAATGGACTTAACTAGCGCCTCTAATGATAGGCCTACACAGGACGGCAGCAGCGCATATTATAAAGGCTCATTTATGCTCTACGCTAGACACGCAAACAGATACGGACGGAGCCTTCTGTCCGTTCTCTGCGTACATTTCGTCCGTATTTCTGTCCGTATCCTGCAAGCTTGCGGATGAGTACCGATACGGACCAAACGTTGCAGTTCCAACGGAAATCGTGGGGGCAGTGTCGGGCATTGTACACAGAAAGTGCCGTGAATAGCATACATAAATTAAAAAACGTTTTAAAAATGACTGATCCCTGACGCGAGGAAGCGAATGGTGACCGCTAGTCGCTCAGCCGGCATCACCGGTGAATTGTGCGAGTTCCCATGCTTAATTTGAGCAGCCACCCGGCGAAGCCAGTTGTCGAAAGCCCCGACGGACATCCTGATATACTGAAAATGATGTCCGTCGTCAATTTCTCTCATCGGTAAAACCAATGACTGGAATTCTCCGTCCACACTCGGGACGTATTCAGTGGTCTCACAGACCACCGCCGTCTACAACGCTGCCTGCGATTTTGCCTCCTTCTCAATAGATGCAGGATCGTTATCTCCTCCATTGTCCAGTCGCCATGTTTGTTGTTGTGATAAACTTATTTCTTTTTAACTTTTATTGGAGTACCGTTTTAATGTGAAAGACGCCCTCTAGAGGATGTTTTGCTCAACGTCCATTCCAACATAGAGGACGCATGAAAGCATGAGGGCAGCGACGGTAAGAACGTCTCTATTTACGCACGAAATGGAAGCATAAATGAGCCTTAAGGGGGAATCCTCGCGGCTGGTCTGGCTCATTAACGTTCTGTTTTCCCCCGTTGCCATGGCGAGGCGAGGCCGCGCCGCACCCCCCCCCCCCCCCCCCCCTCAGCTGGCGAGTTTGACGGCGTATAGCCCCGTTCACATACGTCGCTACTCGCCCGTCACTTGCTTTCTCGCTGAATTCTACTCGCTGGCAAAAAAAAATAATAACTGCCGCCGACGTCTACTTCAAACGGCAACTCTCTGTGGAACTATCTGTTGACGCCACAGTGCTATTGTGCTGATAGCTTGTTGTTGAAATCGTCGTGAAACTGCATATGTTAAGTGAGTAATCAACTAAGTTTGAGCCACCTCAGGTGTAGTGAATAGACTTGATTAGAGGGAGGGGTCACACACAGTACTTACGGTAAACTGCGCACTTAAAAAGGCTGTCACTACAGCGTCAGCTGCAGCGTCTGGCCATCTGAACGAAGACAAGGGAGTCTATCTGCGGGAGTCCATCGAGGACGTCCACCGAGGTAGGCATAACATCTTACCCCCCCTCGCAGCCATGTGTCTTATCCCAGTCAGGACATCACACTGGAGAAGATTTCACCGGAGACCCTTCACTCGAGGCTGTAACCCATCCAATCTCTGCTACCCACCATTCTCCACCGGTAAGGACCTTGAAGTACTAGGGGGGCTATGGAACTGCCAGTCTGCAGTCAAGAAGGCGGACACCATTTCAGCCTATGCGTCCCTGCAGTCTCTCCACTTCCTGGCCCTCACAGAGACCTGGATCACCCCAGAAAACACTGCCACTCCATCTGCCCTTTCAACTGCCTACTCGTTTTCACACTCCCCAAGACGAACAGGGCGAGGAGGAGGAACTGGGCTCCTCATCTCACCGAGATGGTCCTACCAGGTCCTTCCTCTGGACCACCTACCCCGATCTACACTTGAATTCCACGCCGTCTCTGTCACCCTTCCTTTCAAACTCAACATCATAGTGATCTATCGCCCACCCGGTCCTCTCTGTGACTTTTTGGATGAGATGGATGCCCTCCTGAGCTGCTCCCCTGATGATGGCACACCACTCGTCGTCCTCGGTGACTTCAACATCCACTCGGGAAAGCTGCACTCATCTGAATTCATCGACTTCTTTTCCGCATTTGACCTTACGCTCTCCCCCTCTCCACCAACTCACCGCGCCGGGAACCAACCTGACCTTGTCTTCACAAGATCCTGTGGCATCTCGGCACTCTCTGTTACCCCGCTCACCGTGTCCGACCACCACTTTGTGACTTTCTCCCTCCCCATGGAGCCCACCACATCCCCCCCCTCTACGCCTCGAATGGTCACCAGCCGCCGCAACCTGAAATCCCTCACTCCCTCCACTCTCTCCTCAACTGTTATCTCCTCCCTACCATCCTCAGAACAGTTCTCCTTAATACCTACTGAGGAAGCCTCCTCCATCCTGATGTCCTCACTCTCCTCTTCTTTGGACACTCTCTGTCCCCCTATCTCACGATCTGCGCGATCATCTCCCCCCCCTCCCTGGCTGTCTGAACCTCTGCGAACCAGCAGATAATTGTTGCGAGCGTCAGAGAGAAAATGGAAGAAATCGGGCCAGGACGAGGACCTTACTCACTACCACCGCCTCCTCTCTGACTTCACCTCAACTGTTTCGGCAGCTAAATCTGCCTTCTACCTGGCAAAGATCAACTCTTCTGCCTCCAACCCCAGGAAACTCTTCTCCGTGTTCTCCTCCCTCCTCACCCCTCCTACCCCTCCGCCCCCTTCCTTCCTTACTGCTGATGACTTTACTACTTACTTTACCAATAAAGTAAATGACATCAGCTCCTCATTTACGCCTATTCCCTCCCAGAAGACATCTCCCCCAACCCTCAACTCGGATGGTCTTACCAGCTTTACCCCCCTCACCTCTGAAGATGTTCACGCACTTGTTACATCTAACCGTGCCACCACCTGCTCCCTCGACCCGATCCCCTCCTCTCTTCTCCAAGACATCTCACACGACATCTTGCCATTCCTCACCACCCTGATCAACTCCTCCCTCACCTCAGGTGTCATTCCAGCGGATTTTAAGACAGCTACCGTGAAGCCTCTCCTTAAAAAACCCACCCTAGACGCTACTGACATCCAAAGCTACAGACCTGTATCTCTTCTTTCATTCCTCTCTAAAACCTTGGAACGTGCCGCCTACAACCAACTGTCATCCTATCTCTCGCTGAACAACCTCCTAGACCCTAATCAATCAGGGATTCAGGACTGCTCACTCCACTGAGACGGCCCTCCTCACAGTGACCGAGTCCCTGCGAGACGCCAGAGCCTCGTCCCACTCCTCCGTTCTCGTTCTCCTCGACCTATCTGCTGCGTTTGACACAGTCAATCACCAAATCCGCCTCTCCACTCTGGCTGAACTTGGCATAACTGACTCTGCTCTCGCCTGGTTTACATCATACCTGACAAATCGCACCTTTCAGGTCACATGGAACGGCTCTATGTCCAAACCCTGTTCTCTGGACACGGGTGTCCCTCAAGGCTCAGTATTAGGACCGCTTCTGTTCTCACTATACACCAGATCACTAGGTTCTGTTATCACATTGCATGGATTCTCCTACCATTGCTACGCAGATGACACCCAGCTGTTCCTCTCTTTTCCCCCGTCCTCTGACACCCACATTGCAACTCGCATCTCGGACTGTCTGGCTGACATCTCTGTCTGGACAACTGCACATCACCTCAAGCTTAACCTGAATAAAACCGAACTCCTCTTCATCCCAGTGAAAGACTGCCCTCACATGGACCTGTCGGTCACTGTCGAGGGCATCACAGTATTGCCGTCGTCAACTGCGAGGAACCTGGGTGTAATCCTCGATGACCAACTATCCTGCACCCCCAACATCACTGCTGTGGCCCGATCCTGCAGATTTGCCCTCTACAAGATCCGCAGGATTCGGACCCTCCTCACAAAGGATGCAACGCAACTCTTGGTCCAAGCACTGGTCATCTCCCGCCTTGACTACTGCAACTCTCTCCTGGCCGGACTCCCGGCCTCTGCGATTAAACCATTGCAGCGTATCCAGAACGCTGCAGCACGTCTTATCTTCAATCTACCCAAATTCGCCCATGTGACCCCCCTCCTCCGTGACCTCCACTGGCTCCCTGTTGCAGCACGCATCCAATTCAAGACGATGACACTGGCCTTCAGGGCCATCAATGGAACGGCACCCATCTACCTTCAAACACTGGTCAAACCTCATGCCCCGAAGCGAGCACTTCGCTCCTCTACTTCAGCTGGCCGGCTGGTACCACCATCGCTGAAATCAAACAAATGTCGCTCAGCAAAGTCCAGACTCTTCTCTGTTCTGGCGCCTCAGTGGTGGAACGAACTCCCGACTAATGTCAGGACAGCTGAGTCATTTGCCATCTTCAGCAAAAGGCTCAAGACTCACCTGTTCAGACTTCACCTTGACTAGCATGACCCCCCCCCCACCCCCCCCCCCCCCAAAAAAGAAACCCTTACCTATAGCACTCTGATCGTAGCACTGTTGCTCTTGAACTACTAGTTTACTCAGATGAGGACCTAACGCTTGTTCTATTTTTAGCTCTTACTTTATCGGCAATGATTCGTTGTGGTTTCCTTGTTTCCTTCTTTTGACAAATGTACTTATTGTAAGTCGCTTCGGACAAAAGCGTCTGCTAAATGACCTAAATGTAAATGTCTAAATGTAAATGTCAACTGTCAATCATCTCTATTCTACATTCCGATTGGTACTCGCTTCACTCGCATCGCAGAAAGTTAAAGTTATTTTATCTCCGTCCCCGCCCACATCGGATCGCCTGTCCTGGCAACATTCCGCTAGAACACGTTCACATTCATTGACAGCTGTCGCTCAGAGATGGGCGAGTGGCGACGTATGTGAACGAGGTCAAAACCAAAATACCAAGGAAGGCTGAGGAATAGTCACCCACTTATAATAAACTAATAGTTTAAAGGCTCAGCACTGTGTTTTAGTCATTTTAGTTTTAATCTTTTCTTGAATGCTTAAACTCCTCAACCCCATTTAGTATGTCAACATTTGTATCAGAACCAGCAGTTTGTAAGAAATTGGTCAGGAAACGATGTCATATTTTGGTTCTCAAAATTCCCCAAATTATAAGCGGTAGACAATGGATGGATGGATGGAAATTCACCAAATTGATGCATTAAAATGAAATTATTCAAAATATGATTTGCGTTTTTCTTTATATCATAAGGAAGATAGCATTTTATGTTACGTATACAGTAGATAGAACCTATTCAGAGGGAAATTCAGCTTCTCAGAAGAATTGCCGCTCATCAATTAATCGATCATCGATCGATAAGATGAAACAACTATCGATTAATGTATTACTCGATAATTTGCATCCCTATTTAGTATGTATAAAACAAATTCATAGTTAAAATACACTTTGACAGTGTTACATGTAATAAACATTGGAATTGCTTTCATTTATTCATATTGAATTGAAATAAACTACTCATTATCAAAAAGTAACAATTTGCATTGACATTAGAGTAACATAGAAGTCATATACATGTTATAATAATAATGAGATTGGCCATATCATAACATTAAAAATTTGATATCAGGAAACTTCGTCTATCAACTCAGAGCATCAAGAATCATTGATGTCTCCGACCCCCTGTTGCTGGATTAGCCTGAGTCTTATTTCATCTTATTCTCATGCAAGTAAAATCAGACAGCCAGGAGCATGCTGGGTGGTAGGGTAGCCTTAGGTCCTATCTTGGGTAGCTTAGCTCCTATAGTGCTCCCCTCCCTGTCCTCCTGGGGAAGCAGACTCCACTTCCCCTGGTGTTTGTTCCGGCAGGTAATACTGGGTGTTGGCTATGGCCGGTGATCTTATCATGGTCTGCTGCTCTTAATCTAACGCCCACACTGCCTTCGCTGATGTTGATGAGTCTATTCTGTCAGACATCATTCAGTTCTCCAGTAAGACATCGGAAAAAAACTACAAATTAAGACAAACAAAAGCAGCAAAAGGGAGTTACTGACCGCAGCACCTTCATGCACAGCCTTTGTCGTACTATTTGTCAATGTTCCAAATGTTTTTATGTTTTGGTGAACTCATGTTTAAATAATAGTCTTGCTAGTTTCATCATACAGCTCCCAACTGATGCCAACATTAGGAAATAGTTATTGCTGTCCAGTTGCTTTGAGTCTCAAGTGTGGGGTGAAAGATTATTTCTGCAGACAGTGTTTAGTGTTTGCAGTAAGGAATGCATTTATCTTCCTTAGATTTACACCCGACCCCAGCATCAGTGAGAGAGAGGAAGTGGGCATCCAAATTTCACTCCAGGGTTGCACTAGTTTCTGCAGATTTCCAGTTTAACTTCTGATGTTTGGCAGAGCTAGGATATGCATATTAATGTTTGTTAACATCTTAAAATGTCTGCTTAGATTAGGATGCATACTTAAGGAATGCATGTGGTCATACTATGCACTATGTTTGATGCAGGACGGTCTTTCCCATGTTTAAACACAGACCAGTCACTCATGGATCAATGGTATTGACTTTCAATTTTAAAACAGTCATTTGTCTTAAAAATGATAGAAATTGTGTTTATGAATTAATTTGAAGTCCAAGTTGTTCACAAGGATTAGGAGTGTATTGAGGTAGCAATACAATTTACCTTCAATATATTCATGCTCTTTATTTTATTTTCCAAAGAAAATATATTAAAAGCTTAAAATGGTAATACATGTATTATTGCATGCTATTAACATCAACATTTGAAGACGTAGATGCTAGAATCTATTTGATTTGCATATTTAGATATGATTTTTCTGGGTGTATTATATGTTAGTGTTAAATCCTTGCCTTGTAAACACAGCTTAGTAATGGTCTGCATATATGTGCCTGTACTGCAAAGTTCACGAGCACGAGTTCCACACAGACATTTTTGCAACATTTAGCACAACAAGCCGATTGGCATGCGAGTCAAACCCTCTACGACCGGGTCAAACGAAACCCCGGAGCCTGTTAACTTGTGTTGGTGGAGAACTTCAACAGCAACGGAGGGAGTTGTGTACAAGAGAAGGGCGGTGTGTTGATGGTGCTCCACAATGGTGGGCCAGTGAATCCATTCAGTTTGTTCTCTGTACCGAGATCACAATAAATGACTCCTGAGCCAAGAATCTGAACCATGATTTCTGTGGACCCTAAGATTGTTTTTGATCCACTCCCATGGAATCATGAAAGTCACAGCCCTGAATACGCCCCTTTATACATGTGGTTCCTAGTTGTGTCTCCGTTTCTCTATCGTTGCATTCAAATGTAGTGGATTAAAAAGTTGTTGAACATTGCTCAAGCTCAACAAATCACATTACCCTTATTCCAATGTTTTTAACTTCAATATTAGGTGCAAAACATTAAACAACTCACAGTGTTGAGTCTATGTTCTGTTGTTGTGAAAACTTCTCCTTGAAACAATTGTATTGTTTCAAGTTTTTTCAGAAGATAACATTTGAACACACCATAATAACGATATAATTTAACTTAATACAATTACCAAATACAATTGTTGTCCTGAATATAGCATGGACGCATCATCATGTGACTCAATAGAACCTCTGTATCTGCGGTGCTACCAAAGTGACCGTCTCTCCTATGGTTGATTTCTACTCAGATTTATTGTTCACAATGTAACACCAGGTATCAGCGACTACACAGCATTCATGCTGATCTCCATATAGCACCTTTCAATTTAGTTGTCTCTTTATTTATGAACTGTGATTAATCTACATGCAGTGCATGCCAAACCTCAATTATGGTCAGTTAATTACTTACTACTATCCAATAGGGTTATACGTGTACTAACCCTAACCCTAAGTACGATAGATAAATGTATACAATACATTAACTCAATCATCAAAAAAACAACATATTATGGTATAAGATGCAAATATTGTCAGCTGTAACACATTGTGATTAATTTCAGTGTTGATGGTGCAGCAATAGGGTGTTAAAAAGGACAAGCTGACTTGCATTCATAGAATACAATATTCATATAGAAATAATTACTCAGTCAAGTCGGCAGCTCAAATTATTAATCAAATCCCAGAGGTTCTGTCCCCCACTGCACTAGTTGCCTATTACCTTAATAATTCATTTGAAATGTATATTAACAACCTACAAGGACATTATATCACAAGCTTAACCCCTTAAGGCAGGAACACACCGGCCCAACCGTTGGACGTCTGAAGCGTTTGGAGAGGCTCGGACGAGGTCGGGAACACATATGTTTGGTGTGCACAGCTGCGTCGGAAGCTTTCGGAGCCGCGCGGACGTTGTCTGATCAGACTGAGCATGCAAAGTCTGAGGAGGTGGGCTGTTGGACGTCTGAGCCATTGGATACTCTGATTGGCGGTGTGCTAGCGAATCAGAGTATCCAATGGTGGTGTGTGGGCGGGGCGGAAGTGACGACGTCTTCGTAAAATAATGAGCCCGAGAGCACACAACGCGAGTGTCACCCTAGCCAGAGTCATCTTTCCAGAAATGCCAAGTATTTAGCCCACAAAGGTCTTCTCGAGTCGAACGAATACTGAACCAAGACTGTGTGTGCATTGTTTTTATCTGCACTCCGTTCCGTCATTTCCTGTTTTGGAGTACTGGCACGAGACTAGCGCCACCCGCTGTTAAGGAGGCTTATTGCATCTCGCGCAAGCGCAGAACGTACACGCTGCTGTGTTGTCGGAAGCACGTCGAAGCGGTGTGTACAACGCAACTTTTCTGCCGAACGGGTCAGACGAGAGGCAACAGAGTGGGCGGAGAGTGGTCGGATAAGGCAGTTGGACGTCTGGGCGGTGTGTGGGGGCCTTTACACCCCAGACCCTAAGATCAGCTGATCAAACAACAAGGGGCTTTAAGGCAGGAACACACCGGCCCAACCGTTGGACGTCTGAAGCGTTTGGAGAGGCTCGGACGAGGTCGGGAACACATATGTTTGGTGTGTACAGCTGCGTCGGAAGCTTTCGGAGCCGCGCGGACGTTGTCTGATCAGACTGAGCATGCGAAGTCTGAGGAGGTGGGCTGTTGGACGTCTGAGCCATTGGATACTCTGATTGGCGGTGTGCTAGCGAATCGGAGTATCCAATGGCGGTGTGTGGGCAGGGCGGAAGTGACTATGGTAAACTCCGTATTACTCGTTCCCTACTGAGACGACGTCTTCGTAAAATAATGAGCCCGAGAGCACACAACGCGAGTGTCACCCTAGCCAGAGCCATCTTTACAGAAATGCCAAGTATTTAGCCCACAAAGGTCTTCTCGAGTCGAACGAATACTGAACCGACTGTGTGTGCATTGTTTTTATCTGCACTCCGTTCCGTCATTTCCTGTTTTCCTGTTTTGGAGTACTGGCACGAGACTAGCGCCACCCGCTGTTAAGGAGGCTTATTGCATCTCGCGCAAGCGCAGAACGTACACGCTGCTGTGGTGTCGGAAGCACGTCGAAGCGGTGTGTACAACGCAACTTTTCTGCCGAACGGGTCAGACGAGAGGCAACAGAGTGGGCGGAGAATGATCGGATAAGGCAGTTGGACGTCTGGGCGGTGTGTAGGGGCCTTTAGGGAGCCTTCCCACCAGCAGACTGCAGCTTTAAGTGCTTCCTTAAAACTCACTTTTACAAGATAAGCTTCATTTAATAAGTTTCCTCTTCCATTATCACATCACTTCAGATTTCCATATTACAATTATATGTGTTTGGTTTAACTTTGTTGCTGTAAAATGTGTTTGTTGTTTTTATTTCCACCATATATTTGTATTCACTTTCATGAGATTGAATTCAAGTTGCCGTTCTATCCATTTGATATGAGATCACTTCTGAGATTTGCATCTTATTAGTTTATATGTGTGGATTTGTCCTTTACTTAAATTATACCCGTTTATATGAGCTTATTTCCTTTAACAACATATTTACTTCTACCTACTTTTTTTCCTCAAAGTGAAATAAAAATGAATTAATCTGCCACACATGGTTTAGAAGTCTAAAAGAGAACACATAGTAAGGGAATTAGTGTGTATGTGTGTGTGTGTGTGTGTGTGTGTGCGCATCAGTTCCCTTGTAAAGCCAGAGTCCACTGTGTGTATGATGGGCCCTGTCACTTTCTCTAAGTGAGGCTGCCAATAATGAGGCGTGACTAGCCTGGGAAACACAATGCAGGCCTCCAATCAATCTGGGAGAGGGGGAGCGGAGGGACTGGGACTGTCACACACCTCAAACTCTGTCATTCGCTTCACCCAAGGAAACCACTGAAGGTCACGCAGAGTAGCCTCAGTCCAGCCCTGTCAATCAGCATTAGCCTCATGAATGTGATTATACCATTAACAGGAAATGACTCAAACATTGTTATTGGATTCTGATAGTTCTGCTGTTATTTGGTTAATTAGACTGTAATTTCTAATGTCCTATTAGCACCATGAACGGACTTTTGTGCATGTTTTTATAAGGCAACACCTGATTATGTGTGTTCATTTTGACTTGGGTGAGTCCTCATTCATATCTGCTCCATGGAGGAAAGTCAGTGTTGGCGTTTGAGTTTAGTTTAGTAGAGGAGCACTGATATGCTGTAGACGCCAGATCTCCTCATCCCAGGCTTTTCTCTGGATGCTGAGGAGACTGTGTGCAGCGGATTCAGGCTGCTGCAGAGCTTCAGCCATTTTAGCCCGCTGCTGTGTCAGGAGAAATTCCTGCCTGTGTGAGGACTTCTGTCATCCTGGCCTAATGTCTCTGCAGTGGCCTCACAGGCTTCAAGCCAGACAGCCCACCATGCCCAGTCTGCTGCACAGGGTGGACGAGGTCACTGACAAACTCTAAATGATCATCCCATGGGATGTACAATGAGGATGACATTTGTAACTGGATGAAATTCTGCTGTGTGAATGACTTTTATAGCACCTCCTACTTTGTTTAAGATGAAGGTTATATTTGAACCCGCATTAAAATATTAATTTGGTTTCTACCAATGTTAACTCAAGCTTCACTAAGAGGTTAGACTTCTCTTTGGCTGACATCATCTTTTACTGATTGCACTGCTGGACTGAAATCTAATGAAATAATTGGACCACCAACCACATTGATCTTAAAGGAGAAGGTTGCTGAGCCATGTCAACATTTGGTGATTGGTTTCCCATGATAGTAATAAGCTTATAGTCTAAACTTACATACTTATACAAAAGGTACGAGTATCCATTGTTGGAACACATAGTCATCCTTGTTTACTGAGCTTTAAGTGAGTAATCATGGACTTGAAAAAGGAGAATCACTTAAATGTGAAGCATTTAAATTGTTGGTTGGTAGTCGCCGTGGTGGCGTTGTACCCCGTTTCTCTTCATTTAAATACAGGAAACAAAACGTTGTCGGCTTGGAGACGGAGCGGTAAACACATTCTGTGTGAATAAACTTTAATAATTGGGAGAACGTGACAAGATAACTAACAGCAGCCACAGATGTCTCTCCCAACAAGACACTTTTCTCTAAGTGCAGTTGTTAGTTTGATGAGTGACTTGTTTGAGAACATTTCTAATGATTATTTGTTTCACTTTGTAGCCTTTTGTCATAAAGTTCTGATCTAATTATGTAGCCCACGTTATGGTGGGATAAAATAATGTATATTTCAAGTAATGGATCATAAGGACACAGCATAATTGTAACATTATTTTCAAAGTTTAAAAGATGTTGCTTTGACTTACTGGCATTTTCTCAATATCATTGTTTCTGTTGCTTTTCTGATATAACTCATTTCTGGCACTTTTCAGCGGATTAAATATTGAAGCAACTATGATCTTTTGTAATTATGCCATTATCACCACTGTTATTGTTCAAATAAAACTGTGTATTTTGAAAACTCAACTGAAAACAAAGCATCTCTGCCATCATGTCAAACCACAGACACTTATTGTGAAAGCTTAGTGGAGGAAGCAGAGCCTCCAGTCTAGTTTGGATTAAGAAGGGATGATTATAAAATGCAGAAAGACATGTTGAGGTTCCAAGAACAAATACCATGTAAAGCCATATATATATGAATTCATATGTAAAACAGTAAAAAGGTTCTGCAGCAGGATCTTTTTCTCTCATTTTTATTTTTATTTTTTTACTTATAATAACTAATTCAGTATCTAACTCATGTATTAGTATTATTCAATAACGTGGTGTTTCCCTTAACAGCATTTGGTAGCCCAAATAACACAATAAAACCTTTGGTACATACAGTAATAGTAAAGTCATGCAGACTGCTGGAAACTCACGTTACAAATACATACAAATAAATTGAAGCAAAGTGAAGCATTATCCCCTCAAAGATCAGTGTTGGGGCCAATCAAGGCATTTTCTAAACTCTTCTATACCGGCTATACTGAGAATAACCCAATCCTTCGTTTTACATCAGCTGTCACGAAACCGTTTCAGCCCCCCCTGTTCCCCCTCCACTCCGCTCAGCTCTGTGTGTAAGCAGGGAATAAGTGAAACACCCCGCACCATAAACGACAGCAAAACGCAGTATGAGGCTGTTTATTTAGACCATTTACATAATTTATGTGCACTTGTTTCATTTCAGTCTCTTGAGTTGTGCTGTCATCAATGGTGCATGGTGTTTCACCGCGGACAGCACAGACAGACAGCAGGGGAGAGCAGCACACAGTTTATTCAGGTACCTCAGGCAAAGGCTGCACCGGAGCTACAGATGCAGGAGAGTGTGCTGTGTTACACGTAATTTGGTAAAAAGAAAGAAAAAAATATATGAATATATATATATGAATACATAAAGGAATGGTTTAGATGAAGCCATTTTTTTCTTAATGCATTAGAGAGCTATTAAATGTTCAAGCATGCACAGTGGATTGATTTTGATTACTTTAATATCATTGAAGTGTGCAATGTGCCACTGCATTATTTATGAAAACACAAGCATCGGATCAGGATCTTTGTATCTGCAGATGCTGAATTTTAAATGACTTGGATCGGGGATCAGGACAGAGAAGCTTGGGAGATCCCTCTAGAAAAGTGTTTGTCTAAGAATAACTTGTAAAATAATCCAATTTTAATATTCACCATAAGAGATAAGAAAACAACATGTCAACTTTTGTATTAAAAGCAGGTATGGACTTCTGTGAATCCACATTGAGCTTCACTGCAATCCTCAATGTGTTTAAATAGCGTGGGCCAACAGAGTAGCAAATGGACTCAATAATCTGCCCTCAGTCAGACAGAGATGGCTATCTTGACCTGGACCTAGTCTATTACATTTGAGGTTAGATAAAGATCCGGCTGGATATTCCCTTAATTTCCCCCACAGTATCTCCAAGGAGATCTGCATTAAAGCTGCCAGGAGACAGTCTCCCAGGGCCCGGGTAATTTGATTCTCAGTATGCATCGTGCTGGCCTCTCCAAAAGAAGGTGGCTGGTGGTGATGGGGGACTCCATTCACATAGAAAACAAATGGTCCATGTGCAAAAGCATCTGATGTTCCAAAGCTAAGGGGCCGGAAATGTTACCGATTTAGAGCCATTAACTGGCACATTTCTTTTCTATAATGGGAAACAGCAGTTTTAATTATTTAAGGGCGTCTTAATTAGTTTGGTAAGGCTGAAACACCTTCCGGGTAACAGTTAAGAGCGCCACATGAACACCTCGGAGACTGCCGTACCGAGGGAATAGGCTACGTCTATATTGGCTTACAGTGCAGGATACCAGAATACACTGCACAACAAATTGGAGTTACCGTTGACTGTAAATTATTATTAAGTTATGCGTGTTGACCAAGGCAATATTATTGTCACAGCCTTAGTTAGCTCGCCTGCAGTAGTGGAAAGACAACAGTGCAATATATTATCATATAATATCCATGATGGTCAATGCAGGATGTTATTCAACGATGTGGTAATTTCCAGTCAAGCCCGATTTTGCTATTATGTTGGTTTAGTGGCCCTCAGGCCTGATGCCTGTTTATAAATACAATATACACAACCCTCGTCTCATCACGTCCTAATTGAGTCACTGAGAAATATCTCATATGGTAAGCTGCCGAAAGCTCATATTTAGTTTGTGGCTAACAAAAGCTAATGATAGATTTCACAGAATCTGAATGGATTTCATGGATAGAGCCAACTTATAGCAGAATGTGACTTTTTTTTGGGGGGTGGCAATAAATGGATGCTCTATTTAAAATATGTATATGTCTGCAGATTCCGTAGGAAACGCCTTGTCTGGTCCCTGACAAGATAAGCTCTTTGTAAAATGTTTCTGTGTAATAACTTTGAAACTGTAAGACATGGATCACACTGGGCCAAATCATGCAAGAAGTTCAGGGGTTCGCAAAAGTTGTCTTCGCTCTGTTCTGCTCACGGAAGATTCTCAGTGTTGTGATGCAATAACATACGTTTTGCTCAATAACTCCCAACCTGTAAGATTTACAGTCAGTGAAGATGAGCCGTAATGTTTTTGTGGCTTTTACTCCAGCAAAAGTTAATCCAATCATAATGGAGGTTTTCCCACATCATTAGGTCAAGGTCAATCGTGGACTATATGCAGTAACTTTATTTTCCTCTCCTCCAGTCATTTAATTGTTGAAAAGAATATTATTATTTCAGGATTCATATTTTAGTGTGTGTAAGCATGGGGAGAGAAATGGAAATGCCTTTTCCATTTGTCAATTATAATCAGTGTCATTGTGTTCTGTGTAATCAAACATTACTGTGGTTAGTGATAATTATTGTTCAGATAATTCATATCACTTTTTAAATGGTAACTAGGATGTTCTAGGTGAATGCAATCTGTTGCTTTCTGAGCATGCAGCCTGATGTGTGGGGTTGCCAGCGTCTCAGACAGGCAGATAGAGATCAGCAGTGACGAAAGCCTGGGGTTTGTCCTTCCTGCAGCTGTGAAGGACAGCCTTGGGTTTGAGAAGAGACTGACATTGATTTTCTTGGCCCGGTTATGTGACGGCTGAGGCACCCGCCTCTGATCGTTAACATTGACCATTTTGTGTGTATGTGTGTGTGTGTGTGTGTGTGTGTGTGTGTGTGTGTGTGTGTGTCAAAAACAAGGTTTTCCTGACACATACATTTGCACAAACACAGATGTTTAAGAAAGTTGATGCCTGGAAAGCTGAGAGGTGGCAAAATCCTCTGGCGAAAATCATCTAATTCACTAACATGTCACACGGTCTTACCTTTGCCAAATAGCTTTATTGATTTTTCCTCTTTGGAGATGTTTTTGGCTTGTCCATTGGGGACAAACGGTGTATTCATCCTGGCTACGGGCTGATCAATACAAATTGCTTGCAAGGCACTGCTTGATGAAACTAGCATAATCAGCTACTTTGCACTCTGATATTACAGCATCCACCTATAGGTTATTAACCCTGTGTGTGTGTGTGTGTGTGTGTGTGTGTGTGTGTGTGTGTGTGTGTGTGTGTGTGTGTGTGTGTGTGTGTGTGTGTGTGTAGTTAAGCCTTTATTTAAATAGCATGAGTTAGCCCTGATGAGAAAACAAAATGATAAAATTATTATTATTATTATTTATTATTATATATTATATTTTATTATTCATTTAACAGTTTAACAATTATTTTACCGTTATTAATTTACAGTATTAACAATAATGCAGTAATGCATGTTACAGTACTCTGTGAGTCAGTATGGGATGCACATCTATAGACTAGACATGGTGCATCGTCAGAGCCTGGACGTCTGATGTGAGGTCAGAGAGGTGATGGGGATAGATGCTCTAATATCAGATTTCCCATTCCACCTGTATAGTCTATTATCTCAGTGTGTGCTCAACTTGCCACATGTGGAGTTAACAGTGAGTTTTAGGATGGACAACAGACAGGGATCAGAGTTGAATGGCAGTAGGTTGTGGGAGATCTTATATGGAAGCAGAGTATAGACTGCATAGAGATGAAGGGATTATGGCCACGATTCATCTGCTGGCCATAGAACGTCTGCTGGGGATGGAGGAATATGATCTGCCTGTCTGTGGAGTCATATAGAAGCAATAACCTGGTAAAGATCTTACTCACTCGGGGTCCTGTGCAAATGAGAGGAACCGTTTTATAGACGTTTTTCTCCTGGGATGAGCTCTGGAGCAGAGCCGAGGTTGGAAATATGATTGGCCAAAATGTCAGGTATGTACTATCTGATGATAGGAGAATGAAGTGCAATCAGTAAAGTGAAGAGTAAAGGTTTTAAAAGGTAATCTCGATTTGTATTCTTTCATACTTAGTAACTGACCTCAGTGTACCAGTAAGGGCCATGCGAGCTAACTTAACACGTGCAATATGCAGCAATGTAGGGTTGTGTGTGTGTGTTTGTATACTGTATGTAGAAATGTGCTTTTTTTTCAATCAATTGTCAGATATCATATGTATGTATGAAACATATGAAAGCATTGTTTTTAGTGCAAATGGTTGAGAATAGTGTTATGGCTAATGTGAAGATGATGTATATTAATCACCTTGCAAAATATATGAATTATTAATCATACACAGAGATGTACAGTATGGTAACTGAGTACTGGTTACTATCTGTCTGTATTGTGTTCACCTAGAATTAACTACTATGGAGCGTGTTGGGTTATTTTAAAATCAATTATATATTCTCACTGCAAATCATTGAACACATCTTTAGTCTAATGATGCTAAAATTGGCTTTGATTTCTCTGCTGCAGTTATTTCACTTCCACACCAATTAATGTGTAATTTCAATCTATGTAACCTACAATGATCATTAATTAGAGTACTAATAAATAGTAGTATCGTGTTTTCTTCTAAAATACAACACATGGCCAAAACTATTTTGATACTGGAGGCGTTTGTTGGGGATCATAACAAAAGGCTCAACAGGATTCACTAAAAGTGTGAAGTGGCCTTTAAAACCAAGGTGAGTCACTCACCTTGTTCAGTATGTTGAGATGATGGCAAAACAACTTGAGATTAATCAGTGAAACAGTTGAGAGCTGAGACAGAAGAAAATGGGCTGTTGCTCAAGACTGTGTGAATCACGGACTATGACTTTAGAGGACAGGAAGCTCGCTCCACACCAGTAAAGGTCAGGACATTCACTGGCTGCTGCACTTGTTCACTTCCTTTCTCTCGTGAACTTTGCTCTAACACTTTCCTTCCCCATGGACAGTCCTCATGGGGAGGTCAGAGGCAGAGAAAGGTCAGTGAATGAGGAGAATGTAACTGGGAGGGATCGTAAATAGTCACTCTGGAGGTTGGTGTGTGGAAGCATTTTGGCTTTTAAAGCTACACACAGTGCACACGACGTTAAACGTTATTATGATTTAAATTCCTTCTCTGAAAAATATGTCAAATGGAGATGTGAAGAGACGTGTGGTGTGGCAGAGATTAAACAGCTGTGGAGGTGGAACATAGCATCAAAAATAACATCAGGTGTGCATAGCAACGCCAACACATTTGCAGACACATTTTTCAATAAAACACATGATCAGGAAACATCAGATTCCAAACTTGAACTGTAGCCCTTTAAATCTGAATGCCAAACAATAGGAATGTCAGCAGAGTGGTGAAGAGAAACTCTGCACATTCAACACTTTCACCTTGAAGTGTTTGTGAATGAGATTGTGGACACATTTCCCTTTGGTATTTTTGACCAACAAACACATTTCCAGTACAATCAGCAGGTTGTTGTTTTTTTTTTTAACTTTCTGTTTAAACCCAAGCAGAAGGGATAGCAGAAAAGTGTTACCTTCAGCCCCGGGATCAGGTCGTCGGGGTCAAAGGTGGTCAGAGGTGAAGGTCCAGGACGTGAGCCATAGGACAGGACAAGGGGTGGAACACATATTGGTGGAGGTCACAGAAAAGCACAAACGCATGGCGGGAGGGAAAGGGAGGAGAAGCCGGGCCCACAACCGAAAATAAACAGAAAATATGAGGGGATGTGGAAGGAGAGGAAGAAAGGGGCAGCAACAGGGGAGGATGTTGCAAGGAGTTAAATAGACGGGGTAGGGGCAGGGGATTTGGGAAGGAATGGAGAGACATGGCACCGAGAGAAGGTAAGAAGCAGAGGAAAGCGGCAGCTTCAAGGGGTCGGGGGGGAAGAGGCTGAGTCAATTCCTCTAAAAAACCAGAACCAAAATAAAAGGAATGAACCCATACCTTGGTCGTTTAACGTCAGGTGCGCCAGACCTTGAAAGGGAAAAAACAGAAAAAAAGAACAGAAAGAGGAAGAAAAGAAGGTCATAAAAGGCACGGGAAGAAAAAAAGCATTGTCACAACGTTGGACTGCAGTTTGTGACAGACATCCTGGGGCAGACTTGGATGTCAGAGTTCAAATCAAAGGTAAAAAACGAGAAAGACAGATAGAATTGAGAGAGAAATAGAGAGAGCGAGAGAGAAAGAGAGAGAGAGAATAGTAACAGAAAACAAGCAAACACTTCTTGAGTGAGGTGTGGGGGGGTTTAGAAAAAAAAGCATTTTCATTTGGTGCAACCCCCGAAGGCTATTGCTCTCACAAATGCTTTTTTTTCCTCTGGAGTACTTATGGAACACACAGAACTGTTTGGCAGAAAAGGCTTGAACTGGATCCCTCATCTCCTACTGTGCACATAGTGTAAAAAAAGAACCGGCGCTCTGCAAGGCCTCACACAGGGAGGGTCACAGATAAACCTGGAAAACCGCTACAGGCTAAAGTGCTCTGTGTTATCTGTAAAATCCCAAAGCCAAAGATTATTCTAACACAGATGTGAGCCTCACAACGCCAGCCCAACATGTGTAGCCCATTTAGCTAACTGCAGGCTACGCAGCACACATCTGGCCAAAACCACAGATCAATAGCTTCAAAAGAAGACGCCCACAATGAGCTCCGGCTGTTGTTGGTGAACAATTAGCGAAGTAACATTGAGTAACTTCTGAATCAGACCACGGTACCAAGTACCTGTTATCCACAGCTGTGTTCAATCCATTCGCAGCACAGTCATCCTCAGACATAGCAACACATAGCAACCACACTTTCAAAAGGGGTGATGAGAAGAAGCAGCCAGCTGAACAAATGGCGGTCACTCCTTTAACCAGCTGGAGTACAAATATTAAGAAAAGCACAAAGGGCCCTTGCTGTGTCTCAGCTGACCTTGTTTTTCTTGCATAATTGTGTGTTAACATAAAAACACCTGTCTAGACTGTGAGAATATGAAGGAAAAAACAATGCTAACTTGAAACTATCAGCTGCCTTGCAGCACCTGTTTGGTAAGGCTACTATAAAAGGGGATCATCAGGGACTAAATGCCTGACAGGATGGAAAATAATAGCAAAGCATGTCTTGAAGCATCTTCGCTGGCAGGGGTTATGCAGTGTAAACGAACACAAACATGTCTCGGGGGTAGAATTCTTGAAGCAAACCGTAAAACTGAGAAATAGAAGCAGAACAAAAATGAAACATGGTCTTAACTATGGCCTAAAGCAAGATTTACTCCCAAATAAACTGAACTGCTAAAGCAAACAGGGATTTAACCCCAGGCAGGACTTTCAACAGCTTTATGTCTGTTGGACTGCAAGTGCCAAAAAGTCATATTGTTTCAAGTCAACCTGTCTTTTCTACCTTCAATAGCATTTTAAACAAAAGATAGGTGGCACGACCAGCAAACAGCTCAATCAAACAACCCACCATGAGCAGCATGCAGTGATGCAGCCTTGGCCTGACTTTACTTTTGTGTCACCAGAATAAAATGGGTGCCAACATGCAGAAAATATTCTTCTTTAAAAGCTTTTTGCTACTTAAAAACCCTTCAGACTTGAAACAATTCATATCACAGAAGTTTTTCCTTAATGCTTGAGATTGACAGTTTGGTACTAGATCGACCTACATTAAGTGTGAATTTATTTTCTAAAGAGATGTAGTTATTCTGCACACACTACCAGCAGCTTATTTCACAACTCCATCAGCAGCCCTCAAAGCCCAGTAAACATGCCACGATTCATCTATGTGAGGTGTGCGCATCGGCATTTAGACCATGGACTGCCTAACGACAGGCAAGGTTACCTCAACATTCAATTGCTGCAATAAATCCATAGTGTCTAATATCTCAGAAAACACATTAGCACACAACTGGGGGCTAGTTGAGGCTGGAATGCACAAAACCCATCTATGCGAGCAGGTAAATCAGAATGCAAAGTCTCCAGAAGCTCAAACGGCTCTTGACTACATGCTGTTCCTATTGTCTTCTTTCTTAATAGCATCTGTGATTCAGAGACAGAGGAAATGTACGGGCAGAGTGGTTTATTTATCTGGCTGCAGTCCGTTTCCTGCCGGCCCTTTGCAGGGAGTCCAATCATTCTCACTCTGCCTCCCTCTGTTTTTGTTCCCTTGGTCATAATCCATTAAGGAGATAAGGCGAAGGCTCCTGCAATGAAACAGAACGGTGCTGTTGCTGCATACGAAGTCATTCAAATACGCCAACCACCCGGCCTCATCCAGCTCAGGCAGGATAAAAAACAACGGCGGCAGAGGAAGATGGGAAAAGGTGAGGAAGAGAGGGTAGGGAAATATACACAAAGAACAGATGGAGCAATGGCTGCAAGTTGTCAAACGGCATCTTCACAGCCAGTGTTACCAGAGATTCACGTACAGAGAGAAGCCAAGCATCTAATCAAAAGTAGAAATTCATTCCAAGGTAACATATCACAAAATTAGGAAGTTGTGATTTGATCCGTGCAACATGCCAAAGTATTTTCATTTATTTCCCCCCCAAAACAGAAAGCCGCACACACATTAACACACACAGGCAGGCACACGCATTTGGTTGTCTTGGCAGGAGCACAGGATGCCAGACTCCATGCCAGATTCTGATCAGGATGTGACGGCTTTCACTCGCAAGTGGTTTGAGAGAGAAGAGGCGACATGACTGAAAACAGGGAGTACTGATGATTGTAAGACATCTGACTACAACAGACATAAGGACACGCCCCATCTCTCTTAACTCCCATTCTGCATCAATATTGAAGCACAAATTAAATCACCACAGCCACAAGCAGCAGCACCGCCTGCCACACATAAACGTGACAAAACCCGCGCCCAGACCATGAGTCTCCTCGTCTCCTTGACATCTGAGCATTTCATTACATCCTTAATTTGGCGGCGAGTACAGATGGGAGTGCCTAGCAGAACTGGCGCCGATTGGTTGGTTATGATTGAGTGGCAGATGGAGCACGGTCATAATTCTGCGATTAGGAGGAGATACGCTCACGTCTTATCTGGTTGACTTCCCCTCTGTTTTCCACCCATTCTTCCACCTATCCAGCCCTCTATCAGCCAACTGCAGCTGCCTCCCGCTCTTTTCTTCCTCATCTGCCACTTACCTCTCTGATTTCAGGTCTGATCAACGCAGGCGATTCGTTGTCTAGCTAACTACTGATTTTATTGAAATAACTGTCAGTGGCTCAGATTTAGTCAATGCATCGATCATCTTTAACTAATAACATGACTACAACTGGTGGTTTCTGGCATGCCTCTGTTTTGAAAGCAGCATTCAACAGGTATAGCATGTTGCTGAGTGACCTTGTGAGCCATCCGTCCGTCCTCCACACACAGACTGACAGCTGTGCTGGCTCTCAGGACGGCAGCAGAAACACGCCGTTGGAAGGGACAGAGAAAGATGGGAGTCGTCTTCTTCACTTCCTCTCACTTCCTCAGAGTCAGAAGGAGGGATGTGTCTGCTTTCCAAGCCCCCCGTGGTTCTGGGATGGCATGTTAAATAGCACCATCCTCCAAGGACCCTCAGCAGCATATGGCCGCCTCATACCATACTGACAAAAAAAACCCTCTTCTTTAGATGCAGATCCCAAAATGGCAGTCGGTGAAAACATATTTCTTGGCGACACTGACTGCCTCTGATGACTTTACTGGGAGCGGGCATTACTGAAAAGCAAGAACTATCAAGGAGTATAAAAGTCATGAAGTATAAAATAAGAACAATGAATGGTTTTATGTGCGGGTTATTGCTGGGTGCACCCTTGGCACGAGATATAAAACCACACAATATCTAAAACGTTTGACACATCCACAAATCACTAGCTTTTACTAGGCCTGGGCACAGATAAAGTTTCACTGCGTAATCATTGCTGCGTGTCGCCCATTGCCAAAAAGTGCAGGCTTAGCCCTCGAGGGCTCCGAAACAATCCAGGGCAATTTGTAAAAACATCTGCTTAAAAGAAGTGGGGAAATGGTTCTGATTGAATGTGAATAATATTCATCTCAGAAGGCTGATCCATAATGCATAGTGTCTTTGCACGGTTTAAGTAATATAGAAACTGTGGCGGAATTTAAAGTGCTTTAATAATTGATTGTGGATATCTATTCTATGAGAGAGAGAAGGGATTGTGGGAGGTAAGGGGCGAAGAAGACCTCTACAATCTAGCTGAGAGTTATAGACTAATGTTAAAGGCTTCCATGTCTTACAGTGCTTTCAATTATTAACAGAGAGCTCGCCCATTTCAAAAGGAGGAAACAGGTTCTATACTTTAACATCAAGCGGAATCAAGTGAAAATCCTTTGCTCATCGGGTCCACAGCTACTTTCTGATTGAGAGGCATAGAGTACAGCTTGCTATGATTTTAATAAATGATCAAATATGTAAGTAGAAGTCTCTTTCATCTCATCTCAGTGTGTGTGTGTGTGTGTGTGTGTGTGTGTGTAATAACACATTCTCTGCTCCTACTGGGCAGGTGAGCTCTGAGGCAGCCGCCGTACAACACACATGGAAATGGTTCATTTCTGCTTGTATGGTTTTTCTTCCCGAGTGCAGAATCCCTCTTTGCGGTTTAAATACAATAATGCCACCATCGGATCACACTGCAGAAAAGCATGTCACCCATAGGATTATGAAAGGGTGATTTAAATATTGTTTTTTCGATTAACTGCATGTCACTAGATTAGTCACCTGGGAGCAAACTGTCCGAACTGTTGGGTCTTAGTTCTAAAAAAGTACAGGATCCGTTTCATGCTAGGTGCTTTTCAACTGGCCAGTTATCACAGCAATGAAGTGTAAAGGCCATTTTACACTGGCAGACATTCAAAACCCCATCGGAGGTGAAAAAGGTGATAAAATGGAAAAAGAACTTTCAAACACCTGGTTATTACACAGTACCAACACTGAACAATCCCTTGGCTCCAAAGGCTCCAGGTCCTAATAGGCTATACAACTGAAAAGTGTGTCTTGGCTATAACGTATAAAATACCATAACACAAAGATAATAAAAAAAAAACATCTGCATTAGAAAATCTGCTCTCACTTAAATCTCTTCAACTCTGCTTTATGCCAATGGAAATGCCGGTTATGACCCATCCTGCCTTTCTCTTTAAAGGATGCTTGAAAGCATTGGGGATGAGGCGTTAACTTCCTCTATGTTGCTAACGGAGTACAACTAAAAGTTTCCAGGCAGAACATTTTTACCAGAGCAGAGAGTCTGAAACACTATTTTAAATACTAAATTAAATTAAATCTACATGAATCACGTAGGTGATGGATTTTGGCTTCAAAGCGGTGAAAACCTTGGACAAGTTTGCATGGCTGCACTGGCTTTACATTGCAGTGAATATGAAGGCGGTGTACAGACAATATGCAAATAAAAAAAAAACACAGCAAGTAAAACACATATTAAACTATAAGGGATGTCATGGCATTTAGGCACTGCAAATACGAGAAAATATAAAGATATGTTTATTTCTTGGTTTGGTGGGTTGGTTTCTGCCTGAATGCCCTACATTCAAAGTATCCGAATAAAAAAAAATGCACTCCTTTTACCGCATTTCAGAGTTCTCCTGTGTGTGTGTGTGTGTGTGTGTGTGTGTGTGTGTGTGTGTGCGTGAGAGCGTGCATGCATTTGATTTCTTTGGAAATACCACAGGGAACCGTTGACCCCAAGTGAGGCACTTAAGCTGAGCGAGTGAAGCATTAAATCTTTATGGTCACTTTCCACTTTACACAGCAGCAACAGCCATCATCTGTCAGGAGCAATGCACCAAGTTGTTTGGAAGCCTGTCAAATGATGTGATTTACTATTCAAAGTTACAATTAGACGAGGCCACGCTACATAATTAAGATTGCCCAAGCCGAGGTCTGCAGACAGAGGATTTAACCCAATGCTGCCGGTGAGATAATCCAAATCATCCTTGTCTGGCTTGATTTTAGCTCCAACTTTGGAGCCAAAGCTTTGACGTCTTGAGCACTGTCCTAATATGCGGCACAATCAAAGAAATTAAACATTAACATTCTTACTAGATTGGCAATGCAACATTTCTATTCAGCAAGGGCTTGCCCATATTGCAAACACTGAGTGTTGTTTATTGGTTTAATAACCGTCTATTCTGTACGTGGTGAGATCATAGTTAAGCCTTACAAGGGAAAATATCTCATATCGAGATATTATGCTCCCCCACATCTCCTAATTAACTGCATAACGCTGAGTGAATCACTTTCACTCGCACATTTTGTTCATTAAAACACAGCTAATGTGTCATGGGATATGTCTGGATAAATAAATCAGGGAGTCTCGGAGATTGGTGAGGGGTAGAGATCTGAACAGTTGCCGTTCTATCTTAATTAAACAGTTCATAAATAAATAGACCTCCATATGTCGAGCTGGAGAATTTGACTAATTTCTTGTTTTAGCCATCGAAGCCCACACACAGAAGGGATGTTGATGATTTCTTCACTCATGCTAATGTTTTAATCTAAGACGGACTAAAGATACTCAGTGTTTTACTACATTCTACATAAAACCCCTCAGCCTTCACTTCTAGGGAGCCGCTGTACCACCACTGAGAGCAAAATGTGTCATATAGCAAACACAGCATCCTCATGTCCTTCCATTCGTTGTATATTTTTAAGAGACCAAATGTTTTGACGTTCTGGCCAAGAAGAACCTTGGCGGCTCCATCTTGCGAAAACCAATAATTCCCTTTCTGACCTCTATTTCCCTTTCATTTATGAGGTCAAAACTAATCATTCGCCCCCAATGAGATCCGGTGTCCTCTCTCAGACTATCCATCTGTCCTTCCTCTCCTCTGACTAATCTTCGACTGCCAGTGCTGGAGATGCTTTCTACAACCGCTCCATCCGTCCTCTTTCAGCAGCCAATTTCATGGAATGAATGCCTCTGATTGCCACTCCTGGACCCTCCTCATTAGGGAAGCTAAACGTAGGGAGTGGCCAACAAAATGCATGCCGTCCTTTACAGTTTTTTTTTTTTTTTTTTTTTCTTGGGATGTTGGAAGCTGTAATTGCAATGTCAGATGTGATGAGAGAGTGGCAGCATTGATGGAAGGAAGGAAGCCGGTCCTCAAGTGGATGATTAACACATGCGACCACCTACCCCACCCCCACCCTCTCCTTGTGTCTGAAACCATTAAAGTACATCAACCTCCCACACACACATCGCCTAACCAAAGCCACGAGCATCCGTTGCTCCTCTTGTGTACTTGTCTGAGCATATAGTCTCATACTGACTCCCAAGGCTCGGTTCATTTAGAATGAAAAGTTATCAACGATCAATGTCTACAAATAAGGCAGATTACTCCTAAACAAGTAGAAATAAATGATCACCCTTCATTACTAATAAAAATGCTCAGCCTCAAACTACACTGAATTACTTGTAGATGCAGATATTTTTGACATCATCGTCACCTCTATCTCAAAAGTAAACCCAAGTCAGTGAGATAAAGTGGAAGCAACAAAATCCCCTGGTCCTCTGAGCCATGGAAGCTCAAGTCGAGGCAAAGTAATCTACAGGGACATTAGTGTAAAATAGCACCTTGCCTTGAGCGTTTGTTGATGTTTAATGTTTCATTTTGACAATTTTCTCCCTTCAGCCGGCGTTTAGAGCACACATCCTGTTCCTCTCCACTAACGCCTCGCCACTGAACTGTACTTTTGTGGTGGGGAAAAAAATGAAAGCGTAATGACTTTTCCTGGAAATGTGGCTTCCCGTCAGGGCAACTTCCTGCCTTGTGTCAGGGGGTGGGTCTCAGCAGGTAACTACAACAACATCCCATAATGGAAAATTAATGTCTTCCGACTGAGACGATGCACTAACTACATTTAGCTCATTGGCTCGGGTAAACACCATTATACCATGGAATCTGCAGAGCCCCTGCAAGTTCAATCATTTGAGAGAGAGAGTTGGATAACTACGGCAACATTTATGGAAATTGTGTAACAAGCATATTCATAATTCATGAGCCTATTTTCTGAGGCAGGCTGGAATGCTCTTTGTGTGGAACAATACACAGCTTGATTTAACTGAGATTGGAAAGTCCCAACTGGCATATCCTCCTTACTCAACACCAAAATGGTGTATTTATTTGCTGCACGATGATGAATAAAACGGCTTTGAAGAAGTTGCTTAAACAGTCTCATCAGCAGGCTGAATTGTGCAAAATGCATGTTAAATACTTCTCAATTTCACTCTTTATCTTTCAATTGTCCTTAAAACAATGAAAGATGATAAAGTTTGAAATAGACCACTTCAACTTTTGTCTTGAAATTGAGAAATCACTGGGATTTTTTTTTTTTTTTAAATAGTAGCTTTAATGTAAGTTTATGCAAACTCTATTGACTGGGAATGACAAAGGGAAAATGTCAGACAAATGTGGGGAAAAAAGAGAATAACATAATATAATTCCCGCATCTCGTTTAAATGTGAAGCCATGCAATGCAATGGCAGAACTCAACCCTAAATTAAGGAGACAACACAACTCAAATTGTTTTTTTTTTCCAGGAGACACAACAGTATCTCGTTTAGTTTCAGCCGCTGAGCAAAAAGCCCTGCTGCTTGCTTTCATCTCGCCAAACTCTAATTAGGCAAACTGAACAAATACCAGCAAGTGAGAAGTCCTCTGCATATTCAAACAAAGGGGCTCCTGAGTTCGAGCGAGCAGAAGGAGCTGGAGTGAGGGAGGAAAAGAGGAGAGAGAGAGCTGATCACAAGAAAATTAAACGCTACTGAACCTTGTAAACAAATAATTCAACAATGTTAAACACAATGTAGGAGACGCCTGGTGCCGCTGTGCTGTGAAATAGCCTGGCTCTGCTTGGAATGGGGTTTCATGTGTGATAGACGCCGAGAAAAAACCTCAACTACAGAGACACAAAGGAAACAACACACATCAAGTGTGCGTGTTTGTGAAGGGCTGTCAGTAAATCAATGTCAACACAAAGGGGTTTAATACAAAACGTTACACATCAATGGAACCAGAGGTTAAAGAGATAGTTTGTCTTTTTTGACGGGAGGTACTTATGTATAGTCTGTGTATTACCTGCAGTAGAAGGAGTTTGGGAAAATGGAGAGAAGTACAAATACCTTGTTAATGTACAATTTTCATTCATGTTTCTGACAACTTTGTACTTCTACTCCCTACATATTAAAACAAACTTTTTTATTTCTACATGTCCAAAGAGTCTTCAAAAGAGTCTTGTTACTTTTAATGCATTTGAGGGGAATCATCAATTATTTTTCTTATTATTAATATGACGAGAGATTCAGTTGTAAAAAAAAAACAGTCCGTAGAAATGTCCTTCATAGGGATACCTTTTACTTTGAGTACATTTCAGAGCCTGTAGGTTTTCACTTTTACTTGAGGAAAGAAGTTGGACCAGTACTTCCTTCTGTACTTTTGACACCTCTGCAGAAGTACCAACACACAGCAACACACTACTCTGGACGGGGGCGGTAGCAACACATATTTTAGACACCTAAAACACCAATATCAGTTCAAACGTATGCCATATTTAGAATATTTTCACAGTTTTACCTCACCGTCAACAGCCCTTCATGCACTCCAGCTAGCACACTCCATTGGCAAAGACCGACTAAAACAGAGAAGTTTCTGGTCTGTGCTGAGTTTGTAGGTGTAGGTGTGAGAAGGGCCAACCGACTATAGGTAAGTACCTCAAACAACCCCACCTAAAACAAACAAGACCTATCCCTTTAAGCAGAACCCATCCCTCCCATGGATATGCCTAAATCCTGTCTTTGACTTCGTTAATGATTTTTCCTTTAGCGATGTGGATGGTTCCACCTTGAAGCGTCAGCTATATATCCCTGACATACTGTGCCTACTATAGTGGGATCAAGAACGTCGGGGTGGAAGAGAAAGGACTGGCACAAATCCATTTCTTCCCCCTCACTGTCGGAAGGATTGTTTTCTTCCAAAGTTTTCCTTCTCTTGAAAGTCACTCATCACTTTTTAGGCCTTCTGTGGACTAATGCAGGAGATGCTGCCGCCGGACCCGTGTTGGCATGGCAACTGGCTCCAGTATCTTTTCTAGCATGACGATGGCCACATACTGGTTCTCATTCTACTTCACATCATTCCGCTCTCTTTGTGTTTCTTCTACTGTCATTCTCATCTTTTGATAATGTCTTCTTTTCCTGCCTGACTTTACCTCTTTTTCACCTCGTTTCTTCAACTCCATCATACCCTCGTCCTTTGTCCCTCTGTTTTGGTTCATTTGGCCTCACTGTGGAGCTCACTTTTCCCTGTCAATGAGTCTCTCTGGAGGCGATTATGATTGCCACTGTGTGTTTTTATGATATTATCCATCCAAACACATAACGCTTAACTCTTTTAAGTGAAGGGGGATTTACATTTGAATGGGGTTATAAAATAGAATAATACAATTCAGGAATTATATGAAGATGCATTTGGATCAGTAATGATATTCATAAAATAGTGTCTCTTGGTTCATTGCCCACAGAGGTAAACTCAGCTGAGATTGCAGGTGTAGGGCAATGGACCTTACCCTTTCATAAATCTTCCCACTGCAGCACAATTGCCTTTTGGGGGTAAATCTTGTTTATAGCCTCAGGAATCCTGTAGCCAATTAAGTCCACATTGCAGAGGCTGTGTTGTTAAACCCAAAGCATTTGTGTCAGCATACATAACTACACCGATCAACTACAGATGAGGGGAAAATAACACAAACATGCAATAATTAGCATCATATTACTACTGTCATCATAAACAAGCAAATTGAAATATGAGTTGTAGAAAAGCAAATTCAAGGGAAGCAACAGTACCAGAGACCAAACAAAGAATGTTATTTTGGCAGCTCAAATACAGCAAAACAGAGATATGGAAACAAACATCTCGATATTATCATGTTCATTTCCCTGGCACCTGGCTATCTAGAATAACACGAAAAAAGTGATTGGAGTAGCGTGTTACCCAGAGGAGCTCTCTGGAGACCAACTCAAGCCCCGGGTGCATGGAGTCCATGTTATCTTACAGCCACACCTGATGTGTCTACGCATGTACAAAGGTGTACTTCTGCCAATGCCTCTGGGACTTTGATACTGTATGCAGAGTAAATATTGTCATCACTACTGCCGCCAAAACCCTCACCACGTTGATTTGGCTGGCGCTCATACGGTGCTTAATCGGACAGGGCTGTTATGCTAGGCTCCACTCATCCCATCTGTGACGACTTCATCCTCAGATCTGCCATGCGGTTTTGAGCCCCACGACAGCCCTTCAAGAAAACCACTCAATCTGTTCTCTGAGCTATTTTTGCATCCTTTGCATTTGTCCAACAAAAAAAAATGGACAAAAAGGGAAGCAAAGACCTGCAGGTTGCTTGAGACATAGCAACTTCCCAGTGGAATTCAGGAGGCGGGTCGCTCTACCTCCCGGATCTGTGATCCCATCCTCCTCCGCCCTCCATCCACCACCTCCACCTCCTCAGAGTGATCTGGCAACAGATCAGAAGGGATTGGTGCTTCCTGAGTCACCAGCTATTTGGCACTCAATGCCCTCATTCCCTCCATGGCAGTCGTTCTTAGTAGTGTGTCTGCAGCAGAATACCAGTCGCTGCTGGATCAGCTCATCCCCAGGAGGCCCGGGGGAAACTGGATTAGTGGCTCGAAAGAGAGAGAAAGAGAGAGAGAGAGAGAGAGAGAGAGAGAGAGAGAGAGAGAGAGAGAGAGAGAGAGAGAGAGAGAGAGAGATGGTGCCAATATGGTGCCTTTGTTACTTAGGGTGTGTAATGGGGTCATAACTTGGTCACCAGTTTACAAGTTCAAGAGGGCAGATAAGACACTTGTTCAAGACGTTGCATTTAATAGATTTGTCCATTGCAGTTGTTGGGTTTGTATTGGATATTAGCCTGGATTAAACAAAATAATGGTAAACTTTCAACATACATGAAAGTTAGGTTGGCTAATTTGTAAAAAACATTTGTTCATGAAAACTAAGATTTGATAAAGTGGAGATCCAGTGTCTCCATTTGGCAAGCAGTGGCTCGGCTGTGTTTCTAGCTTATGTGAACTGTGGATGTAAGAGAAAGAGCAACTGTGACTGAAGCAGGAATGCAAAAGACTGCCATGAACAAATGGAAAGGAACCACGTAAACGGAGACTTGTCAGGATCAGCTCCGATCTTTGATACGCCGTATTTGAAGTACAGTCTCTGTGCAGCACGGTGTAAAAAGACCAAAGCCGTGACTGGTTAGCACCAAAGATATCGTGAAAATCTGAAAAAAGAGAAAACAAGCTTCCTGAGGATTACCGCTCTAATCCATGATACTCTATGAATGCTAATGTGCCGGCTCGAGGCACAAAGAACTCAAATCCCCTGCGGCCCTCCACTGCTCTTCTTTGCTTATTAGAACTTCTTATTATGTGCCACTATAAAAAGATTGATTCCAGTTGATCTACAACTGTGATAACATAAGCATGTGTTAAATAGTGGGGACACCCTAAAGACCACTGTCGAGTATCTGACATTAGGTCGCCAGGGATCAGGCCGACATCACTCGAGTGGATCATCTGGTCTCTAAAAGCCTGTAACTTAGTCACTGGTGTGTACAGTGAATACACATTATGGTTTTATGATGGTCTCTCTTTCTCTCTACTGTCAAGTCAAACTGATTGTCCAAAAGGTCACTGGACTGCTGAATCCAAGCATATGCAATTATGCAGTGTGTCTTATACCAGATAAAGAGCTGACATTAAAAAGGAAGCCGTTTTCTCAATGGGATACACTCACTTTGGCTATGTACTCCTCTTTATAAAGGACAGTGTGTGGTGTGAGAACTCAGGATCTTAGACACCAACATCCATGGAAGTGTATTCAACACAATGATCTAATAACTCAATGTTAAGCATTGTCACATGCAGAAACATCAACCCAAACCGGCCAAGATCTGTCACATGGACATAGAAGTGACAACTGAACGTAAACATGTGGAAAAGAATGCCCTGATTTTGAGTCTACACAATGTTCTATTTTCATATACTGTCATATTCGTGATATTCATATGGCATTTCATATCATATTCCTTTTGATATTCTGTCTGATATATTTTTTGTATTCAACACCAACATGTTTAAAGACCAACGACCAGACAACATGTCTTAATATATGTGTTATTAACAGCTTTCAATAAAAAGCGTGAAAAATCCAATATCAGGCCTGATATTTCATTTAAAAAATGAATTAAAAACACAATATTAATTTTGAACCAAAGTGAAAACGAGGCTATATCTTAACATAGTCCATATTACAGTGATCCAGATCAATCAATTCACATATAAGCTCCTGTAATTAGAATTAATTGCTGGGCTAAATAAGGCACCTGAAACTGGGATTATGATTGATACCAGCTGTAGTGGAATGGATCTGCCTTGGAAAAAGTGTCAGGCAGCCAAATCAATAACTGTTTCTGAGCATTTCATCAGTGTCAGTAACAAAAGCATATAATTAGAGCTGTCACAGAAATACCAGAATCAATCAAGGTGTTGTTTTTTTGTTTTAATCACTGACACGTCCACCCTATTGTGTGTGTTGTTGTTAGTTAACAAGGTGGGAGCACTGCCTCGTCTTCACACCGATCCCCCCAGACACTGCCTCCATGTAAACACACTGTTTGCATTCACGTCCCATATCGCCTCCATTCTCCTCACCTTTTCTTGCACATTAAGCATCTCTCGGCTCCTTTGCATTTACTGAAAGTGAGGGAGCTCGGGGAAGAGGCGGAAGAGTGATCAGTGTCATCTCCACTTCATTTCTATGATCAACGGCGCCTCTCGGGGCTCCAACCAACAGATCTGGGTCTCTGGCAGTTCTGAACAGGCGCCATCTGCCACCGCCGTCCCCGAGGCAGGGCGGCAAGCTGGGCTGGGGTTCTACACTGGCGCTGCAGAGAATATGAGAGTATATGTGTTCGAGCGCATCACCCCAAGTGACTGTGTACGGTTCCACATATTAATGAGCATCTGTGCTCATGGGGAGCACTCTGGTTGAAATACTTTCAGGGTTTGCACGCATATATTGGAGCAGCGCGATGCAACAGGTGTGCCTTTGCATAACTCCGTGATGGAGCTTGTGCTAAAATTCAAAATGGTCGTGAGTGATTGTTTCTGCTCATATCCTGAAGGAGAAACTAACAAAGGAACAGGAGCAAGGCTGGTGCGGCCATGGAAGAGCTTTCACATAGTGATGGAGGAGGGAAATAAAAAGGAACTAACCAATACGGGAAACTTTATAATGTAACTGCACTGAATGCATTTCTCAATAGGTGCTTAATGTTTCAGCCCTGAGGTTTGGAGACATTTTAACATCAAATCAAAGTATGAATACGTAACACTGTCAGCTGATAGCAGAACCTCTGACTTCTATTGGCAGCAAAGAAGCTTGCAGAAATGTCTATAATTAGGGCTGGGTTGAAAGATCAATTTTCCAATTCAGCTTGATCTTCATTTGAAATATTGAATATTAATTAATATAATAATGAGGGCTCTCTCTCTCTCTCTCTCTCTCTATATATATATATATATATATATATATATACATGCACTTTCCTGTATCCTCTGTGTCCACGAGATCTGACCACCTGAGAGACGAGTGATCCAAAACATGCTGAAGCTGCTCCACTGAAAGCAGTGGACGTTTGCCTTCAGGCCAGACGTCTGGCAGTGTTTTGGATTCAAACAGGATGAGGACAGAGGAGAGCTGGACAAAAGCAGAGCCACATGCAAGATGTCCAGACTAGAGGTCAAATACTGGAGAAAATACCACAAATATCTGAAACCATTTAACCAGATACACCACCTAGAAGACACTTGAGTCACGAGTCCAATCAAACCACACTGGACACGATATTTACAGTCAAAATCCCAACGTTGTTTATAACACATTGGGTATATGACATGGTTCATGTTGGATTGTTTAAAACGGGGTGCTCTCTCTCTTTGTACCATTTGCAGCATTAGTTTTGTAAAAATGTCTCTCTCCTATTCACAATGTGTGTGAATATACACATTATACTAATTTCAAAAACATTTCCAGAATGATTGTAGGACTTTCATTTGGATGTTGTTTTTCCAGGTCTTGTCTTTTTTGGACAATAATGCATGTGTGTGTGGGCATGCTGTGTGCATGTGTGCGGCCGTCTCTCCTTATCTCCTTCAGCCAGGCCACTCTGCCGACACACACTCCAAAGAGCCCCTAGTTGTCATTCATGGCGTCACACAGCCCTGAAAAATGTCAGCATAAGGGGAGAGAGACAAAGAGGGAGAAATACACGCAGAGAGGCAAGTGGTGAGGGTTTGATGCCCGACAAACCACCCCTCTACATCAGTGGGGTTCCCTTATCTCCTCTGTTATACACACACACACACACACTCACGCACACACACACACACACACACACACACACACACACACACACACACACACACACACACACACACACACACACACACACACACACACACACACACACACACACACACACACACACACACACACACACACACACACACACACACACACACACACACAGCTTTAGGGTAAATACGTTACAGCACCTGGCACACGGAAAGGGGTCTAAACACACTGTTGACAGTGAAGAGTGGGATGATGTCAAAAAAGAGGCTTTCTGTAATTATATGTGATTATGCTAATAAAAAGTAATTATGCTAATAAAAAGTAAGATGAAAAAAAGTCGTCCTACAATTTTCTGACATGTTGCCTGAATCCAAAACAGCCTGTAGCATCTTAAATAAGGTACATCTCTGTAAGTCAATAAATTAGTATTTTAGTTAAATACCAATTTCAAGCGACAGAAAACTGAAAATGATACTCAATACAATACCGAATATGTTTTTAAAAGAGGCACAGAACTTCCACATATATAATACAGAACATTGCTCATGTCTGGGTATCACTTTTGACGTGTGAATGACAGCCTATTAGCTCTTTCTGTAGTGTTGAACAAACAAACTATTAGAGGAGGAAAACATTCATATGTAACATGGATTTCTGCCACAGCTCAATGCAAAGCAAACTGGGCAGCTGAACAGGATTTAGTGTGGGACATGGCAGCTCCATTCTTGTCAATATGTTACATAATGTCTCAACAGGTGATTTAATTTCTAAACCAACCGTGATCTGGCACTAACAAATGTGTTACCTGCAAATAGTTTTCACATCTGTTTGTGCAAATGTGTAAAGTGCATACCATGTTGTGTGAATCACTAAAATGTTATGATGAATAATTTGCATGTGTACCGTACCTTTTTACAAACTCAGGCTCAGGAGTTAACGACAGATTGTGTGTTTGTAGCCGAGCTGGACCAGACGATATTCGGTTCAAACAGCCTCCATTGTTCTCATTGAAGTTTGCTGGAAATGTAATGTACCCCGTGGTGTATTTCATTAGACTCAGCCAGACTGCATTTATAAAAATCTGCCTTTTTTTAATGCCAGATTTATTGTCAGCAAACGGTCAGCAACCAGCTTGAAAGGAGGTGTTTAAATTAGTGCTGTGCAGTAGATGTAGTTTGTGCCGATATGTAGAGTGATTCATGCAGATTATGAAAAAGGGACTGATAATAATATTTGGAAAATCAACTGCTAAATATTTAAAGGAAGTGTAAACGGAGTGGGTGGTTGAATGAGAGTCATAATCAACTTCTTTTGAACTCATACATCTTGTAATTCACAATGAGAGACTAATGAACTGTGATTTCAAGAGAGCAGAATGTTTACATAACAAGCAATTTTGCATACAGTAGAGAAATGAGCTGTGCTCATTTATAGAAACATGGTTGGTCAAGGTATCAGAATGGTTCAAACGATACCTACATGTGGTCACATTTGCCGACAGTGTATGGATGTAAGGCCGCATTCCCATAAACCCCACAGGCTGCTGGGAAATGTGATGATTCCGATGCAACACTGAACTAGAGACAGTGGGAGAAATTCACATATAAATAAAGAACCAGCACTACTACCTCACGATTGTATGCCTCCACTATGCAGTTTCCCTTATCACTTCATCAGATTAACCTTCTAGACATGTGTGTGGAATTATTATCAGATTTAACATATGGATTCTTGAGAAAAGCACCAAATTTGAATCATTCTTTAGTCCAAGTGGAGGCTTGTGCCAAATTTGAAGGGATTGCCACATGGGCATTTCTGATATGGTGCATTCAGGAGAATTGTAAGTCCATTCATCTGTACATAGGTGATGTATACACGGTTGGAAGGACAGCTTGAAACCAGCCTGTACGTAGATACATGGACATCAGCATGGAGGCAAATAATGCATTCTCTGGTTAAAGCAATCCTGCTGAGTTACTGCCACATCAAAGCAGGTGTTGGCAGAGTTAAACAGAGTGAATGTACACACCGCTTCAGAGACTGCAAATTGTCCCCATGACGGTTTTTATAATAATTATACGGTGATGATGAAATGCTTTACGGGAGACACAACCACACTCAGCCGAGAGTTGGATTTAAATTGGAAATCTTATCTGTACATGCATGCGATCAGAGTGGCAACGGCTCCGTCCGTGCCTGTCTTTATCTGCCTTTCTATTTTTCTTTGTGACACACACACACACACACACACACACACACGAGAGTGGAGCGCACCGTGCAGTTATTTGCCACATATACTTATCTACCAGGTTCTAGACGAATGGCACTTGTGCGATTACCATCTTGAGGCAGCTGACAGCCGGCGTGGTGACAACACGCGCTGACGAGTGGACGACATCATAAATAATGACTGCCATCCATTCCAACTGTCAGGACGAGCAGCGTTTCATAACCGTCCGAGAAGGCAAGAAAAACACAAACATATGCTCTCACACGGAGACAGTGATTTATAGCCCCTTTACCTTCCGCATGCAGGTGCAATGGGCAGAGCACAACACACAAACACACACTCTTATACAGTACATGCACACGCAAATAATATGCAAACTTTCTAAGTAAGCAAAGAGAGAAATCCAGACATCCCTTATATACCTGAAGGGATACTGCACCATGTTTACCTGCCATCTAACTGTAATTCATTTCATCCAAAACTAATTTAACCAAACATGTTTTGTTCCTTCTAATGTTTGATTCAGAAGGATTCATTGAGGAATAAGGCAAGCAGACACATCTCAAGAAACTGTCCAGTTGTGTTTTCCTCACGCTTCAAATATCCATTAAATCAAATTGTGGGTAAAAGAAAAACTGCTGTAATTGCATTTGGAAGCCCTGAAAAGTCTGAGATATAAAGTGTTGTGATTGTGTATTCTAATGCTGCTACCACGCCCTCTTGAACGGCCTCCGTCTCCTGTCCGCTGCTGGAATAGATTGAAACATTCCATATTTGTCACTGATTTGACTTGACGGACATTTCCATTACAATATGCCGGAGTCTCTGGTGTATGCATATGCGAGTGTGCATGCGTGTGCGTGACTAACCTACCATCTGTTCAAACAAGAGGTTGCTAACAGGAAGTTGGTAAGACAATGTTGCTGCATCAGAGCCCTGCAAACGGTGTGTTTCTAGCTGAAGCACCTCGTGGCAGATAATACCAAGTGGTAGCGATGATGATTATCTTGTAAATTCACTGTGGAATATGTTTAAAGTAACAACACACTTTAGCTGATTGCCCTTATCTCCACCTGCTGTAAATACAGACCTGCCTGTGAGCATGCACACACTCAGGATATAGTGTAGCAGCACCGCTATTCGGTTCCTACACCTCAGGGGTACGTTCACACTGCAGCTTTCAATACTAACATTCCTGCAACATGTTTGATGTCTATTTATCTGATGTGAAACTTGCAGATATTATGAAGTTATATTATATATAGATATTATAAATCTACTAGGCAAGATGTATGAGTTTCATACAGACGTGATCAGGGCATCGACTGGTTAATGCAGCATCCTTTTGGTCCAGCTTTTTGCAGCTTTTTTGTGACTGTGACACATGGGGGTCGGAAAACAAAATCAGTGGCGGGACACTTTTGGCTGCTGTGTGAACATGCCATAGTTTTCCCTAACGGTAGCTCCTCTCCAGCTACATGCCGTCAGCGCAGGCCTGCAGCCGACAGGAACGTGGAGATAAGGAAGTGTTTCGACAGCAAAGGAAGAATAAATCCCGAGGTAAGGACCTCACAGTGGCCCGCCGTGTGTCAAATTGCCAAGTTGGCCTGATCTTTGTCAAAGCGTGTGGGCAGTTGTTTCCCTGCTGCGGGTACCAGCTCGCCTTGCTAAACAAAACCACCTCTCCCGTCTCCTCATCTCTGTCTTTATGGCCTTCATAGCGAGCAGTGAAGGAGAGTCGTCACCCGTTACGCTGTGGCAGAAACCTCTCCTGTGTTCTGCCTGCCCTGTTCTATTCATCCTTCTCCCAATGCGCCATGAACGATTTGCTGCTACATAATCAAAGGAAACTGGATTCAATGTCAAGGCTGCAATGTGTGGGTGCACTGAGGAAAGTGTCTGGCCTCATTGTATACGGCGCGTTATTAATGAATTTGAAAGAACGATGTATTCACTGTGGAAAGCTGCTGAATAACAGATACAAATATGGATGAGTTACTGCGTTTGCTCAGCAATCAAAAAGAAACAGCGCTGCCTGTTTTGGCTTGGAAAATAGGAGTCAATCGCAAGTGGTGCAGACGCCGTGGGTGTCTCTCTCAACTCTTTGAGACTTGGAAATATTATAGGAAGCCACTTCGACAATAAATGCGTTCAAGACACAACAGAGGACGCATGTATTCATTTGGAAAGGAGCCGATTCCACTATTCAAGGTTTAAGTATGGGCTGATTGCAACAGCATAGTGGATAATCAAGTCCTTTAAATCAGATTAAATGTGTGGGCTTCCCAGAGAGTGCGTTTGGGAAAATTTGATTGTGATCTATAGTGCACATATTATTGACAGTGGAGGTTTTCTATCACCCTGAACATATAGGTAAGTAAGGTAATCAGGCCACAGATCATCAGCAATGAGTGAAGTGGATTTGATTTGAAAAGCACCGGCTGATTGGGCACTCACACTGTGTGAGATTTGCTCTGTTCTTTGTATTAGTGTACATTAGCTACTGATTGGCCGGTGCGAGAAGAGGAAATGTAGAGACACTTGGAATAAATGCTGTAATAGAAGAAAGTGCCAATTTCTAGGAATAATGTGTTTCTGTAGCTCAGAAAAGTGTAACCTGATAAAGCATATTAATATTCACACAATCACAAAGTACTTGATTGATTCAATGGAGGGATGAACCTTGCATATACATGAACAAGTCAAGAAATAGATGTTCTTTAAAACGTCTGTACGGTATAAAACCTGGTGTGATGTCTACTTGCTAATGTAGCTCACAGATATCCAAGCTCAGCCTATTGTACTCACTAAGATAACATTTACTTGCATTTAAACTGCAATTGTAGGGTTAGTCTCTGTTGCATGAATATTGTTTTGACCCCAATCAATATACATGTAGTCATTCTTCTATAATGACGCATCACAAATAATTAAGTCAATCAAGTGCAAAAGGTTTGTTTTTTAAGTCTTCTCTTTTAATACCAGAATTTACCAAAGCATGCTTTGGCAAACTGCAACGTGTTCATTGTTCCATTTCAGGCACGACGGTGAAATCACTGAAACAAATCCAAAAGATATTTGGTTCCATGTGTGAAAATCTGAATTGATAGTCATCAAGCCAGTGCAATTGAAGACAGAAAGCCACAACTTTCTGAAATCCACTGAATGGTCTCCAATAGTATCTTGAGTTACTGCCTTACTATCACACCACACACTTCACTGCAGCTGGGGAAATCTTGAGAAACCACTTCAAGTGCTCTGCAATGCACGGAGACAACAAAACAATAGAATAGCACACTCAAAGTGAGATACTGTCACACCCAAGAACAATGGATGCAAGATAAAAGCGTTTTTAAATAAGGATCTAGCCAAGTCATCTGCAATTATTGTCTGGATCTCTGCTTTACCTTCGATGAGATAAAGGGAAACGAAGCAAAGGGAAAACTTCAAGCTGGCCAGCATCACCCCTGAATAAAGCCAAGCTAATTTGGGATCTAAAACCCCTAGATGCTTCGTTTTCAGATGACTAACATCCGAGCCCAATTTCCTGGGTATTTGATGAGCGCAATGGCAGCACCAAATACCTCAACATGAAAGAAATTAATCAAGATGATTCCTTCCCCTTCCAGATAAAAGTTAGGCACGTAAATTGACATCTATTTTTGAGCCAGGGCTATGCTTTCATGAATTAGTGCAGAAATCCATACATAACATGACTTGAGGACACCCAAATGCAACTTCTGAAATTACTGCTTATACAGTTTGCTGCAAGTGATAGAAATCAATACAAATCCTAACTAAAGCATGATTGGGAAGCTTTGTAAAAACAGAATAAGGAAGAAGCACACTTAAGTTAATGATGTTTATTGTAATCTTAGAGTAAGACCCTGACATCAACAATATAACTCAAACTATACAGAGTACCACCAACAACCTCTTATTAAACCTGATTACACATGCATTTTTCTATGTTATACTGTATCTTATTATTACGGCTTCAGGATCCTCCAGCTACACCTCAAGTGAATCATACCTGTCTGCAAGAGCTTTATTTCTGTCACTGTGCATATGAACCAATTCATTTGCCACGGCAGGAGCTTGGGGCCAGACAGAGTGTGACATCCGCAACAAACAAAGAGAGGACAAGCTGCAAAGAAAGCCAGAATAAATAGCTCAATGTAGTCAGGTTTTGACCCGATATGAAGCCACTGAACTGTGCTGCTCCATGCATGAATCTCCCTAAACAACACCCTTGATGGCAGGAGTACGAGTACAGTATGGGCGCACACATACACACTCACACACACCCACACAGGCATGTGCACAGACAGCTCCAGGATGAAAAAAGAGATGTATTTATGATTTGTATAGCATCCATTATTTGCACAGGGGTAAAGAAGTGTCATGAAATATTCATTAAGTGTCTGATGTCATTTCATGTCGAGAGGAAGAAGAGGAAGAGATGCAGGAGGAAAGAGGAAATGGAGCAAGTAAGGAGCACAAAAAAAAAAAACACAGAACACAGAAAGGAGGTAGAGTGCATCGGTGCCTGGTTTGGAGTGATGGCGCTTTATTAAAAACACCGAGGGGTTTCCATATAGGGCTCAGGTTAAATAAACAAGGAAGCAGAGTTGAGATTTCTTGAACCATGCAGTCTTCCTCTTCAACCTCAAACCCCTCATCTTCTTCAGGTGCCCCCGCCTGTCTGAACCAAAGGATTCAACACCTACTTCAATGCATCTAAGCCACTGCAGATGGCAATGCTGTTTCAGGGCATCTATCAGCTGCTTCCACATGTGACGGCCTCCATTTCCAGTCACAGCTATACGAGCAAAACAGATACTCAATGTTGACTGGCTGACAGCTGCGTCCAAGAATCGTTCCGATACCACGTTATTATATCTTTATGCAACTCGGACACAACAACCTCACGTTCCACACGCTACCCGATCAACATCCTGCTTAGTTGGTACTGAACATGCGCAAGTTAGCTAAGCACAGACATCAAACGATGTTGTTGACAACAAATATGTGTAGAAATGAGCTGAAGGAGAGCTAGTGAACGTTAGCTGTACTCATTGTGTCATACAAACAACACATTTTATATAGGCAGAGTTGGAACATTATTATTTTCTTCACCACGTCGACCAACAGAGCACACACACACATACAAATCACAGAAAACATACTAGCACAGATTCAACCAGAGTAATCTCAAAGTCTGTATTGACTTTGCCATATGTAGGTCTGTAGCTTTATTACAGGTCGTCTTGACACAGCTATAAGTACAGCACATTATCCTTACAACACAACCACGGGTAATCCTGACTGCATTACATGTCAATACAATGCAAGTCTTTGTCCTTTTTTCCCCTTTTCATTGTTGAGCCCCTCTTTGTCCAGCAGCCAGGCAAACACATGCATGTATACCCCATGTATGCCACTCGGTTTACATGAACAAAGTGGATGCGTATGTAGTGAAGAGTATAATTATCACAGTCTCTGTCAACGTACAGAAGTCCCATCCTCCATACAAGGATCCGCTTCAGTGCTTCTATACAGCCTGAGAAATACTAGAATGGACTAGAATGGGGGTCATTAGAACAGACAGAAAAGGGGAGTGAAATAGTGAGTTAACATTAAAGGTTGTGTAGGAGATGCAGGGAAACTGCAAGCAAATTACCACCCAGAGTGTCTTCCATCTTTTCTCTATACTGGAAAAACTGCCTTAAATGCTGCAAGCAAAGGACATGCTCCTCCTAGCATCTACACTGCATGATGGCTTTGTTGTATGCGGCCGCATCTCGGTGTGTATTCGAGCAGTGCCAAATACATATTTGCATGCTGTATGTTTATTTGGCCAGGACGGGACAAGGAGAGCATTCACACCATGAACCAAAATGACACAGACGGAAATGAACCGAAATATAGAGAAACCAGAAATAAAGAGGGAGCATTGTCTGCCCATCTCAGAACATTTTCATAATGATACCACCCCCTCCCACACACGTACACCAGGCTGCTTGATTATTCAACAGAGGGACTTTCTTTTTGGGGGGTTGGCAGCTCAGGTCAAATAAAAGCAGCTGCGGTTGTAATGGAGAGGGGGCAGCACAGAGCTCTTTGGATGGTTGAAAGTCAGAACACAGTGTGAAGCAGCTCTGATACAGGAACAGATCTACTCACTGACAGAGACAGAGAGGATAATGACCCTATATGCCCGGGCATCATTTATGCATTCTGCCAACAGGGGTTGTACGCATGCTGCTCTCAAACAGGCATGGGTCCAGTTATTGACTACAATAAGAATGAGGCATTTGGAATTTATGCTCGTTATTCATGTGATCTTTAAACCCATAACAGCACACAATGAGAGACATGAGTGCAAACAATGTGCTTCACTCACAAGCAGAGATTTAATAAAGGACCAAAGATGGACAACAACTGCTGTAATGCAACACGTTCTCACACAAAATTCCTTATTCATCCTGTGGGTTCTCTCTGAACCACAACTGCTGCTTACATTCCACAGCATTCAGTTATTTTCCACAACAGAAGGAGACTTGAGTCGCATCTATTAGGCTTACTGTATGAGGAGGATAAACAGTGCACCTGTTACTTTGGACATTCAGCTCCTTAGATGTGCTAATCTGTGCTGCCTAGGGAAAGTAGTCCTGATTAGATGGAGTTTAGCAGATGCGGGTGTGAAGTGAACAGTCCGCTATGGAGAACACTAATGACTACTAATAACACAGGGTTATTATAGGGTGAAGTCTGAAAAAAAAAAAAACAGGGGTAAAGAGGACAGTTCATTTGGGGCCCCCAAACGGTGGCAATAATTAAGAAGGGAAATAGCAATAACAAGACATGCCATTCTGGGTGTCCTCCGTCTCCCATTTAAATTGCTGTTGCAATAAATAGCAGGTAAATTGGTCTCTTCGGGATCTTTGGGATTGCTTGGTGGGCTAATGGCCAGTGTGGCTGTCTGCTACCTTCTGATACAGTTGTGTAAAAATTCCAATTCATTTAAGTTTGTATTCCCTGCTCTGTCAACACTTACCTCCTGGACATCACCGTAACATAGCCAACATGACCAACTAAAAAGGAGTCTGTCTGCCCGTCTGTCTGTATGCATTTCTGTCCTCAGATCTCGTTCATATTTGGCGATTGAGTTTCTGAAGACTCAAGGAAGTAGAGTGTGGAAGGAAAGCTCTTGATATCCACGGGTCCTATGTATTAGCAGTGTGTCATGTAGGCCTACACACAGTGTAGTGAATAGAGAGGGGACTTGTAGTAAATGTTACCTCACCCAACTATATGGTGGATACAATGAACAGATGAACAAAGAGACACATGCTTTTATTCCAGGAAATAGCCCAGTCCTACATAGGTAGCTGTTATTAAATGGCGTGTACTCCAGTCTTGCTAGGGGACGCGATGGCAGGTTGAGTGTGAATTCTGCAAGAAGGAAGGAAGGAAACGGACTAGAGAAATGTTATGAGGAACATGAGCCATAAAATACTGTTACTGCGGTCCTTTCATTGCTCATTACAGATATGATTGAATTAATTTGTTGAAATAATGGCTGACTGGTCCTGAGGAACCAGGACTCCTCGGCACTACTCAAGCAAACATCTGGAGCAAGAAATAGATCACGGGCAAGACAGAAGACATTATTTTTTGTCTCAGCATGAAAACTTTTTTTTCCATCAAGTGTGTTCTATTGGAGTAGTACAAAATGTTGAATTTTTAGAAAAAACTAAACGAATACAACATATAAAATCCAACAAATAAAGATAAACAAACAAACTCTAAAGATACCCACCCTCCATTCTGTTCAGTGCGTAGTACAAGACAAACAATGTGGAGATGGAGAATAATTAAAAACAAGAAATGGCTGGTAATAATGGATGCTTTGATTGTAACCCCTTTTATTCTTCCTTCCTTCAGGCTGCTGGAGAAGGAAAGATTGAAATCCATTTAAAAAAAAGAGCACCTGCATTCATCCATGTTACTCGACAGAGTAAAGCAAATCTGCACCAATGGCTGTAAACGTCACAAGGTCATGTTTCAGATGGTTATATTCACCACACATGACTCTGTGGGTATTCAAGCTTTTTATCTGGATGTTTGTGGAAATAATATGGAGTTGAAGAAATCAAATACCCATGTCTGAAAAATTGACTGACCTGCTGCAATCTAACCTTTCCAAGACTTTAAGTATTTTGATGAATTAGCTCATTAAAATAGGGTAAACCAAAGTCAAAATGTCTACTCCTATTATTTCAAAGTGCCGGATATGTATTTAATTAACATTTTAGAATAGATAAAACTGTTAAGTGAATGTACGTATTTGATCAGACTCTCTATCAGTATGTCCCAATTTTTTAAGGACACAGTTTGGGGGCAAAAACAGTTTATATTATTGTGTCCACTTCACTCACATCAATGACGGTATGCTAAAAAAAACACAAATGCAGTACATATTATAATCTCTATGAAGGGAGGACTGTTTTACTAGCTCGGTGTATTAATAAACTGGAGACTGAGTGGTATGTTACAGTTTCAATGTGACCCTGTCCTCATATATATGTTCTAATAATCAGTCTCAGTTTCTATATGCTAATCTTTACATGCCATTTGCAATAGGTAGGAGTCAGACACTATGATTCCTATGCCCTTAATGTGACAGCCCGCTCTGCTGACCTCATTTGTGGATCCACATTCTCTTTAATGTGATGCTGCCCTGCAGAAATGGGGTCCAGCTCATAAAAATCTAAAGGTTTACAGGGTGACTCTGAAATTGAGCAGAAGACGCCCAGCGCAGCCATGATCCACCGTCAAGTCTGTGTGGAGTCCGTAATGGAACCCTGCTAGGTTATTAGGCCATATCATTAGCACCACCAAATGACAGTGTCAGGTTCTCCGTTGATACATTTATTCTGGCGATGACCAAATCCTGGAGATGAGAATGTTTTGATGGTTTTTCTGTCAAGGGGGCTAATACTGTTAGTTGACAGAGCAGGGAGCAGAGCAAGTAAGTTAATAACAAAACATCAGGAAATCAGTAATGCTATTACCTAATCAGAGTTCTCTTTATCATAGAAAGAAATAGACATGGAGGGAAAAATCAACCTTGTTCTGTATAAACACAGCTTATTATCGGGGTAAATAATTATTCACAGTGTGTGAACGTTGATTACAGCTTCCTCCTGTTGTGTGTAATAAGAGGCAGACATTCATTCATCAAATATGGATGAAATGGATGTTGATGCGTTCCATCATGGCACTTAATCATGGCCTTCGGTAAACGGTAAGGGCACGCGGGATGTGACATGGCGACAGTAACTGATTGGTAAACACTGGCTGGTTTGCCGGCTCGGTGTGTGTGGAGCTGGTGAGAAGTGGGGATCGTGTTTAAGCTGAGCAGCTCGGAGCTCTGCAAAGACAGTCACTGGCGTATCAACATGTAGACTGGAAATAGAAGCAGAATTTTTAAGTAGGGAATATATACACAACGGTGGGTATTTAATTGCGCAGTGCTGCTAGGTGTTGCCACAGTGGTGACATCGCTGACCCCAGGTGACAAGTTGTGTGTGCATGTGTCCACATACACTGTCATCCTGTGTACACAGTGCTGGGCGCAATGACACTCACAGGCTTACAATCCCCTTACTTAGCAATATGTTTATCACACTGCCATAGATTTCCTCTCGAGCTATATAATGAGCCTGAGCCGGCTGCAAACAGGCACACACCCAATTACTGCATGTGTTTAGCATGCAAGAAGCATCGACCCACAGAGCAAAGACAAATACAAATCACAGACAAGGGGGGGAAAAAACAAAAGAAGCGTATCACCAGAGCGACAAACCCCTTGATCCGCACTTGATCTTCGCTTGTCTTCAAAAGACAGGATCAGTGTCAAGCTAAGGTCAGAAAGTTGAGGCAAGGCGTCTGCAGGGAGAGGGGATGAGTTTAAGCCCTGAACCACAAGATAAGATCAAGTTCAGGCGGAGGACAAATTGCCAAGTAGAAGGGAATAGTGGAAATGAAGGGCATTTTGATCACAAGTAAACATGGAAAGAAAACCTGCCTGTATCTGGTGATCAAACCTGAATGTCCATGCAAAGCTGATGAATGCCGAAGGCTTAAGGAGCTCCTCAATTACTACATTACTATCTGGTACCCTTCAGTCTGATATCCAGCAGCATAACAACTATAAAACCTGTGTGAGATATTGCTCAAATAATCTTATAGTTCTTTTGGAGACTTAAATGTATGGCATGGTCCTGAGTAACCCCAAACTTTCAGTCTTGTTCCATGTTTTGAAAAAGTGCACCAGCATTAAGTAATACACAACAAACAATCTCGAGTAGCTAATTACTGTGCAGGAGTAACTAATGTTTGCTTAATGCAATAGTGTTTATTTTAAAAAGCCATTACGTAAGGTAATGAATATGCGTAGACTCTGGGGGCCAGCAGCTCAGCAAGCTTCGTGTTTCCTCTGCTTTAAAAGGGTGCTGCTTGCATTTGGGCTCATTATGAGCTGCTCTGTATTCAGGGAGAAGAGGATGATCGTAATTCAGGGATGGGTGATGTATAGACTGAATTAGGGCAGTGATTTACAAAGGATGCGCAGCAGACTGCTGTAAAGATTTTCTTTTTTTAATTCCGGACTGAAACGACAGACCTGCACTTCACCTGGGAGGAAAAGCTTTCAGCAGGAACGGACCGCATGGACGTTTTATGGTATCACATTTGAAGCTTTTGAAGGCCTGTTCAAATTTGTGAACTTGCATGATCATCATGATTCAAAATATGTGGCCGTCTTATTCTGCAATCAGAAGATGGTAACAGAGACAACAATGCCTGTCTGTGGTGGTGGTGGGATTAACACTACAGAAGAAGAAAGGGCAGGTACCATGTGAAAAAGGGGGGGGGGGGGGGGGGGGGAAGGAAGGTGGAGGCGTACGGAACAGGAGCTAAGGTTTAGCATGTCCGCCACGTCCACTACTCTGACAACTAATTTGCCCTAACATTTCTGCAAAAAGGTCAGACAACCCTCTGCCCAAGTTTATGAATAGTGTATAGGGGCTCCGTCTGACTGAGAGGAGTAACAGCGAACAAGGCAGGTAGAAGGTCTCTTCATTGACTTGGCTTGCAGAGAGGAGGGAGGCTGCTTGTGTCAGTGTCCAGATGGGAGCTGCTCTGTATCCTCTAAATCAGGAGTGGAGTTCTGACCTTATCTTTTTCAACAGGGCCACTCGCTTAAGGCGTTGAATTGTTCAGCTTGCACTTTCTAGTGCCTGTGGATTTCACAATAGGACCTTTGACAGTGGTAAAGAATTAAACAGTAAAACACATACGGCACATGCAAAAAAACAATTCCCCGACTGTAATAAATTCTCCCTCCATGCAGAAGCAATACCCTTAGGCAGTTTATGGTTATGCCTTCAGTCCTCCTGGATGTAAGTAAATCTACTTTATATTTTAAGGAACTGGAGCAAGAGAGTACATTGAGGGACTTCCTTCTTCTTGTTGTACCTATGACTGAAGAGGCATTACACCTCCAATTGAAGAGGCAGCCAGTAGTACAATCCACCTACACTGGTCCTGAGAGCTAGACAGACACACCCACACACCCACACACACACCCACACACACACACACACACACACACACACACACACACACACACACACACACACACACACACACACACAGAAAAAAAACCAGGGGAAACTGGCTAAAAACCTCTCCAGATGAAGTCAAACAATATTGACTAAGATGGGGGGGAAAACTACACAAGACCCTCTCTCTCTGCACATGTAAGATTAGCAAACACATAAAGCCTCACTGAACTGAGAAATTAGTTCAGTATCACAGTGCACAGTCATTTATTTGACAACGAGCAGACACTCGTGCACTAACAGGTGCACATTTAGCTTAAAGATGAGAGCTGTTTGCTCGTCCCCCCACATGGAACCCCTGTCCCGTCCCCTGAACTATTCACAGGGTTAGGGTTACGCTTCCTTAACAGCCATTCAGACCACGGTCCACATGAAAACTATTCCCTATTCCCAGGATGCTTTCTGTCCAGATGGGCCGAGCCAGCGACACTTGTTCAATTAAAGGCATCAGGGGAGACCTAACCAGTTCATTATCTGCAAGCTGGCCCCACATTGATCAGCCTGTCTGGGACCACTCACAGCCTGTGTGACAGATTAATCTGGGCCCCGCACACGCACCGTCTTTCACTCACTCATGCACACACACTCAGTGACATGTACACACACACACACACACTATTACAGAGTGAAGTGGATATACTATCCGCAGGTGTAAGCATGTTTATTTGTCTGTCTCAAGTCAGCAAAGGGAGACAGATCAGAAGGAGGAAGGAAGAAGTTCTGGGGGATTGGATCGGTTTCATTCATTGCCAACTGTCAAGCCATGAAAACAAATGGTTTGCTGGAGAATGCTGGAGAAAGCAAATTGCTAGGATAAAGTTAAAGTCTCAATCTGGATTACAAGTTTAGTAGCCACCTGTGGCACCAGGATTGGTACACTGCTTGCTTTCTACATGGTCAGTGGAGAGTTCGGATGAAATCAATCCTGAAAATGAAACTGCCTGACCTCTTGATACGCGGACTTGTGGTCGGAATTTCAAACCTCCTCGGAGGATGTATTTAATGGACATTTGGTAATGGAATTATCCAAGCAATGTGGGGCATATTCTGCATGACCCATTAATTGGTGAGATTGTGGAGCTTTGGGGGTGCTGCACATCTTAGCCGATGCTGTACCACAACAAGTGTATGATGTGTTAGAGACATAATGTGAAGACTATGGTTTGTGAAATCCCCCCCACACACACAAACACACACAGGGCTGAATGGCCACATGGTGTGCATAACATTTTATAGATGACACTGGCTTAGTTGACAAAATGAAACCCTGGCCTAGCAGAACAGTCATTAACAGTGAAGTATCTAGGCCATGTCTCCTTCCTCTCAGGCAGCCTGCTGGTTTGACGCCTCAGCTCTTGAGATTTTCTACCAACTCATCTTCCTCTTTCTCCATCTCTTCTCTCTTATTTCATATCCCTATCTATCTCTTGGCACTCCTTTCCTTTGCCCCTTGCTCTTCATCTACATGTAGACTCTTGTCCTCCATATATTCCCTCCATTTCTACTTCCAGGCCCAAGCCAGCCCACTAAGTGAGCACTAAAGGTCCGTGGCATTAAAGCTCCTCCTCCCCGGCCCAGAGCATGGAATAGGCGACAGATAAATAAATAAGACCCATAAGAAGATGCTTTATGGCAGCAGCTGCACACATTTATGGTGTTTCTGATAACAACCCATCATAGTGGTTGGACCAAACTGACAGTACAGAGGGAAAAAAAACAGGACCTTTGTCTGCAAGGATGTCATGAAAGGGACAGTTTAACTATTTATTTGTCTCTGCAAGGTCTGTTTTGTCGATCACAAACCATCTTGCAACAGCACACCGTGCTCTTATAACAACCCTAAAAGGAGCAAAGCTAGTGAATAAATCCAGGCGTTTGCTACTCCACAAAGCAGATTTTAAATAATGCTAATGAAAGCCTGATATATAAAACGCAGACTCAGTTCATACCGGTTCACAATGTAGAAGACAGAGTTAAAGCTGTGAAGATAGCAGTCGCAGGGCAGCAAATATTAATCAAACATTGATGAAAAATGTTTGGAAAAGTTTTAATCAATGCCAAAAAACTAAGCCAAAGAAAGCTAAGCAGGACATTTGTATTTTGTGAGTGGTGTGCAGATCCTGGCATAAGCCTGGCTGTGATACATTAAGAAATGCCCTGTTGTATCGTATTTGGAATTTTGTCATCTTTGACTAGAATCCAAGGCTCATTTTCCACGGGGAAAAGTGTAGAGTAGCACAAATCCCCCATACTGCACTTTTTCAAACTGAAATATCATCACATGTATTAATATTGTCAGCAGAGTGGCCGTCTACATTTTGCACCAACTAATGACGTTGATTTTTATGAATGACAAGAAAGTCCGCAATCAATAATTATAGTAATTATAATGTGGACAACAGTTATCTAAATATTATATACAGTACTGTATTTGAAATATACACAGTCATTTAATAGTAATTCAAATAGCATTTTGAAACTGTCAATAAAACAGTAAATAGCAGAGCTATGCGTTTCATTATTTTAAGTTACTATATTAAATATAACAATGTCAATACAATTGTAATCTGCATGACAAGAAATGGTTATTATAATCCTCCCCCTATTATAATCAATTTGAGTTGGACCAACATGATCCCTGTGAGATGTCTCCATTGTATTGTATTGATAGTAGTGCAGTGCACATACAGGGAGAGGCGGCTGCCCCCTGAAGTGCTGAATGCAGCACCGTCTAGAACCATGTTCTACCACAGAACCGCTCTCATCGACTCCGGGGTTGTCACGAAGAGGTCGGTCGCAGTTAGTACAGCCAGCATCCAGCAGGCTGAAGTGAACTACAGTCAATAAGTCACAGCCTGTAGTCAGCAGAATCCCAAAGCCCCGCCCCCGCTGCTGAGCAGAGAGCTGTTTGCTTGTTTCCTCAAAGTTTACTATTGAAAACTGTCCAAATGGTACCAACTTTGACACTGCAAGTCCTTAGGTCCACAGCAACAGCAAGTAGATGGAACGTGTAGTATTCACAGCTCGGATCTAATAAATACACACAATGTGCTTCGGTCTCACTCCGGCGTGTGTGTGCCGCCAACCTTAATTTTTTTATACAGGACTGTGGCGCACCTTGCTTACGTCATCAATTAGTGGACTTGTAACTATGCCCAAATACTACAGCTCCTTTCTTTTAAAGAACAAAATACTATTGCAAATACTTTCTGGTAACTTTAGCGGTTCTTGAATTATGCGACACACACACACACACACACACACACACACACACACACACACACACACACACACACACACACACACACACACACACACACACACACACACACACACACACACACACACACACACACACCTCTACTACTTTACGCTTCTACTTTACTCAGACGAGGACTCAACACTATTTCTATTTTTTAGCTCTTACTTTATCGGCAATGATATGTTGTGGTTTCTTTCTTTTGACAAGTGTCTGCTAAATGACCTAAATGTAAATGTAACTCACACAAAACACACATACCTTATTTATAATTAGATGGCATTTAGAAGAAGTAAAGGATAAAAAAAAGACTATTCCCACAGTATCCAAAATGATGATCTTGCTGATAAAGACAATTTGTATAATTTCATTTAATGCTGATTTATTTCTGCAAGGTATTTTAAGTTTCACCAAAGAGCTACAGCATGTCAGAAAGTAAATTTGTACATGGGCTAAACTTTAAAAGGCCTGGTCCTAATCCATCTAAATCTGACTAAACCTGTGACTTTGCAGATTTGATCCTGGATAGCGAACAGTTAGACTAAATTGTTGGCTTGAGTCTGAGAACACTAAATCCGAGGCCAATACCAGTTATCCACAGTTGAGAAGAAGTGGAGCCTTTTTCAGTCTCAATCTCTAAGCCACAGACATACACTCTGGTATAAGAGACGGACTAAATTAGAGAACATACATCAGGGTTCTTTACAGAGCCATTGTGTCAGCTTGAGCCCAAATATATTTGTGGGATTTAGGAATTGTTGGTTTTCACATTTTGGCCAGTCCAGTTGATTCTAGTCCCCGAAATATCAACATATCTTGAAATTTATTTTTAATTTTTAATCTATTTACTTTTCACACCCCATGGCCTTTAAACACAACAACAACAACCAGTTATCATGCTTGGCAGAGCTTTTTTGGGTTGCAGTGTCTGGCTGAAGGACATGTTGTCAGCTTAGTGTTTCCTTACAAAAGGCTTAAACTGGTGAAATGCATTGTTTGACTGACTCCAAATCACTGCACCATTCTAACTAATAAAAATGCTTTAGTTTGATCTGATTTTCCACTGAGACAGTGTTGACTGCATCAAAAGACAGCAATTATTCAGACGGTGGCCATGTAGGTCTGAAGGTTAATAGAAAAAAAACACCTATGAACTAATGTTGTAAAAGTGTTTAAGGTCAAATCATACTGCATTTATGTTTAAACCTGATTGAATGAAACCTGAAAAGCAAAAGGAGGGAAGTCAAAATAACAAAACCAAGAAAAGAATCAAGGTAAAAGCCGGGTCAGTGCAAGAAAAAATAACACATGCTGAGAGAACTAGACGGTGATTGCAAAAGACAGCCAGAAAGGAAAAAAAAGGATAAAACATTGAGCGAGAGAAAGAAAAGGACGAAGGAGCAAGAGAAAAAAAAAAAACACATTCTCCATTCTACCCCACTTGTATCCCAAAAGAATATAATTTTTACAAACGAGCAAAGCAAGGTCCTCAGTGGCAAAACAAGCTCACTGAAGTGTAACTATTTTCCCATTATGAGATTGAGGGAAGGATGAGGAGAGAATAGCTCTATTCCCCATGCCCCCTTCTTTTAATGGTCACTCTCATTCATCCCACCTGCCTGTTGATCTCAATTTTACCAGACATATCTCTCCACACCACCTCTTTGCCACCAACAGCCCTTCATACATAATTGTAGGCCTGCTAAATTAATGATGGACCACAAACAAAGGATGTCCTCAAACAAGACATATGTCCAGTGTGATTTAAAATGCCCCTTGGTCGCACTGGGGCGCCTAACCTTTAGCTTGTCTCTCTGTCTAGCATTATGGGTTCCTCCCCCACCAGCAGCAAAAAACAATACCCTGGTCTGATACAATCAGAGGCAGAGTAGGGGCGGGCCTTTGTCTCTGATTGGCACTGACCTCGGTATCCTTTTCACTGAATGTTGGTGGTAAAAAGAAATCAGAATGTGTAAGCCTCGATATACTACGTGTGAAACTGACGTTATTCTGCTCCCCCTTGAGAGACAAAAATGAAGAAAACTGTAGATGGTTTTTCAGATAGAAAGGTGCTGAGCCCGTATCACCACCTATCCCAGCACAGATATGACATCATCGTCGGAGTTAACCACTTCACCATCCATATCCTCACTGATGCCCAGTCCTGTCTCATCAGACTCCGAGCCGGTGTGGTGAAGCAGGCGGTCTGGTTGGGCCTAATTTTAAGAACCCATCGTTTGATTGGGTCTCCGGTTAGATATGATAAAACAGCCAACATTATGCATTGCATTTATTGCAAAGAGTACGGACTCAGCATGGTTGGGAACGTTGCTTTAGCTGTCGAAGCATGGCGGATGGCGGAAACCAGACAACGGAGGTGTGATCCAACATGGCGGAACCCGTATTCAGCTGTAGGCAGCCAGATCATCGCAGACTTTAAGAAATCACATTAAAAAAAACACAGAAACTGCAGGACTGTTTCTTTTTCTGCATCTCACGCGGGACAGATAATTAGCACAGTGGAGAATTCCTCAGACTTGGAATCATTCATCGATCTCTGCTTGCTCCAACAGAACAACATGAACTCCGACAGCAGCATCCTACCCACCAAAAGAAATGAGTCTCATCACTGACACAGAGGATCTACCATCCCAAACAACCCAGATCCAGGTGGGTGATCTCTCCAGCATCAACATTTCACTGGACAAGGAGATAAAAGAACTAAAGCATGGAATTCACCCACAGTCACATCTCCTCAATTGAAAAAGTAACAATTCACTACATTCATGTGTTAAAAACTTTAACCGAAGAAATGGAAACCACGACTAAAGAAAATAAAGTAATGAGTAAAACCATCTTGGACCTACAAACCTGAAGCACGCATGACCATCTCCTTTTTCTAACATTCCTTTAACTACACCGGACAACCCTGGAAGAGAATCAAAGACTTCATGAAAACTCACCACAAACTCTCACCAGACACTGCAAGCATACAGTAACCTTCCATTGAGAACAACATCCTCCAGAGGACACTGAGCAATAATTACAAAGTTTGAACAATTTCAACAGAAAAAACAGAAACATAACTAAATCTGGTCTGAACAACCAATGTCTGTGCAAAGGAAATTCTGAAGGACTGCAGGAAAATCGAGCATACCTGGTGGTAGACAAACTTTGTATTGACTGCCAACTCCTCTGAAACACCAACTTAACCCCATGGCTCTTTTAAATACTCCAAAGACATATCGACCTACATAATGTCGACTAACCTATAAACCTCTAACCCGTTCCCACTTTACTTCACATTACAGGAACCATCAAATATCCTAATCGCTGGTGACATTAATACAGTCATTAACCCTGCAATTGATCCATAAAGCATAGCTGGCAATTTAAGAAACTGCAACTCCACTGAGGTATTAAAACAGTGCAGAAGGTTTTGGTCTTGGCAACAGTTTGAAGAATGAGTAACCCTAGAGAATATTCTTACTACTGCCCACTACACCAATCATTACCAATTAGACTTATTTTTGATCAGTAATATACTTCAACCCAAGGTATCTGAAACCACCATACATGCAATTATTATGAGTGACCACGCACCAGCGTCCCTCACCATAAATTAATGAAACCCCTCATCCGCTTGTGCCTCAATACCTCATTTCTCAAAGATTCTGATTTTACCATTTTTTTTCACCTTCATGTTGAAAGAGTCCCTATTGGAACTAAACAACCCCCACCCAGAAATGTCATAATCAATACCTCGAGAAACGGGCAAGGCAGTAATTAAAGGAAAATAATATATATAAATAATATCATACTCAACAATTTAAAAGAAAAAGAACAGGAACACGAAAATAAGCTGGAATAGAAGATTGACAGACATGTAGTTAAATAATAATAAATTAAAAAAATACAATCACAAATTTCCTCTCACATGAATATAGCTGTTATATCAGTTGTACTTAAACCCAATAAAGATCCAATTCACCCTATCAGCTACCGACATCTGTCACTTATGAACACAGACTTAAAAATCATTGCAAAAGGCCATTAGTCATTTCTACGTTAATTCATCCAGATCAAACATCAAGAAAAGACATTCTGCAGATAATCTATGTAGAATATTTAATCCCAGCAACCTCTCACAACAAACTCCTACCAAGACAATTATTCAATCACTAGACAATGAAAAAGCATTCAACTTATTCAACTCACTACAAAAATTTGTATTCAGGGAGTTGTTCACCCATTAAATAAGGACACTAATCACCGCATCCAAAGCAACAGTCACCACAGGGAATCACATCACAGAGTTCCACACTTCACCAGGGCAACAGACAAGGATGACCACTCTCTCCTTTATTGTTTGCTATTTTCATAGAGCCACTCACTGCAGCTATATGTTACATTAGATTCAAAGGAATTCATACCATAAACCTTCAACATAAAATCAGCCTATATGCTGATGATACTGGCGTCACTAATAAAACCTTTTATCTCATTAACGTGTTCTCTACAATCTCTAATTTAGCAATACACTGCAAAACGGAACTCATCACTCCCACTTCATACTGGTAACGTTAGATACTTGTGTATCAACAATGGCAGCACCCCCACGTGCAGCTCATACAGGATAGACGATGGATGGACCATGTGAATACACTCCTATTTGGCACAACCCAAACTTCAAAATCATCAGCTCCCCTTTTCACTGTCACACATGGGCACAAAAAAGGTATCACACATCTTCACCATCTTTTCCACAACAAATAATTAATAAAGTTCAAAGAACTTTGTACAGAACACACACACACACAGACACACAGTATGACACATTTTTACACAAAAAAACACACCTATGAGAAAGAAAAATGTGGCAGTAACCACTTTCCTCACACTTTTGGCTTTGCAGTCGGATGGAAGTGGGTGCTTTTAGTTTTTTAGAGTTGGCTGGGCGACGGGCAGGAGATGGACTTTTCATCGGGCTCTGCCCAAATGCAATCTCTCAAAGTGTCACCTGGCCAGCATGGGCTTTTAACGTTGCATTCAGTGGCATTTCATTGCATAATTGAATTCAGAAAAGGCTGCTGGTATACAACAGGAAGATGCTAACATTCTGGATATAATGGCAATTTTTGTAGAGAGAAAGGTAAAAGTCTAAAGCAGTAACTTTTGAAAAGATAAATCGAGAAATCTGGTTATGAAAGTGACAATAAAAGTGTGAGCTCATACATACAGTATATTTCGCCAGGATACAAGTCTACACACATTGTTGTATCAACACATGACAAAACCTATCCTAGCATCAGCTGAGGTTTTGATGTCTCTTTGAATGTCTTGTAGCTCTATCCAGAACAGATTGGTTTGCAGGACAATGCACATGGCCAAACTTTTTGAAAGATATCTGTCAACATCTGCAACATCATCTGCATGGCTGCAAGAACAAAGACAAAGTGGCAAAAAGCCGAGAGAATCACAGAAAATACTTTAGTTTGGAATTGTGGTTCCACTGTAGATTGAGTGGCAAGAATTTTGCCATTTCTGAAAGCCCGACTTTACTGATTAATCTTATTCCCTTTCTTTTTTTATTACATTCATACTTTCCTGGCAGGTATCTTTAAAAGCAAAGTCTACACAAATGACTGACATTGAAGATTCAAAAAGAGTCAGGAATCACTAAGATGCTCAAGCAATAATTACTCATCTTCCCATGTAAAGCTAATATGCTGTTCCCAGTAGGGCTTAAAGTGCACTTTGACACCACTGCCAGTGTAGCTCTGGTAGGTTAATCTACTTTGGACATTAGTTTATTAGATCTTTAGAGCCTCTAAAAGAACAAGGTCGGAGCTTTGTTAAGGACTCACAATTGATGCTAACACAGGAGTCTTAAAGTGTTGAATATATTCTTCAATTTGAGTCCATTACATTCACAGCTGTGAAAACAAGTTAAGATCTAAATGGTGGTAAACACAATGCATTTGTGCCCCAGTAAATTAGCCTGGGTCCACCTCTTATTCCTTTGTGTTCTCGTCTCCAGTCGACTCTTAATAGGGTTCAATAACCCAGAAAACCTGCATTTCACAGCACGGAGTCATCTCAACAAAAGCCTCTTAGCTACAACCTATATGTTAACCTACCGAAGAGAGTTAAGGAGGTAACTAGGGTTGGGCATCGAGATCCGGTTCGTTCCTAACCTCCGGTTCCGGAACCGTTAAGAAGCTGTTGGAATTGCGATCCTTTTTTTTCGGTTCTTAAACGTCCGCACTAGTTTGTTTGTTTTACTCCGCTCGCACTAGTTTGTTTGTATTACACTGCCCGGCATGCGGAGACTCCGCGCCAGTTTGTTTGTTACTCCGCTCGTACTACTTTGTTTGTATTACTCCGCCCGGCATGCGGAGACTCCGCGATAGAACGAAGAACGTCACTCACTCAACATGGATGGCAGAAGAAGACGCCGCTCGAAAGTCTGGCTTCATTTTAATTTGAACAAAGATGGATTAGCACAGTGCAACATATGTGGAAAACTACGCGCTACTTAGTAACGCGTTACTGTAGTCGGACTACTTTTTTCAGTAACGAGTAGTCTAACGCGCTACTATTGCCAAACCAGTAGTCAGATTAAAGTTACTTATCCAAATACACGGTGTGTTACTATTTTTGTCAGTAAAAAAAAAGATCTGCTTTCTTCGTGCGTCTCAGGGGGTTGACATAGGTTAGCCGACACCTTCACGGACTGTCGCGTGTAGTCGCTATACCGGCAGAAACGTAAACAATGGAGGGGGAGAGATACGCATTTTCCAGCTGGAAATACATGCATTATTTCGACTTCATCTCAGCAAAAGATGGCAACATAAAGGTTCGTTGTACACTCTGTGTTAACAACAAAGTGTTGTCTACTTTCAAGAATACAAAGTCAAACTTGAAAAAACATTTAGAGTCACAGCATGGCACAACCACATTAAAAGAGCAGGTCCCGCCCGGTGACGGTGAAAAGGCGCAGCGTGTGAATGAACAAGACGAGTTCTCGATTTCACGGAGCTCCTGCTAACTCAGTCTGTGCTGAAATGCGAGCGGAGTCTCTCTTGAGAGTGTTTAGTGGAGAAATGTCTCGCTGCTTGCTGGCCCCGCCCCCTCCCTTCATCATCACGCCGCTCATACTTGAGGACTGTGCTCATTTGTTTCATAAAACCAATCCTTGCTGCTCTAATGCCGGTTCAATATTCATAAAATGTTCATTCGTGATGTTACTGCCATTACAATATGCAAACAATTATTTAAGTTAAGTGAAGTCAAGAAAGACTGTCTTTATTTTTTTATATAAAAACATGTATTTTCTATCAGAACATAGTTTTCAAGTGCAACTTAAAATGTCAGTGGATACATTGTTGATGTTACTGTTAAAAAGCACGTCAATAAAGTGAGTATTGGCAAAAATCGGTAGTCGGCAGCTGTTGAATGTAATAAAGTAACTTAAGAGATGTGTGTGTGTGTGTGTGTGTGTGTGTATATATATACACACACACACACACACACAGACAGGTGGCAAAAAGACACCACAAAATAGGAGACTGATGAGACAGGGATAAAGCTAAAGATGGGTGTACGGAAGAGGGAAATCATAGAGCGATAGACGTACAGGGAATCGAAAGGAGAGGAGGATTATGAAGACTGTATCCCTGACCGGGCATAAATTTGCTGGTGAAGACAACCAAACGAGACATGAGGTGATATAAACTCCAAATACCCCATAACCTCAAAGTCCATTGGGAAATGCTTAAAAGATTGTATATATGTGTTTCATATTTCAAAGCAACAAAGGCGCTGAGGTGCACAACACATTTTAATTTTAGTACACAGGAGAAAGGAGTACTATGAAGAAAGCCTTGGAAGCCCTCCCAAAGCTTATTGTAATACGATGTCATTGTAATACTGAAAGAAGTGCTGAAGCCGCGACTTGTGTATGCAAGGTAGAGGGAAAATAGTCAACTAAAGGTTTGATTCCAATAAAGTTATGAAGAATACTGGCTAAAAACACTGATGTGCTAAAAACACTAATGTGCATATCCATGTAAAAGTGTTCTAATACTGTATTAGTCTGCCAAAGAAAACCTTAAGCAGAGTGGCAAAATCTGGTACACCTAATGCTCTTCTTCACGCACAGACAAGCACACAAACACTAAACCACATCAGAGCTCCAGTCCATGCATTGTCCAATCCATTTCTCTCTCCATTATAGCAAACAGCATTGCCTGTGGCCACGCATGTCGACACTGAAGCATCCGGAGTTGCTCACAAGTGGACGCCCACTCCATCCCTTTCGACTTTGTTATCACAAAGCAGAGAAATAGAGAGAGAGAAAAGAGTGCAAGCCGTGTGGGGTGAAATTAACGTCTTGTGAGAACAGGCATGGCTGGACTGTGGCTCCTCCAGGACCTGAGGATGCTTTATCTCTCTGCAACATCTGGCAGCGGCTGGGCAGGCGGAGGCAACATCAAGGCATCCTACTGTCCAAAGGCTCTTGAGCAATTTCAGAGCTAAAGAAAGACACCATTGAATTCTGTTCCACCCTTCCAGTCCTTGGTCTTTTTCCCCGTCCAATGAGGTTACTGTGTGTGTTTGTGTGTGTTTGTTGTCTGTTTTATTTGGAGTCTTTTTCTTTTCAAGTGCTTGTGAGTAAAAAAGCTAGCCAGCAATCTTCCACAATCGATTGCTTTGTTTGAGCAATGCACATTTCTTGTGTGCTCAATGAAAAATGCACAGTTAAGTTCTATTGATCGGAAATAATGGACAAATTGCGTTCTTATGCTATGCAATTATATAAATAAATACTTGTCTGTCTCAATTTCTTTTGCAAGTTATCATTGTTTGGCAAGATCAAACCCACGTGGGCTGCTTTTTAGTCAATGGTATTCAAAATGCTCACATCACTTGGAATGTAAGGATCCTGTACAAGCACCATTTGTTCCAGAAACAAACAGAATCTAGGTTAATACCATAATGACATCAGTACATTTAATATTTGCTTTACTCTGTGATTTCTCCTTCTGTTGCCTTGACGTACGCATTTAGAAAACATTCAACTTTTTAGTCGATGATTTTGTTTTATTGCTCCTGAGTAAATAAGAATAAAATCCATAATCTGGTTTGGTTGATCCAGTAGTAATCTCCTTTTACAACAGGCCCCATACAAATCTATAATCCTGTATCTCTAGCCAACATCAAACTCCATTTTTTACACCGGAGAAAAGAAAAGATTGCTATTGCCCTCCCCTGAGGATGAGATTAAGTTGGAGGTCTGAACGTGGCTCAGGGAGAAAAGATCATTAGCCTTGATCAGATTGATTAAGATCAGCATGGGCAGCTTGGAACATCCCTCACCAAAACAAAGTACCAGGTCACTGTATCCATAATCAGAGGACAGCCACACTGACCAGAGTTAGACGTGATCTCTTACAGTCCAACTGGACTTGAGCTGTGTCCCGTCAGATCATCACTTTGAGGGAAATTCAAAAGGCTATTCTTCAGTATCGTGTTTCTTCAGGTTTCATGGACAGCTGACCACATTTAGATAGCACATTCAACCTAAAAACAGCATCATTACCACTAAAGTCTCGTTGTCAACCCCTCTTAACACCACCGGTTCAGTAAGGTGTTGCATTCACTTGCTATATCCAGGTGGTTGAAACGGCTACGTCTTGGTCCATTTAGCTGACCTTCAACCTTCCGCTGCCTTCAGCTTCTTAGACATTTCTTTATTAGCCTCTATAGGAACACCAGTGCAACAGATAACAAGGCAGACCTGTGCTTACATTATGAAATTAATGTAGTCCTCGACAGAGAGGACATGCCTGACCATCACTACCCAGATGGCAATGCACGGCTGGCTTGCCAGTAAAAACAGGTTAGTGTCTCAGGCAGATCATCAATCGCCCCACAGTGCAAGAGCAAGGGCCACCGTCCGCCTTCCAGGGCCACTGGCATCCTGGGGGCTTTCAACATCTCTGTGCATCATCAATCTCAACCAACCTTTGGACACATGGTCACCGACATTAATGAGACCAAATACGTTCACAGGAAAGCCATAAAAATAGAAGAGAAAGGAGTGGCACTCTGAGGGGTTTGGTATCTGTGACAATAAGCCATTAAATAAATCTATTGAGCTGTTTTGTTGATATAGACACACTGGGAACACAACCATCCTTGTTTTTTAATTAAATGACACAATTTAGAAGAGAAATAAATTGAGGTGTTATCATTTAAGGACATTTTGGTTTCAGTAAATATCTCCATACAACCCTGGATATTTTGAGTTAAAATAAAATGCTTCATAAACGTCTTTAGACACCCAGGGGATCTTTCATATCAGAGCCAATCCATGCTAATGAAAACACCTAGGCCTCTGCACAAGGAGAGCTGTTCCCCTTTCAAATTGCTCGGAGCCCATATCATTATAACGAAGCTTAACATACAACATAAGGCCCCTCCCAGTGCAACTACATATCTATAGGATACTTCAAATATGTAATAAAAACTGTAAAAAAAACCATGCCCAGACAAACTAGTGTTGACAATATTTGGTACTACATCACTTTGTATTATAACTCTGGACTTTACATTTGTACATGCCTCTGAGAGGCTGGTTTTACTCGTGAAATCTGATGAAAGTTAGCAGGGGACCCGAGGTCCCTTCAAGGGTCCCTCCCTAGGATATGTCACAGAGTAGTTTTTCCCATCGTCATCACCTTCCTCTGCTCATTCTTCGCCTCCCTCTCTCACAAAGCTTTCTTGTTTCTGACCTCAATCTCCATCAGTCCCAGGCAGAATTGTGCGATGGCCATCATATATTCCTCTTCCCTACCTACCCCTGACATATTCCATCAAGGGCCCCATCAGTACTGACATGGAACCAACTGTAAGGATGCACACACACACACAGACACACACACACAGACACACACACACACACACACACACACACACACACACACACACACACACACACACACACACACACACACACACACACACACACACACACACACACAATCATTACAGGAGACTTGCATCTCTCATGTTCTGCCGGGTGCACACATTCTACATACCGAGTGCAGACCAGAACTCAAATAGAGTTCAACAATGAAATGACGCTATGACATATGCTTTTATATTTCCAATATGCCACACGATAAACAACTCATGGTATAAAGATTGAGAAGTAAAGGCAGCATTAAGCTTTTCAGAAGAAGAAGAACACTCTGAGCAAGAGGGTGTTCGTCATAGTGATTTCCCCTGCTGGTTCAGGCTGTGTGACGGGTAATCCATCACCTCAAACTCAGCAAGTAGGAAATGCAGCTCCAAAACATGCAACCACCACAACACATATTTTAAAGAGCCGTTTTCTGTCTGAGAGTCAAATCTGCCTGACAAACAGAGTCACTTAACCTGTGCAACGTGGAGGCAGGCAACAGCCTGCAGACAGACAAGCCAAGGCAAACCGAAGTCTAAAGTCTCCTACACCCGCCGCAGGTTTAGTGCCTGGCCTTAGAGCTAATGAGGCCCCTCAGGGGCCCTGACAGGCAGCCTTCCTTCCCCTTTTTTTTAGAGATAGAAGGGGAAAAAGCAGGAGAACGTATCTCAAAATTACCATGTCACATCTTGTTAACTTAAAATGTTGTAGAAAACGATCCAAAGACACCAAGCTACTTTGATAACCGTTTGCATTTGTTTTTAGTGCATGGATATAGTCCTGAGTGAATTATACAACTGTATGCTTACATCTATAGAGGTAAAGCATAGTAAAAGAAGACAAGATAAAATAAACAAGAGATAAAATAAGGATAATTTTGTCACTGTAATTTAGGCCCCCTGGAAGTCACTTATAACCGCAGTCCAAACTGACAATGCCCCTCCCCACAGGGCATACAGGGCATACAGTATTAACAAGCAGCCAGCATCAGCATCCATGACAGCATTAAGGGAAGCCATCAGAGGGCCCGAGAAGTAAAGCATCAGTCTTACCTTCAACAGCATACTCTTCAGCTTCAGGAAGGGTCCAAGGGGAATGCGTGAAGAGAGAGAGAGAGAAGACAAAGAGAGCAGACTCATTAGGTGTTACTTTTTCTTCAAATAAATGTCTATTTTTTCTTCAAACAAAATCTTTACCAGAAAAATCTAAATAAAGAGTGCCAGTGAGGCTTGAGATCTGACAGCAAAACAAATCCAAGTCTGCTCCCCTGAATATCGGATCTGATGTCTTTTTTTTCTGTTGCTTTCTTGAAAGCTCGCAAATTTCATAATAATTTCACAGACATCCATGTTTGTATTTTCATGAAACGTCCAACAGGAGTGTGGAGAACGCTCAGTCAGAACAGGGACCAGGAGGCTTCAGTCAAAGACGATCCCCTACTGAGAAACACTGACTCTCACACACATCTCCCTGGTTTAATGATACAGTGAGATGGAGTCATAGAGTTCTGGCTACAGCAGGACACTTTACTTACAAATGCTACCCCACAGCTCTAGAGGCCTATCTGTAAAGCTAGAATAAAAAACTACAGCCGCCTGCCGCTCCACAAAGCCTATGATGGAAAATGAGGCTCTAGCCGAGAATCTAAATCTGCCTCTAGCCTGGCATGGCATCCCTGTGGAGCGCTTGGCATTGTGATCTGGAATTGTGGCTGCTGGGCCTCGGTCTTCATGGGACACCTCTGTATTACGTTGTCGTGCGGTCAATAACATTCTAAAGTGACTTCACGCTGCACCGGTTCAATGGTCAGTGTTGGTCTCCTACAACATTTGAGTCAGAGCATTAACGACTGCAGGCGCTTTGTGCCACGGCAGCGTCCAATTTATGGAAAACTATGAGGTCAAGTAAAGTGAAAAATATTTTACATTTTAGAGCTAAAAGGGCACAGCGGCATATGATTTATGGAAAACGATGAGGTCAAGTAAAGTGAAAAATATTCTACATGTTTGAGTTAAAAGGGCAAATCTATTTTTAAATATGGTCCACAAAAGTCCAATGTGTTGGGAAGCCTAGATAGTTACAGTTGCTTTTAGCATTAAGATTTAATGATAACAGCAGCCATTTATAAATCTAAAATGCACCATTGGTGGCCCAATACAAAAGTAAGCAAGTCAGATTTACCATAACACCCCGGCACAGTCCCTGAAAAGGTATCTCTCCAACATTTCCCTACTGCAGACTAGGGTTGAGCGACTAGACACATGTATAGGCTATATGAGAGTTGTTGAGTACATCACAGGTTCACATTTTTTGGGGAGATGTTTTTAATTGCTAAATGAATGGTCCGCCTCTGAAGAAAGACGGCTGCACAGCTGGGGGAAACATCTAGATCCAGAATATCCAAATATTGCCGGTTGACGGGCTGATGGTGGCCGGCTGGAAAATATTAACTTATCGGCCAATTCCAACACCCAATCATATCTCTGCTTAATAATTCATTATTATTATTGACTTATAAGCTCTTCAGAAGGGCTTGAGTTTAAACAATGATATTGGAGCTAACTGAAACCACAGGGTGAAATAAATAATGCCTTCAGGGATGTAGCCTAATATTGTGGGGCTGCTGATTCAGCTACAGCTCCTACTCATGTTGTTACAACTGCTGCTGCCTCTGCTACTACTACTAGTCCTGCTGCTACTGCAGCTACTACTGTTTGTACTACAACGACACTAATATCACTATTGCTACTTCTGTTGCTACTACTTTCACAGTACAACAGTTTAGCTTCCAGCTTTTCCAGCAATGCATTTCAGCTCTTAGCCTTGTTTACATTTCAGCAACCAGGTTTTTCAGCAGTTCTGTTTAATGTGTTTGAGCTTTAAAATGTTCAGACATTTCTAATTTCTTCATTTTCAGCATTGTACTGCCATTCATTCAGCTTCCAGTATTCCTATGCATTTTCTGCAGGAAATCCATTTTCTAGGCACATTTTGCTCCCTGTGTCGGAAACCAACCATACAGCAGCAAACCTTAAAGACATCTGAGCAAGAAATCAGGACTTCCTCAATTCAAGGATGGTCTCACTCACTATGCACCCCCTGGTGCCTGAACTGGGTTCAATGGGACAAGGTGATTGTCACAAGTACGGCCATCTTGCCTACAAACAGCAACATGCAACCATAAACATTAAACCTGTGGAGATAATCTGTGCAGCAGCAGAAAGCATGCCGGTACAACGATTGAAAGCTCTTCATAATTGACGTCTGCTGAGCCGTAACACAGGAGCTGTTTGTCTGATGTGTAGTGGTTGTGTTCATAAGCACTGGCCGTGACTCTAGCTTTCCTCTCGTCTCATCTCTGATCAGAGCCCACCGCACTTTCTTTCATTGTGTTCCCTCATAGCTTCCTCTCTTCCTCCCAAGCACAAGCAAATAATGTTTGATGTACTACCATTTGGCTCCACTCATCTCTCAACATAGGCACTAATCTTTTCTTTCTTTTTAGCCCTGTGTTTGTCAAAATATACTGTATAGTCTGTTCATATCTTTAAGTAACAGAAGGAAACTGCTTCTGTTCAGACATCGATGGATGAACCCTAATGGTGCATGTAGCTATGCATGCATGCATGTATGTGTGTGTATATATATGTATGAAAAGCAAAGAAGCATTTCTAAAGAGAAAGACAACAAAAAAATAACAATGGCTCAATGTTGTAGGCATACATCCCTCTTCTCTTGAGAACATTAAATAAGTTGAGGCCATGGTACAGGAAATGATCAATACGATCAATTGTTGAATCCATAGCATTTCAAGGTTGGCTCTTACTTGGCATATATTCCTTTTGAGCAAGTTATGATTTTAAACCCAGGGCAAGAAATAGGATTTCAGTCAGACACTTGGTGGGATACCCCTCTTCCTCTCTAAACGTGTCCCTTTTATCCCATTGATAAGTTCAAGGAGTATTCATCACCCATTGCCTTCCGCCCAGAGCTGCTTCCTATTACGTATACCCCACATAGCCTTAGGCTTCAAGCTCCGCTGGGATCCTAGTCTTTTCAATGTACATTGTGATTCATATGGGAGAGTGTTTTTTCAGAGTAAAACGCTCAAAAGATTTCCGATATGTGATGCCCTAGTGCAAAAATCGGGGCCTTGGAAAAAGGCATATAAATATTGTTCACACATTTTCTACCCAATCTAGGACAAAAAGATACACAAAAATGCAGACAAACTCGCATTAAAATTGACAGCCAGTCAAATGTGACATTGCTTTCATTTCTGAAATTACTGTGCAATAACTCAAGCAACAAAAGTCAAATTAATCAAGGAGCCAGTGACAGGGTATCAAAGAGCAGGCATCCGACGTGGGCTGCAATAAAAAAAAATAGATCAAATAAATACAAATGTAAAATTCAGAGGGAAGCAGTGGAGAAGCTGCATTTCTTCACCAGTGAATCCGTGAGCTTTGGAGGCAAATGAGAGACTTTTCAGACCTAATCCTTACCAAGCAAACTAAAGGATTTACCGAGGGGAGAAAAGCATGCCTGCATTGAAAATCAACCTCCTCTCCATCACTATACTGCCTTTTCTTTGCACAAGATGGAAGCTACACAATCAACTGTTGGATGGATACAACAAGAGCACGAATGGGCTATAAGTAAGTAATATGGCAAACATGAGTTCTAAATATCCATAACTGCTCATATATAAATATAACTGAACATATAAGAATTCTACTGCAGGTTTTAAGAAAGTACATTTCAATAGAAAGGTTGTACAAAGAAAGAACAAGCAATGACTGATGGCCTGTGTCCAGAGAGTGTCTATTGCTAGCAGAAAAGCGTATCAGCTTTTCATCGAAAAAGCGTTTTAATGTTTCTATGACAACACTATTTTGAAAACATAACACTCTGAACACAATGTGTGATTAGCATCACCCTTTTGCTTTTCATTTCTATTTGGGCCACAATGTGTTTGACAGAGTTTTTTTCCCCCTGAGCACCAACCTGAGGAGGCGCGCTTCATGCGTTACGTATGGTGAGCTTGTCACCGCTCGTCTGACTGCCGCACTGTTGGAGCAAGGACGATCCGTCAGAGACGACTTGTATGGAGATAAAAGCACAAATCTCACCGGCAACATTCAGTGTCCGTCCGGCCGATCTGCTCCCACAAATGGGCTTTTCCGTCTCGCTATGATAATGTCTGTCTGACATATAAAGTTCAGGATAGACAGCCACAGCCAAAACACCCTTCTCCTTTTTCTACAGTTCTATTACCAGCGCTCCTTTGAAAAGTTCAGATTTCCATCTGGAAGTGTTCACAGCAGTGTTGCTTTTAGGAATGATTGAAAAAGACAAGTACAACAATGCTACATGGACACAGGCCCATATCCTCAAAGCCATTCAGTCAGTTAATATGTTAATGTCAGCCAATGTGTGTCCTGAGAAATGATTGATTGATTGAATAATTGATTGTTGACTTGTTTAGAAAAATCAGATTCATGTTGCCATTACAGATAAAGAGCTAAAATACAGCAAGAAGCCTTCAAGATCGACATCACAGGCAGCAAGAAAGTGACTGTACATGACTCAGACTCAGCTGGAGAAGCTCATGGAAATCACACAGGCACCGAGTTACCTGCATCATGATGTTACATCGTGTTTTAACTGGTTATGAACTGTGAAATCCAAAAGGTGGGTGTTTTTGTGTTTTCATAACAGTAAAAACATAGAAAATAGAAACAGAGCGATACTCAGTGATGGCTACTATGTTAATGCTGTATTGAGGGTATCTGTGGTACCAGTATCTACCATAATGATGAGAAGATATGTCCTAAAAATAGAATACTGTTTACATCTATTTGTGTATGCATGAACTGAAATGCTAAAAAGTCAATTTCAATTTTGAAATCACCATATTTTCAAAGACAAAGAAAGAGTCAGGCATGCAGTGAAATATTTGATTGCGTCATTAAATGTAGATTGTTTTGTCACAGCAGGAGGGGAGAATGGCATCACCTCTTATTGGCAGTCTAATGCAACATAACTGCCATACTTTTGGAAAGCTTACACTGTTGGATTTTTGTGGAGACAGTAAAGAAGAGGCTGAACTGTAATAAGGTAATATAATGCACTTTATGATCTTTTTACAGTACTGTGAAGTTAAATCACACTGACTAAACTGTGTTATGACTTTAGGATATATGGGGTTATGAGAAAATATACATACACTTGAGTATTGCAACAATATGTTTTGACACAGGTAGCTCAAACCAAGCATTTTGATTGGTTCATTTCCATCCACACACCACAGCTAATGCTCTGCTCAAATTCCTTTTCACTTTGCATGAATACATTAGACTAATGCTGCATTCACAATCAAGCAGACAGTAGAAAGCAAACTGGATATACAGTAAGTAGATGAGACTTGTGTGTTCCTCCTCAGGCACCGTACGTGTCAAAGTTGTTGTTGTTCATATCGTATTTGGGCACCAGATTAAAGCGGTACAGTAACAAGACTATATCGACTGATTCCTTAAGCCACAGTACTCTATAAAAATGAGCCCAATGTGTGGTCATGGTTGCTAGGTGACAGGGTCACAAGGGGATCAACAGGTTACAAGTACCTGTTTCATCGAAGTTGCTAAAACCCATTACAAAAATGTAAACGTTCAAGGTTCATTTCTATGAAGGTGTGGATTGAGCAGGGCCCATCTACAGAAAACAATGCTTCATTGTGATATTGTATTCACTATTAAAAAAAGATTACTATGATTTGAATAGTTTACATGTAGCGATTTGCAGTGACAGTGATGTCACTAAAAGTACGGCTGTTATAGTGGATGTCAGTGAAAGTGATGATTGGAAATACACCACATATGGTGGTGTGTAATTGATGCATTGAGCAATTTCCTACAATTAAAATGTACATTGTTTTTATATATCTCCTTGCTTCCAGTATCACAATGTATAAGCTATAGAATCCTCACCCATGTATCATGTATCATAAGTATCATGCCACCAGGTGCTCCACAGCCATACAGATATATAAACATTTATGCTGAATACATATCATATGCAAATGTATTGTATCTCCTTTAAACATATACACCTGAGAACATATTTTCCAAAGAAGTGCTGTTGTCCAGCTGCAGTTTACCCACCCAGTAGCCTATTGTGTAGCTTGAATGTGGCAAAAAGCAAATAGTTACAGAGTGGTGCAGCACAAAGTACGTTTTCTTTGGATCGACACAGGTTAGCACAACCCTAACAATGCTATGTTAGAGAGAGGGTGGGCCATTTAAGCTTTTAGCTGTGAACAACACTGGCTCTACTGCTTTCTGTGGTGTACCTTGTATTGTGTTCTGCATAATAAACCACAGTGTAGCACAGTGTTGAAATATCAGTGTTTTTGCTTTGGAGTCTGCTTTTTATTCCAAGCTTCAAACAAGCATTATTTTACGGGGCCCTTGCATTGTGAGTCGCTGCAGTTGCACTGAAAAGTCTTTTTAAAGTCTGTTATTTTGGCCAGCAAAGTGTCAGTGAGAAACTGAGATTTGAAAAGGGAAGAGGGAAGGGGAAAAGCCCTTTCCACCCAAGGCTATTTGACATGACTTCAGACGGCCTCAGAGGAAAAGAAATGACAACATTAGTGAATAACGGAGACGAGGAAGTAAGAGTAAGAGAGAAGACGTGTGATGGATGGAAATGTGTTCACACTCCCTACACCCCTTGTCCTTCCTCTTTATATTCTAATCAGATGGGAGATTTGTCCTGAACTCTCCAACATTTTCACAGAACTTTCTTCCGACTGACAAGTTAATCCACAAGACATGGCCTTTGCTGATTCCACACTGAGTCTTGACAGCAAAACACAACATTTCCACCTGACAAATGTGCAAATATAGCTGAGGCTTTCTAATCCAGATAAAGAAAAAAAAAATAAACAGATTGACTGATTTATCTAGCAACAACACAACATATAAAGCATTCTGCATTTAATACAGAATGTCGGGAAGGCACAGAAATGACTGGGATGGGAAGGATTAGGGAGATGCAGCCTTAACAAAATGCATAGGGTTTTCCTGCTCAGGTGTACCTGAAGGGTCCTGTATTAAAACAACATTTGGAAATATGGTAAAGGTAGCTCATGACGTGGTACGTGCCATGCTATAAGCCAAGTCGTTGGTGAAGATCATCATTTGTACGGTGAGGTCATGCACGTCTGTGACTATTACAATGGCTGTTGTTTTTATTTTTAATGCAGATCAGATCTAACGTTTCAAAAATGTTTCTATTTTGAATATAGATTTGGAAGCTTGTTCATCCTTGGCAGACCTATGTTACTAGTGTAACCTCGTACAGCGCTGACTAATAGAGCAAAAAGAGGTTTTAGAGGGAGGTCATGGACGGGGTAGAATTTGAGAAATGATTGGGGGTGTGCCTTCTGCCAATTTTATCACAGCGATGAGAGTTGAAGTTAAAGGCCTGGGTAAAGGCAACGGTTGCCATATATCAAGGTCTTGGGACAAGGTTCAAAAGGGACAAGGTCAGACGGAAATAAACTAAGATAAAGACATCGGAAGACACGGTGAAGAACCGTATATTGTGGAGAACAATCCTTCCTTTGCAGTGGGAAAATTGGGTACATTAGTTACTAAAATGATCCTCTTTATTTAAAACATGAGTGGTTCATTAATCCAACGTGAAACTAATTAATAAAGTAATGTTCCCATAACCTGCCAGTTAACATGTTTCGAGGAGCGAGAGCTGTATAATAGTGTAGCAGTTTACTTCCTTCAATAAGAAAGCTGCAATGATGTGTTTCACCAGGAGAAAACCAAAACCCATTCCCAAACAGTTTATATGAGACTCAGGCTAATTAAACAAGAGATGATCACTTGTCTAAAAGGAGTGGATTTGGGCAGGGGGAGGAGCAACAAGACAGAAAAAAAGCATTATTGGTTGATGCAAAAAAAAAAGATGTTGTGTATGTGTGTGTATATTGAGTTGTATGATGTCACTGGATTTAAATATGATCCCCATTCCATGTCATCATGTGGGTGTCAGGTGATTGACAGGAAGCAAAGTGTGAAATAATGCAGCACTTATATGAAAACACTCAACTGAGGCACAAAGAAATATTGAAAAAAACAAAAAACAAAGTGAAACTTGACTGAATTAAATGAAGGTTTCATTGTTTGCTGTGATGGATTATCTGTCTCTGTCTACTTCCAAGCCGGTGGAACTAGTTCTTCACGATGTACGAGGATGGATGGCAGCAAATGGCTTCTTATGAAGGGGAGAAAATGAGCCCTGATATCTGTAGCTCTGCTGAATGGTTGCAGACAGCAAGAGGAAGCAAGCAAACCACTGACAAAAAACTACAGCGATTATCCTTCACAGATGCAATACATTGCACCTGGCTGTGTGGTGCAGATAGCTTTAAAAACACTATTAAAATGCTAACACCACCATACAACATGCATTTTTAAATTGCAAAAAAACATGTCAGGTACTTCATTATCCACATATTTGCCCTGTGTGTGTGTGTGTGTGTGTGTGTGTGTGTGTGTGTGTAGCGAGCAAATGAGTATATCTTTCACCAATCAAGCGTCGGCCCTGCCTGCATATTAGGGCCCTCCAGCCTAGCGGACTTAATGACATTTGATTTTCAACTGGGCTAATTTTTCACCACATTTAACCTGAGTTTGAAACCCCATTGAAGTTTGTATTAGTGTCATTCACGTGTCACTAGTTTTAATTCTAAAGTAATGACTAGCGCCGAGTTAACCAACGATTCACTCAAGAGCTCTTCTGGTTAAGATGCAAGCGACCGGTTTTCGGTCGCCGATGGCCGCAGGATTTTAGAACACTCTTACATTTGAAAGTGATGTCATCTCTGTGTGTGTGATTGCAGGCATATGGGGTCGTCGGGGTAACGAAGTGAAGACAAATCACACTCAATAAAAAACAATAGGCTACTCCACTATGTTCAAAGCATTTGCAGGTCTAATGTTGTGATGATGTGTTTTAGCATACACAATCTGCCATGCTAGTTTTACATTAGCCCTGTCCTATGTCCCAGAATTCCTTTCAACAAGCCCGAGACATTGCAGCAGGTTGTACGTAGGTGGAAACAACAAGCAGCAGCAGCAGAGCGTCTGGAAGTTTTATCCAGTGAAGAAACAATGACACACTGCACCACACCACCAAACAAAATATGCCTTGTGGCCGCCGTGCATTCTGGTCTATTGAGGCTGCTGTCAGTGGGGTATTTCCTCCTCCTCTACAGGACAATGACTTCCTCCATGTATGACTGCTCAACACTGATGCAGAATGGCAGCTCGAGTAAGTTCTAGCAAACTCTTGCTGTTTGGTTTTAAGGGGCTGAAACCAAGACCTGCTTTTTTTTTCCTGCAGTAAAATGGTACTCCAACTCTGCTTGAAGTATAAATACAGGACCAAACTGCAGACATGCAAGCTGCATCTACTTTGGACACACTAGGTATTTAAATGTTTTTCAGGAGGGCATCATATTGATTAACCAAATTCCAGGAGACATTTTTTTCTCCCTAAATTTTCTCTGGATCAGATTTTTTTGTTAAATGACAATTTGAAATGACTTATTGTAGTCTACTAATCCTTGTTCAAGGTGACCTCAAGAGATTTGTTTCCATTGCTGCTGAAATCTCTGACTATAATCGTGAACTCATCAAATGACATAAAGAGATCATGTTTCCGAGTCCCCCACTGTCAAATCCTCTGTCAGATTATTTCTTCCAATGGATAAAATCCAGGGTTACATTATTATACAAATGCACAAACATGCAAGAGTGCCCTTTTTTGTGTTTTTAATCAGCATTCAATCTCACATACACAATGTAATATCTTTACTCTCATTTGGTACTGGATGTACTGTACTGTTCATTGCACTATTTCCAGCCAAATGACCAATAAAGAGTGCTGTCCATTGAGAATGTGCACATTGCTTATTGTACGTGATGAAAAATGATCTGAAATGTGTGAGTGCACAGGTATCAATCAAGCTATTTGTGATTACAAATCAAACCGGGAGCCTTCGGCTATGAAGCACAGGAGTCAGCCCGATCAAACAGAGGCCGTTTGCTCAACAAACCTGCAGTAAAGCCACAGCATTTACAGGATTGACAACTATTGATTGCAAAAACACATCTAAAAGGAGAAGCTGAGACATAAGATGGCATCCTTGTCTGTCCAAGACAGCCTGCCCGCATAATCTCTGTGAAGTCTGCCTATGTGATGCCGCTTTCTGAGCCATCAGCAGTGATTAGACATCATCACACTTCGGAGATTTGACTTTCTTACGTTTCATTCATGCTCTCAGTCTGTATGACTGGCGTCGAGAAAAAGTCAAACGACTCATTTGCGGTGAAAGCATTGCAGTGACATTTCACCCTCTGGGCTTAGCATCTCAAGTCTATCCCTATGGCAAAGACACACTGCAAAGTCATTCCTATGTGTAGCTGGAAAAATAGAGCATAGCACTAATGGTGCCTCGGTTCCAGATTTGGCTCCCATCGGGGTTCCCAGCGCTGAAAAAATGAAATAAAATAAAAATATATTTGATATATTATAACATATACACACACACACACACTTATGAGGAGATGTTGTGCGGTGATTTGGATAACAGGGTTCACCGAGATGACACATTCAGTTAGGTTCGATCAGCAGCGGTGGATCCACCTCATTGATGTCACTAACTGTTTGCTGGCAGCCTCCCCCCCCAGCCCAACAACTGTGAGCAAAGACACATCAACACACATTAAGTGACATGTTTGCTGCTCCATTTCTCTACCAAACCCCTAACTGAGTGGGCTGATGCCTCTTGCTGCTCCCATCGCATGCCCTGTTGTGATGTAATGATGCTTTTCTTTCATGTTTAATTCAGCAATGTAGATTATTATTAAAAAAAGGTCTTTGAGGCATGGGGCAGAAAAAGCTCTATGTGTCATGAATAAGGCACAAAAAGGAATATTTTATCAATCTGTGACTATATTAAACTGTGTTTAAAAATACAGTTACATGGCACACGCATGATTCATTTCTGGGGGCAGAAAGGTCAGGGGGGAATGGTGCGTCATGGGAGGAGGTGATCTGACAGTCCATCGATTATAACAGCACATTAGTATCGACACCGAGAAAATTCACTGGGAAAGCAAATCTTATCTTTGCAAAGCTAGGGGGACAGGGGAAATGGGAGTGAGGGGGAGATAATGGGAAAAGGAGGAGTGGGAGAGGGAAGGAGGGGAGTGCAGATGGGGGGCGAGGGAGATATGAGATGTAAGAAACCTTGGCAGGGGGCTTATCTCTTACAACAAATAAGAAGCAGGATGAGACTGAAGAGCGTACGGGCCACTGAAGAAAAATATCCACAATTAGATGAAACAACAAGCAAACACTTTGAAATCTTCCAAAATGTCTAAAGCTTATTGTGCAATGTCACTTAGGACACTCACACTCCGTACCGTGCACAAGTGTGATTGCCCCCCTCCCCCAACCGGGCCTGAGCACATAGCATACATCATCACGTCGTAATACGACAAATGCATGGCGCCGTCTCAGAGTGTGTGTGTGTGTACCGGTGATTTCACTCCGGTAAAGTTTACACCACGAGTCAAGCATGCCCAAGCCCAAGATCTGTAAAAATGTGGCTCCCTAACTTTCCTGGGTCATTTAGTTGGCAGTTAAGTTGGTTTGTTGAATTGGCCCAATGCACACAACAAACCTAGACCTTTTATGTCCAAACAAGTCCAGGACAGCGACAGCAGTTTTTTTTTTTTTTTTTTTTGTAGACTGTGACAACTAACATTTCTTACCACAAAGATCACCTTGGACTTGTTTTGAAGAGAAAGATAAGATTTAAGATGCTAAGAAGATGACCAATTTACTTTTCAGTGCTCATATTCATATCATTTTTCAAATAATATAGAGTATATCACAATACTGTAAATGAATAAAGAAATGGTTCAGTGGACCACAAGTAAAAGGCATACAGTGATAGATAACTCTTCAAATGCACCAATAATTAGGCAACAACTAGGTTTTATATCACACTTCCTTATATTTCATAGGTTTTTACTGTATAAGACAGTATTTGAGTAAAAAGCGGAGCTGCTGGTAACAGAATTCATTGCAAAATATAGGACATTGTCGACTTTAAAATACTATGCATTTAATATGCAATTAGCCTGCCGAGACGAGCCTTCCTGGGTTTAATATTAGGGATGGTACAAAATGTTATTGTGGATCAGGATAAAAACCACTCACAAAAACTTTATTGTGGTGAATTTCCATCATAGGGCTAATTGTAAATATTGTCACGAGTGACTTGAACAAGCTGTCTAGATTATTATCATGATGAAAAGTAGACCCAGATTTAATAAATACAGTATACAAACATTTTTTTCTAATTCATGTGTCCTTCATTTATGCAGGGAGACATTATGATTTCTGAAGTTATTTTTTTATTATTGAAAAGCATACTCTCTGGGTTTCTAAATACCCTGGTATACCTTAATACCTTCATACCACCCCAGCCTATTCATTATAATTGTTTTCATATTTCCCAATGACATTTTTCTTCGAATAGTTGGCCCCACAATCTGATATTACATCAAATGTAAAGATTGAATCATTTGAGACTAAAGAAGAATTTCACTAAGTCAAGACTGAGTTGAGAGCAAAGCATCATATTCAGCATGTGTTGAATGAATCACTGGCAAGTATTTGGACACGAGCTGCCTATCTGTGACCTGGTAGAACTCTTGTGTGACTGCAGAGAAAGGAGACGTTCTCATCTTTTCTGCTTATACAACATGTCTCGGTGCTTTCAATGCCACCTGCGAATATAAACACCTACACATTGCAGAAATATTATGGAATGGCGGTAGAATGCAGTTGAATCGGAAAAACAACCAGATGACTGAGCAGAAGACACTGTAAGAAGACATTTTGCCAAATGTGTTTTCTTTGCTTCTCTCTTCTTAAATGTTCTTGAAGTAATTCTCAATTAGCACTGCTTTGCATTTTCATAAAAGAGAATGATGACACAGTTTGTATATAAGTATCAGGACACGTTAACATTTGTTGGGATGACTGCCAGAGAAAATCTGATGAGAAAAAAAGAAAGACAGGCACAGGCCGCCTGGAAAACCAACAGCATCCAAGATTGAAGGGGATGAGGAAAACAAACAGACTGACAACAAAAAAATGGAGGGATAATAAAAAGGAGGAACAGTGGGGTTTGTAGGGGGGGCAAATCTCTTAATCTCTCCCTCGCTCTCTCTGGCTATGTTTGTTTTGTGCTGGTTTTGGCCTCGAGTCGCCCGTCGATCCCCTCGTAAATTGCCTGTGTCGATCCAGCCTTACAAGCCTCCACACACTCCCTGAGTCCCTGTTAAAATGGTCACGCCAATAAAAGCCCATTCACTTGTAATGAATTGAGAGAGAATCTAAAGACTAAAGGGGCTGATTTAGTGACAATTGTTGATGATCCTCGATTGAGTTAGGATTGAGAGAGCCAGCATGTCCAGTCCTACATGGTTGGCATTGTTTGGGATTTCTGAAAGAAAAGAAAGGCTGCCAATTCCTATCCCTTCTCATCACTCTCTGAAATAGACTTCTAGACAACGTACAGTATCAACACCTCACCCTAGAGACACTGTAAGTACATCTACGGGCGAACGCCGTGCTCAGAGCCATGCATTGTTGATGAGCAGGATTCTGCCAAGTGACTGCAGATGCAACAAAGCAGAAAGCAAATGAATTATCAAAGTAATCTGATGCCAAACGCCTAATTAATATAACACAACATGTTCCAATTTTAGTGGCAGCGGTTCAAACCGTCTGGATCCTCCCCAAGTGTGTGCATAGTCGGAGAGCCATAGTTCAATCCTCGCCTTTCTGATAACTGCCCAGGGAAGTCTCTACAAATCTCCTCGTACCACAGATGAAAAAAAAAAAAAAAAGCATCACCACTGTAGGGTAATGGCAGTCAAATCCTGGGAGGGTTGCATTGTGAGTGAACTGCTGATGCTGTAATCTCCAGGTAAGCTGTTGTAACGCTCGCATCCCCGCTCTTTGAACGTTGAGCATTAGACTCTTGAAAACACCGTGAACCCCCCCACCTCCCCTCAGAGCCGATTACAGCTGTGAGGTCAAGAGAAGCTAATGTGACTTTGTCTGGAACTGCCTGGTGTGGCCCAAGGCCCCTGGATTACATGCAAGAAGAGATTCTAAAATAGAAAAGTACACGGTGCAAGAATTAAATAAAAAGCAGGCAGAGCGGGAAACATGTTTTTTCTTTGTTTGCAAAAGCTTAAAAAAGAGCAAAACCCTATGAACAGAGGTGAGCAGGCATTTCCGTTGTATTCCTTGCTTTCTGTTTCGCCAGAGGAGTATTGATTTGTCTCTCCTTGCTCTATGTGCACAGCAATGTGTTGTAGAGATCACCATAATTTTCTCAAATATTTTGTTCTCCACAGCAGCAAGCCGATCCCAGCTATCATTGGGCGAAGGCAGGGTTCGACTGGACAGGACGCCAGTCTATCACAGGGCTGACATGTAGAGACAGACAACCATTCACACTCACATTCACACCTACGGGCAATTTAGAGTCATCAATGAACCTATCCCCATCCTGCATGTCTTTGGACTGTGGGAGGAAGCCGGAGAACCCGGAGAGAACCCACGCTTACACGGGGAGAACATGCAAACTCCACACAGAAGGAACCGGCCTGACCCGGCCCGGGAATCGAACCTGGAACCTCGCTGTGAGGCGACAGTGCTACCCACTACACCACCGTGCAGCCTGTTGTCTACCAAATACAATGCAAAGTGTTTGCTAAAGGCCTGAATGGCCGAGTCAACTGAAACCTCCGATACAGTTTAAAGAACAGTGGAAATGGCACTGGGGTAAAGTACTGGATTTCATCTGGGATAATCTTTCTCATTAAATTCATTCACACTATGCATCCAAGTCTTCATCTAATCTTCTTTCTTTGCAGGTTTATAGGTGTTGACCATCTGGTCACAATAAGGCATCAAGTACTGTAGGCTGTTTGAAGGCTGCATCAATGCACATGGATGGACAACGATACAAGTACAGAGAGACTTGGACACTGAATACATGCTCAAGTATTGGATTGTAAGTTTCAGAGTTTTCTGGAAAGTGCTTGTATTGTTTTTTTCCCTTTAAAATAGCAGGGAAGTAAAATTCTTGCATGACGAAAATATCCTGCAACCTGCAGTCACACTGACGGCTTCTTTGGGATGATACTGAACTGAGCTGCCTGCCTGCACAGTAATTATATATTAATACATTAATGGTTTTTGGATTTAAAAATTTAAAAGGGTAAAATCCACTACACTTACACACAAGTCTATCGCCATTGTGATGTGGACCAAATAAATAAGTGAAATGCTACTATTTTGCCCTCCTTGATATATGGATGTGCTACATTTTGCTCACCGGACTTTGGGTTTAGCACTCCATCGTAAATCCCACCGTTTAAGCACAACCTCATTTTCCAAAATAAAATAAAGTGAGCTACCGCTAAAAGAAAAATACAGGGAATTTAAGTGGTAATAATCACAGCCTGCATGTCCAGGATTTTTCTGCTGCCCGCCCCCAAAGAAAGAGATGTAAAAGATGTTGGAGAAAGTGTGAAAATTAAATGCTAAGCTTTCATGTATCATCATTTTTAGGAGTTAGAACGAGCAAGAGAAGAAAAAAAAGAACATGTTAGAAGTCTAGAGAGAGCAGAAAGTACCAGCTCACTGAGTTTGAACCCACTCAAAAATATAAATAAATAAACAGACATGCCATTGTCAAAACAATTGCTTCAGAGTTTCAACACCTAGTCAAGCATCTTGCCGGGTCCCGAAGTGTGTCTAAGTCGCTGCTGTTCCACAACGGCTGCAGTCTTTGTGGAAATATGCAAACTGAAAGTAAACACTGCAGGTTGTGTGTGTGTGAAGTTGTTGGAGAACAGTTGGTAGCCTGATGCATCCCGCCGCCTCCCTTCCTTCAACGTGTCTGGCAGCGAACCAATGATCAGTGTGTGTGTCTGTCGGGTTTCTGTCATCATATCTTATCACCTAAAAAATAAATAACTAAACTATCTAAATAATGTGATTATTTTGTGTCTTTAATGGCTATAACTCATCAGTGTGTGCTTCCCTTCTGTGTTCTGCAAGCTGGACAGCAAACAGATTTTTACATTTCAAATAAATACAGATTGAAGCACAATATGTCACACAAAAATGTACATTTTGGATATGATTACATTTATCTTTTTAAATACATTCTGATTTTGGATTACAACACCCTGGACTTATTAAACATGTTTGGATCATAGGAGTCACTGGAATATAATTCTACAAAATAGCACCGTTCAATACCGACTCAATCAAGCAATCATTAATATGTTCTACTCATATTAATGTGTTTCACTGCAGTGGAGATTACACACACACACACTCGCACACGCACACACAGGTAATGTCGGTATCATTTAACAAACAGCCAACAGTGAACGAGGTGTGTTGCCCTCGTCGTTCTCCTTGCTTGCTGGAAGCAAAGAAACGTTGCCTCGGTGCATTTCTTGTGGCGTGAGCACTGCACTGGACTTCATTAAAAAAAAAAAAAAAAAACATTGTAAATCTAATTCATGCTGATGTTTATATGTAAATATGTAAATAAATATATCTGCATCCGTGCAGAAATGCCGGGATCAAAGACTATGAATACTATTCAGTTGAAGGCAGGGTGATCCATGGAGGGATGAGGAGGAAGCAGTGGGAGGAGCGGTAAATCTGACACATGCTAATGTTCTGAAAAGGAGGGGTGAGTTCCTCCAGAATTATTGACCGTCATCTTGTCAAGGAGCCGATAAAAGAAAGAAGGGTCACGCTACACGGGTTACCTTGATCATCAATTTACTCACTGAACAACTGCACTTTGTTTACGTGATGTTAGCCAGTAATATCTCTGGTGGGAAATAATCCTGGTGAACGTGTAAAAGAAAAAGACAGCTGCAGTGTGGGTGAATGTTACGACCTCTCTGTCTTAGTCACTATGACGACTATGAGTCGCCACGTTGCTATTAGATGTATTTTATTGTATTATTACTGCTTTCATTTTGAATTATTCTATGATATCCGTTGCTGTATTGATGCTTAGTAGTAATTGTTTTCTACTATTATCTCTGCAATCACTGCTCTCATTAAACGCATCATTTCCGTCATAGAGAATGACTTTGTTGTCATTTTATTGTGTTGTTTATTATCTAAACATGGCATCTATTGTACTGTATAATACAACTGTCTACCCGGGGAGTTTCCATATCTGATGTGAGGGTTCACGGACCGAGAAGGCCGTATGTATGCACACGTTTTAAAGCCGGCTGAAGCAAATACGGCTGCATAAAAAAAATAAAAAAATAACTGAATGACTTATGTGTGATAGCTAATAATATAGGCTGGGTGGCTAAAATGAATGCAGACAAACTGAAAGGCATTAGCATTGGGTCAAGTCTGTGCCAGACCGTATCGTTAAGTCCAGCTGATTAGAATCAGAGCCATGAATTGATAGCTCTGGTTATATTAGCAGTCTGCTCAGTGGTAACCGTTTGGTCATGCATCATGTGACTGTCTTGAGTTAAGCCGTGTGCGGATGGGGGCGGAGCCATGATCTGTTTGGAGACTGACAACAAGGAAACGTGCACATTTACATTAAAAAACATCAGTCAACGTCACTCTAATAGAACAGCACCAAAGTCTGTCACTGATGCAAAATTACAACGCTCGCCGATGACCTCATGACCCTTCTTTTATAGGTTTGTCTGCACAACCACAGTGAGGTCATTGCTCCCAAGCGGTGTGGCTGGTCACAGTCATTCTACCATCATGCTATCTATGGTAACCATGAGGATGCTGCATTATTTTTACATTACGTTTATTGAATTGTTTGGAACAAAAAAGCCACCAAAATTGCCACACAGGAATAGTACAATAGAAACTCTAATAAAGAGAAAAACTCCTGCTTTGCATTAAAAAAAGACCCCAAAAAAGAAAAAAACAATAGAAAAGACAGAAATTTGTCAATTTGTGAGATTTTCATTGAACCCAGAATGTATCTGATTATTGTCCTCCAAGGTGTTGTCGGTTTATACTCAGTCCTGATTATATCAGAATGAAATATAAATGAAAATTCACATAGAAATACATTTCCATTCAATCAATGTATTACATCCAATCTAATTGCATACATAAATACCATACATTCCATGGAATATGACATCTTAAATCATGTTTTAAAAAATATGAGTACTAGGATTGTTGCTACATGGTAACATCTTCACTCTGCTTCCCAATACATGCTGTGTTATGTATTCATAACGGCACTGCTGGGACGTGGGGACCACAGTGCACAAAATTAATTTGCAGCACCAACGTCATGAATGTACAGTAACTTTTCTTCAAACAACCGTCAGTGAGCTTCATTTCAACCTGCTTCCACGATGACGACCACTGCAGCACATTATGTATCTGAACGGATCCATACGACAGGAAACCATTTGAGCTCAATGAAACGTTCCAGATGAGTGGAGTGACGTACACACTCTGATTGACAAGTCAAGGCTGTGAAGTGTGATGCATCACATTCATGCTTCCCATTATTTGGGTCGACGGGACATTTCTGCATACGTCAGCGGAGACAGAGTGACAATCAGTTTGCAAGATTTCCGTCTGAAGGATTTAAATCCTCATTGTCCAACGAGCACGTCTAAGCATGTTCACGGGAAAGCTCGCAGAATGATCAAAGGGATGATAATCTCTCTCCCGGTGGCCGCCAGACTGGCCCAAATATTTTCTTAGCGATAAGCTTTCGTGCATTTGTACCTTTCTTAAATACTTTTGGAATATAGGATATATTCCGCAAGAAAAACCGTGTGGAGCAGAGTATAACTGCAGGAACTAGACACGTTTCGGCATTTCGATTCTGTTGCTTTAGCAGACCCACGCAACCTGTTCACCTTCACATCACTTTCAAAAGAACAACAGATTCATGAGTCTACCCACCAACGGAGACAACTCGGCTTCTTTAGACAACATGCGTTGGATCTGAGAAGTGGACGTTGCCTTGACATTACTTTACAGCACATATAGTTATCGGAAAGGTCAGTGCAGCAGGGTATGTGTGAGTTCAGACACTCGGATTCAGAGGCCCGGTGAGAGAGTGGGACGGCGGAGAAGAAGAGCGAGGGCATCGGCTTTGACCTAGACAGGGAATAAACAAACAAGCAGCCCGCCAGGCGATCAGCACACACGGTGAACAAACAGAGCGGCTGACAAATCTCCCTCATATCTATGGAAGCGAGCCAGCTATCACGCAGGTTACAAAGGTGACGTGTCGGAACAACACATGGGTGGTGTTGATGTGACTTTGGAGCAAATCCCTTCAATCTTGGTTTTATTTTTCCTCTCACTAATTCATCGATTAAACACATACTTTGGTCTCGGCATCGCGGCCTCCGAATGAATGACTTGCCCTTCTGAAGGTTGAAGACAAGGATCAGACCAATGCGGTGGTTCAATTGACTGAGCATTGGTTACTGTTTTATAGAGAGTTCAAGTCTTACAGCTGTAACATCAGGTACTATTCATCATTTATAGCTGTGTCTTGCTAATGACATACAGTGAAACCTATACTTGCCCGCTTTCAATAATATATGTGAGCAGAGCGATGGTGTCCAATCACTTCCATCACAGATAAAGTAGAGTCAGCAGGGCTCAGCCTCTCCTGAACACATTTAACTAATGAGTTCCTTCTTGTCCAGTTGACATTGTGTTGATTCCTGAAACCAGTTCAGACTTCCTCTCCCTTCCCAGCCAGGCCGAGGAAGTAGGAGAGCAGTATCTACACTGTGTTCTGTGAGCCACGGGTGACAGCAGCAACCCTCGCTATTAAACCTGATAATAAATGACAAAGGGGAGCTTCTGATTGCTCATTTTTTATTGAACAATGTGTGGAGAAAGCCATTTCAATTACTTGCCATATATTGTTCTACTTCTTCACCAGTAGACAATGATGGGGCCAATAAATAAAGGTCAGAGCGGCAATAAAAACAGCTCTGTTACTGTATCTCACCCACACACACTCACACACACACTCCTGCTGAAACATGCAGTGGACACAAATATTATACACTTTCTCTAACCAAATCTACAGAGCAAGCCAACCTGGGATCTACCTCCATCTCCTTGAAAGGGCACCTGCCAATAACGTGCGGTTAAGTCTGAGACATGCGTGAGCTCTGCGTTATTATTTTTTGGTTCCACTCCACCAGTGTTTATTGGAATTTCATTAACTCAATCACTGTTATTCTAATTACACAGACATCTTTTGGAGCAAATAAAAGTTAATGAGCTTTTATGAAAATGGCTTGACGTGACCTTTTTATATATTCATTTTTATCCCCCTCCCACCTCCTCACGCCCCTGTCAAACTGCACGGTGGGAGGGGCCAGATATAGTGGGATTGGGAAACACACACACACACACACACACACACACACACACACACACACACACACACACACACACACACACACACACACACACACACACACACACACACACACACACACACACACACACACACACGCGCAACCAAAAAACACTCGTTCCAATCAACATTGACTCTTTTTCTCCCTCCCCGTTTTCCATAGATCATTTAGCCTTGTCATCCATAAATCTGCAAAATGCCCTTTTCAAGCTGCTCATAAACACCTCATAGATCTCCAAAAATGCCACCACACTCTGAGGCAAGAGCTGTGCGGTAGTGAGCCCACAGCGGTTCAGCTCCCTACAGTCAGGAAGTGATGAATGTCAGACTGAATGAGTACATTACAGTCTGGCAGACAAGGCCGGTGGGTTTGGGGTTGAGGTGTCCATGAGGGGTGAATGTAAATGGGACCTACTCGTATGGCCTAACAACCCCATGACCAGTGGCTTGGAACAACATTTTTCAACGGTGTAGTTACAGTACTTTGGTGTCTGGTTTTATTTCCATAGCACAGGGGTCATTATGGGAATCATCTCTGCACTGTATTTTGCTACATCTTCAATGATTTCATACCACAAATAACATAAAAATGGACCTGTTCATCACTGTAAGCTACTGTTTATTACTGATAGGTAATAAAGGCTGGAACACGCCATCTCATAATATTGAATAGCTGAACGCAGTAGGACCTGCACCTTTGATACATTAATCTGTATATAAGATTACATGAATTGTATTAATTTAATAACAATACAAGTAGTTTAATAATGAACAGACAGACATAATTAATTCAACAGAAAGGGACTGTTTAATGTCCCAAAAACACCCCCTATCAAATCCCCTTGCCCTCTCTCTAAATTAGTCAAAGACCAAATTATTGCTATCAAAATCCGTATGTGACCTCATGGATGGCCCTGAGGTTTATTAGCCTGCTCTTTAGCTCCATTTTCTTATTGCCTTTAATGTCAGAAAAATAAGGGGGTTAGCCGGCTAAGGCTGCTGCTGCTGCTTTGGGCCACTGTGTTCAACTCAGAGAGCTGGAAATGGAATATTGCAAAGAAGAGAGATGTTGAGGAGAAAAGATAGATCTCAACTCGAAAGCCATTACAAAGTCTATTGTTTTTCAATACTGATGTAAATTACCTTGCGCAGCTTCGAGCGTCATTTTGTATTCCATAATTCATGTTTGTTGCAAAGTGAAACAAGTCATAATAACTTTGTGTTATGCAATTCTCTAAAACCATACTCACACTTCCATAATCAAGTCATAATACAGATGCATAACCGGGCTAGTGAAAATATGGGATATAATCATAACTTTGTGATTATCACAGATTTTAGCTTTAGGTAAAAATAGTTTTGAATAAAAAATATATGGGAATGGGAAAACCATAATTCTGAGTGCTGCTTTGTGCTTTAGGGAAACATGATGGACTCCACTGTGGTCTTCATTTTAACGAGTAACGCATGAAACACAAGCAGGTTATGAGAATCAGTCTAGACTGGGGTTTGCCTCTGCTTCAATTTGATTTGCTTGGCTTTCCAAAGATGAGTAATTATGAGCTATAACATCATCCTTTCACATAGTTCTGAATACATGGCCACTCTCATTGAACCCCACCACCTTCCATTTGACAGATAACTCAGTCGTGTATCTTCAGTGCAGTTATTTGAACCCATCCATATAAGACTATATGAGAAAATGCTGCATATAATTGTTGTGACCTGTCCAGTTGAACCACACTAAGAAAACACCAAAGAAAAGGCATGGTGTGGATACAGCCTCATGAGGTGTACAGGATGATTTACATCCACAACCACGAAAGGTCGAGACAGAAACATCGCAAAGGCAGGGAGCACAAAGTTCAAACTGCTGCTTCTTCTGTTAAACTGCAGCACATAACATCTTCAGAAAACAGAACAGTCTTTAAGAAGCCAAGGTAGCGCCCATAGCTGCACAGTACTCACGGTTTACCTGAGGTTTAACCACATCTTTCTCTCCAACAGTCTCTCCATCAACTGTAATAAAGTGTTCAGAACTAGAAAAGGGATGAAAATGGTTTCTAAATGGAATGCATTGTGTGTTCCAGACACATACAGGGTGAAATGCTCTCCAGCAGCCACAGCACAGCACAGGCTGAATGTGTTTGAGGCAATGAGTTTTGGCCCGTGGCAGTACTGTACCCAAAAACAGACTTTCTAGGGGATTCTGACAATTTATGCATTCTTGTCTCAAACCGGGCCCTCAATGTCCCCTATCGGACTGAACGTCACCATGCCTCTGTGTGGATATGCAACGTATTCTCATGAAGAGGTCGTATGGAAACGTACGAAAAGTTATGTACAATTTTTTGGCGTATTATCCTATGAATAACCAATGACACCAGTGCGCATGCGCAATTCCCTGCAGTGCAAAATGGCTTCCATTCCTTTCATTCATAGTGGAAAATGCAGCATTTTAAGTATGTTTTGATGACATTCCTAGCGAAAAATCTGCATTTTGTTCTCATATTATTCCTTCAGTGAATGTATATGATCTTTCGTTTGTTAGTTAGGGTTAGGGTTGGGGTTAGGTAAACTCTAGCTAGGAGGAGCCGGGGATCAAATCGGCAATCTTGCGATTGCCAGCCAACCCACTCTACCTCCGGAGCTAAACCCCCGAGGGTTATGGTAAGGGTTAGGTCTAATGCTCTCTAATAACCAGCACAAAGTGCATCGGTCACGTGACCACAGCTCTGTGGCATACGTGGGAAAGCATGCGAAAATATCGTGCTTTACTTTTCGTAGTTTTTAGTACGAAAGCTGAATGAGAGCAGCCTGGGATGTGGAAACGGTAAATAGGTGGTCCTCCATCCCTCAGTGAGACCGTAGTCATTGAGCCATGGGACGTAATACGGAGGAATCGGAGGGAGTCGGTGCACTGAGCCATTGTTTCGGTCTTGTTCACCAGAGTGAAAAGTGAAATGGGCTGTAAGAGTTATGCAAAGGGACAGTGTGCAGATTTGTACACGAGTAAGGGGGTCAGTGAGTCAGCAAATAGAAGGCGCCATAGGAGGCACAGCAGGAAGAGCCACTGCTGTAATACATGTGGAAGTAAGGAAATGTAATGGACGCTTTCTCACTCAATTTCTGCTGCTTTTCTATCAAAATCTGGTTTCCTGACTTAACCTTGTGCTGAATCTCCAAGAATAAAACACTCATGAAGGGTAGAGTAGAGCTGGTTAGTGGAATCATACCGAGCATAACCAGCTGCCTGCCTGTTTGGCTGTATTGGCTGAGGAGAATTACCTCTGATGTGACAGCTTGAACCAAAGGCAGGCTGTACAGGATACCTAGCGCTGGCACTCATGCTCACTCCTCATTTCTCCCCCCCCGAACTCTCTGAGATGAGAGCGTTGAGCTGCTCTGTGAGCTACCGATGTGTCACAAACAAATCACTGCAGTGAAAGTTGACTGGACTCGAGGCTCGCAGCCAAAAAACCTGAGAACAAAAGGAAGGCTTTGGAGGAGACAGAACAGAAGGGAGTTGACTGGCCTCTTTTAGTTGCCTTCTCTGCCGCGTAGCCACTTTTACACTCCAAAAAGCTTGATCACTCATGTATGCAGGTCAGACAGAGTCAAGCATGTTTCAGTCGCAAAGGCCCTCAAGGCCAGGGTGTTAGAATTTACAATTCACCAGCTGGTAAGCGTTTTTGATTTTCTCATTCATGCTGTCTTTTTTCATCTGCTTGCTAGAGTTTCCAGCTACACACCTGGAGTCTCATTTATAAAACAGTGGGCTGGATCCACACTAAATCCCAAATCAAAAGGGACTTGCCCGCACATTGATCAGCCTCATATCAAACCATCATTCCACCATTAATAGTCAATACAAAGTCCCTCCTGACTGTTGATGCATAGAAATGAGACTGCTGATCAATGCTTCTTTGCCATGAATTGTAGCAAAAACCAATAGGAAGGCCGATAAAAAGGAATATTCCGACACAGAAATAGAGGTGCGCTAGCAGTGCCGGTACATTACCTGTGTTACCGCAATGAATATGGAAGTTTATTTATTTATTTATTTAAGTTTTGTTCTGGCAAACGTGGCCTTCATAATAATTAGAACTCATGATGTTGATATTGAGTGACACTGACTTTAACTTAAACAATCTGAAGGTTGAGAAAATGTGCCGTGTGACTGCTTTCAGTTGGTCTATGTTGTTTCGTTCCCTATAAAATAAACCATGAATATATATAAACGTAGTCTCGTTCACTGCAGTGATGTTACACATGAAAACTATATGAAAAACCTGTTTGATGACCACACGTACCGGCAGACCAGATCATTCCTCTACTTTCTGGGGTGCAGACAGCGATGATGACATTGAGAAGAATTTGATTCGTCATTTGAACGAGTTCATATCTTTTACAATTCAAAAGGTAATTATGAAATAGATATGGCTCACTAGCAAACAGCTGGTTTGAATGTTTGTGATGAAGTGAATATAAGTAACATGTTATATGAAGAGAAATGAAATGTGTGAGAGAGGCATTGTCTTAATATAACGATGCCTCTCACGTTTCATTTCTACAATCTTTCACACCTAACCATCTGTGTCTCCCGTTTCTCCCGTCTCCATAATGTGCACACGCGTGGGTCAGACTGTTCATGCAGGAACATTCCCCCTTCAAGTTTCTGTTAATAGATCAAAACTTCTGCATTCAGGCCCCTTTTTGTCCGGTTATTTTTGTCTCTGTAATCTTTTTTAAACATAACGTTTATAAATGAGATCCCAGACCTTTTGGACAATTATGGGTACGTGTAATTATAGGAGAACCAGCCTTTGGGCTCTTGGCTGGGCACTGTGTGTTGGCTTTAGCCAGTGGCAACAGGTGAAAGCATGAGAACAATGGCCTCGGATGAGTCATTTACCAGCAGTACAATGGGTCCTCCTGGACTCAGCAATCAAATATTAAATAGAAGCCCAATTACTGTCGCCTCAATATTTAATTGCATATTAATTATTTTTTTATCCATAAATTATCCATTAAGAGGACCACTAAAATAATTTAGCACGTTCCATTTTTTTCCAAATCACATTATGCATGTTTTATTGGCCTGGATATAAAAATATCCTGATTACAAACCACAAGTTTTTTATATAGACGTCCTTGCTTCCAGCCCATCACTTCCTTCCCTTTATTCCACAATACTCTCTCAGGTCAGTGTTTATTACTGTGGGTTCCTTCGTTTAATGTCAGATAATGACCTCAAATAAATACTGTGCAAGTATAAAATGTTACATCTCGCCATAAGTGTCAGTCGCCGACAGCATTCTAGACCAAACACACAACAGTCACAGATAGAGGCTGCAGGAATGAGTGCTGAAAGCAGTCTCATAATCAGTGGGTTTTTGAAATGAGTTATTGATTGCCTGAAACAAGGTTCTGTGGTTAACATATTCATAAGATAGTTAACGTTTTGGTCTACGACCTAAAACACTTAAGTAAACATCCCACATGTGCATTATGAAGCCAGTATGTGTCTTAAAGTCAGGTTGCTAACAAGTGGCTTAATGTCACCATGCTGAACACTAGGACTGAACCACTACATGGTGGAGACATGTTGCATGATGGTACCTTCTAACTGCATATCTTGCTCAGATATTTTAAAAAAAACACACTGATGACCAGATTTTGTCCGGTACAGCGGCACCTGCAGCTTCTAACACCAGGCCTCTCAGAGAGGCGGTGACTTCCAGACTGTTATTTCCAGCTCAGCGGTATTCTACCTGCTCACAGGCCGGCTCCCGTCCCCGCTGCCCGCCACCTGTGCAAGTGCGACTGCACTTACATACCAACACATGAGTGACAAAAGAGGCCATATCACAGTCGTTACCTGGCTGGAGACAGATGGAGTAAACTAATCCATCTCCAGCTCATCAACTCATGTGGAATCCACCTTTTGGTATTTAGCGTAGTTTTGTGCGTCTGTAAATAAAGTTAAAAATACATTTGAATCTAGTACATTGGTAAAGATCCAGCACATTCGCCTCTACATTAACACCCCAGTGGGAGGGGAAACTATACCAGGAAAAATACCAGGTTGACCTGCAGCAAAGTGGGCGCAATTATTGTGTCTCGTTGCCATGGAATCATCATGGGGATATATATATTTTTGGACTGTTCACTGTGAGATTGATCTCCCTTCTCTAAATAAGCCACTTTGTTGGAGGCAGGAGGCAAATTAAACGTGGACTCAGTCCTTAGCTCCATCTGCCCAAACTCAACAAGGAAGCCATTCTGAGGTGCTTGCATCATAGTTTGGGCTTTGAATCACAGATGGTGATCGCCTGGGTTCGTTGTACAGAGTTTCCAATTCATTCATTAATTCTGACTTGCATTTAAATGATACTTAAGTTAAAAAAGTATGGCCATCAAATCAATTATAATTACTGATAAATGATTATAGATTAATACATTACTGATTGATGTATGATCACTTTAATGTTGCAGCTGGTAGATCTAATTTAAACTTAATACAAGGTTGTATACTACTTAAAAATGCATTATAGTTTCATTTGCAATCACATTTTTACATATTATGACTAGTAAATCATATTTTTAAATACATGTAGTGAAGTTTAAAGTATATTATTTCCATCTGAGAAATAAAATTGGCCCGGGAGACGTCCAGAGAGTCCATCCACCAGATTCCCATAAAATATGCTTGTATATAAATCAGCCCAGATCAGCAGTTGTAGTTGTGGTACAGAATACATAGAAATAGATCATCTGAAGTGGAGATTTAGTGGGAGGCAGATTGAAGCCGTAGGTATGAGTCACAATAAACTCGGTAATCGGACCTCCTCCAGCAGTAATGAAAAGTCAAAGAAAAGAGCAGAAGATCCTTGGTCGGTACGATAGAGATGTCCCGAATGACTGAGGTAATATAAATGTTCTAAGTATTATATGGATTAGGTATTAGCTTCAATCAATCCCTTCCACTACATATTTGAAAGAAGCTTTGCGTTGTGATGCGGGATCATGTAGCTAAAAGTCCACCTGGGAAGATAATCCACTCTCTTGTCTGTACAAGCTGGCATCCCTCCACTAGTCGGTGTTTGAAGGGAAATAAAGAGGGTCAGATTTATTGGTATTCAATCACACGCTAAAGCAACGGTCGTTCCTGGCGATTGCTTTCAGGTAAAGTGACTGTCAGGACTTCTGCCTATAGATGCTCCAGCACAAGAGGAAATGAAATCACACTAAAGCCAGCTCTGCCTTTTCATCACAATAAACCGGGGAGCTGGTATTATCGTCTGGCAAGGAAAAGGGATAGGTGAACTGTCAGTGCGTAATAGACCTGATGTAGTAAAGTGTTGAAAAGGTCAGTGCATCTTCAAGAGTTAAGCCAGGGAGAACAGCTCCAGTGACAATAGAGTAATGGCATTTTTAAGCTTGATCAGACATGTGAACAGCAGAACAATTCTCTTTGGGATCCTGATTTCTTTTATCCCTTCTCTCTTTGGTCTCCCGCTCTTGTTCTTGCCTCTGTATTCATGAGCTAAGTCTTTTAACTATGCACTCTCATTTTTACAATATTTCACAATTCACAGTTGATATCGGTGACTTTGTATGACTTTGTTGATATGGTGGACCTAAATTAATCCAAAGCTAAGCAACGAGCATTATGGGAAGGCATTATGTTTATTGTAAGTCGGCTGTAAAGCACAAATGCGTGGCTTAGTGGAGACAAGAGCTGGCAGAGAAAGTGGAACTAGAAGCTGTGCTCATTGTATCAACTTGGCATGAACTCTTGGCATAACAAGATCAACCCTATTTTCACAGGAACTATGTTTTCAGTGAAGTTGTGTAATTCCTCACATCCACGATGACCTCTGATACCACATGTCGGCCTAAATTACCCCTCGGCAATAGGCCTGCACAGGGGAGAGGGGAAGATGAAGGGGGAACATTATCACCAGCACACACTGCCTCTGGTATTCTACTATTTGCAATTAGTGCACTATATGTCCTTCCCGGGCTCTGATAGTCATAAAGCCATTTAATGAGAAGACTGAGTCAATATTTACCTTCCCTGCCCGACTTGTGAGCAGTGACGCCAGAGGATGTGTGTCAATGTGTTTGTGTGTTCATGGTAATGTGTGATTAAGTCCGTTTGCTGAGGAGGATGGCTGTGAATAAATGCAGCGCTATGTTGTGATGACTGCTGCAAAAGCGGTGAGGGGAAAAAGAACAGGAGAATGAAGTCTGCTTCCTTGCATTGCATTATCGTATCATCATAGTGGTGCCTATGAAGCTGAAAACTGCCATTAGGGTCCATGCTGGTGTGATCTTCACACACATTGAGAGACAGTCCTATTAGACGTCTCTTTGTTGTTCCTTTTTGGTGGATTTTCCCTTCCATCTGTCAACCTGCCTGTGAGACACAGAGAAGCCATGCTGAACGCCTCACCACCGAGGCCTTACACCAACAGAGACACACATACGTCCCCCTCATTGTGATTCTATGTATTCCAGCAGACGCCCAATCTGCAGGCTGGCGTCACCATGTGCTGCTCACAGTGTGCCCCTCAAGCTGTTCCATTTCCCCCCGACAAACATCACCCTGGGCAATCCATCAAAGACATAAGCCTGTTCTTAATGATTTGGACAATTTTAGCACCACTGCTGCCACATTGTTTGTCATACAGCTTCTTTCTGTCCTCCAATTAGCCAAAGTACTGCCTTTATATATCAGCGCTGTCTAGAGCTGTCATTTTTCCTCTATAATACTATTCAAATGTCTTTCCATATTTTTTCAATATTCAAATTATATTCAAATTTTTAATGCTCAAATTCAGCCTATTATTAATATTAACTACACTACAAAGGCTTACACATTGCCAATGGCATTGTCGGCAATGTGGTTGTTTTACTTCCTGTCCACTAGAGGGCGTTCCAAAAACATTACCAATACATATAACATAATAATAAGTAATAATAACTAGTAACTAGTAAAATAACCACATTGCCGTTCTCCTGGGGACGTTGTGTCCCTGTTGCCATGGCTACACCCTCCTCGTCTCACCGTCAGCTCTACTTTCACTTTGTCACGTACATCCTGCTGTTGGTCGGTTGTTGATTGAAACACGGGTCGAGCTAGAGGTCCGTCCATACCTTCATGTGCAAAAAGCATCCGTTTATGCGGGCAGGCCAAGGCGAACAGGGCAAGATTTGCTAATGTAAATGTAAAAAATGGAATACTTATTTCAGCAATTGATTAGTATTAATAGAAGTAGTAGATTTTTACTCTTTAAATAATATTTGATTTCCGAATTTCATTCCAACAGCCCTAGTGCTCTCTGCATGCTCTATATGACATCATCCTTCCAGACTGATTCCCCTAACTCCACCTGAAGCGCCCCAGTATGTCCCCTCTCTGCTGTACGATCGATCGGTCAGCCATCCAGGTCAGACATGTTTGAACATTGTATCTGTGTTCATCTCTTGTCTGTACAACATGGCACTTGGCGACATGGGGGAGTTGGGCTGATTCACCAGATTATTGCCCTTACAAAGATCATGCAGAGTTTAATTGTGGCTTAGTCACTGAGACCAGGAGGGGATTCATGTCTTGCAAGTTGACCCGGAATCTTTTGCCTTCTTCTCCGGGCTCTGAGGGATCCAGACAGATTGTGTCAGATTGCCACAGCTCTTTGAAAGCCTGGTTATTTCATTTAAAAAATGCTAAAGCAAACTGTAGTGCAGACAAATGAATAAAGCAGGAATGTTATCCTACTTGTTGTCAAGTCTCACTCAGCAGCGAGGCGGGAGAGCACTGATGAGCCACCAGCACAAACAGCTTGCAACCTGAGTGACAGCATTACAGCAGCAGGCACATCAGCAATCAGGCCTCATTTCCAAGTAATTTGGTGTCACAGAAGCTATATTAACTCCATAGGTGGTCCTGTCTGTTTGGAAGGCTAAATAAATGTCATAAAAGCAGCCCAGTTCACAGGAGATCCATAAAGTAAGAAAGTAAAAGACGCCAGCCTGTTTGTGCAGATAGGAGCTGATATAGGTGACTGCACAAAGGCCAATTGGAGTCCACATGTGGTGATCAAGGCCTCTCCTTTATATAGTGCACTGCAGGCTATTCTCTGTTCAAGTCACACACACTCCGTCAGGGCTATGGGGCATCACAACTTCTCTACTCCAATATCAATATGGCCATATTACAGTAACGGGTCTGTGAATGGCAAAGGGAGGGGATTACAGTCCTCTTTGAAGCTCAGCTGTTCATGGTGTGATTGAAGTGGAATCCCAAGAAGATGGAGCTCTGTCCACAGCTTCTGAGCGTTGCCGTGGGCCAAATACTTTCACACCATTTCCATCCTGCTCGTTGTTTCCTGCATTTACTCCTCGTCTCCCTCATGTATTTTCTTTAAACTCAATGCAGAAACAAGTTGTACAGAAGAGGTCTACGTGGGGGGTCTCCTGCTGCATGGATCTCTCTTCAGTGACTAGTCAGTCAGTCATTTCCACTGACAGAGCTTATGGTTGCCTGAGATGCACAGTTTGCAGCTACTGTAGGAAGAGGGTTACTCAATGATATGGATGCATCGATGTTTTCATACCAATTCTTGGCTTTGGGTATAAGTCGGTACATACAATCAATCTGATACCAGTGATTAATGATTAAGTAGTATTCCTCGCTGTGTGGAAGAGACATTCTTTCTTATGCTTGGAAACATCCAGCTTGACTGAAACATTGTTTTTACAATTTAGATGTTTTATGAAGCAACACATTTCTCAAAATGTTTAGTTTTTATGTCGTATATAAACATAAAATTGAATTGACTATATCAGCCCCACTTTCATAGATATCCACTCCAGCTATGTGAGACGTTATCAGACCCTAATCAACGCTTTGCCATCGTTTGCACCCACTTCTTTTCATTTCCTTCTTCATACTTGCAAATGTAAGTGCAATAAAGCAAGCCTTTTCTTGAGAATAAGAGTGCAGTTATCCTCATAAAGTCCTTAAGTTGCTGGACTGCAATGAACATAATGAAGCACTCTCCTGAAGGTGAAGTTAAAATGAAACACATGTACACAGTGTAAGCAAGCACAACACGATAATACATTAGGCAAACAATAAACGATGTTCTTCTTTCATAACTACAAAGTGTTGGAATAAACATATTAATACCTTGAACATTATCCGAGTTAAACATAAAGCAAGAGGCTAGACAGGAATACTTAATACAACATAGTGGAGTGTTTTAATGTGCAGTCATGCATCAAGACATTACTTTAAATAAATGTATTCCAAGCACTTAACTTGTGCATATGGATGCCCATTATTGTTGTCTACACTGTAATAGTGTGCCTTTGTATTCCCAAAGAAAGGACATAAATATGCGTATAATCTAAAGTCCCAAAATAACTTAATTACGTCGTTGGTAGGAACTCAGTGAGCTCACAGATGGCAGGATGCAGGAGCAGATATTAATGTAGAAGATGTCTGACTGTGTGACTCACAATCCTCCCTGTTTCTGGTGACTGTAGCCTCTGGGGAGCTGCCTGTCTTGATTAGCATTGAACACAAATAGTCAGGACACCTTGAAAAGAAAAAAAAAATCTAGTCTAATTGCATAAAGCTTTGCAGTGGACAGTAAAAAGATAATCCATGAATATTAAATGTAAAGCCATTGACGCAAGTGCATTAGGATATTGATACCTCATAGCCGACACAGTAAAAACAAGCCATCAGAGGATCCTGTATTGATCTGCTTTGTTGTTGCATTAGAAAAGCTGTCTAATGTACTCCAGCTGTGTCTTGACATGCATGCATGCAATGCCATGCATGTCAATTCTCATCAATTATTAAAATAATCCATTATAGTCACATACAGGTGTGCAAATGTTCCATAATTCTCCTAAAATGTGAAATAGCATGGTTGTATTACATGGTGACGCTGCAGTGACACACAGTCTGTGGAATCTCAGCATGTTAAGCACATCTTTAATGCAATAAGGACAAAATAGTGCTACAAAGCTTTTAAAAGGGTTACCTTCAGACACACGCTGATTTCCTCCTGCAGCTAAGCCATAATGGGGATGGATGGCATGTGACATGTAAGACCCAGAGCTTTTGCTCACTTTTCGACTTGTAGAGTGACAGCAGGGGTAGGGAGCAAGCTTTAATTGGATGTGACGGACGATCGCGCCGGCAGGGACCTTAAAGTCAGTAAAGACTCACCTGAGAACGGGGTGACGAAGGTAGTGGGCTGAAAACATCAGATTGACACCCCCCGACCCTGGAAGCTATCCGCCTGATTGCACCAGACCACCCTGTGGCGTCATTCAAGTCTAAACAATAATGTTTTGAGCGTGCTTAACACTCATCAGCTCCTTTGAGTCAGGCAACTTATCCCCACATTTTAATCCATTAATGCCTGCTTTTTGCTTCTGCAAGGAGAAGCAATCTGCATAAAAGTATTCATATGGTGCAAAAAAGGGAGGAATTAGGGGATTAGGGTCTTAAGGAAGTCTCTCATCTGGAGCGGTTGTTCCCTGAATTACCCCCCCACTCCTTTTTTTATGCAGCGAAGACAAGGTTATGGAAAAGTCTGGAGCAGAATATGCTATTTGGGTGTAGATTAATAAATGGTATTTTGCCCTTCTCAAAAAGCAAAAGCACCGACGTAAGAACAACCATGAGAGCAGGACATAAGAAGAAGATAGCAAGAGAGAATGAGATAAGCATGTAGCCCAACGTCCTTTGATTAAAGCATGAGGAATTGTGGAATATTAGGCAACCATGGCCAATAGTGGATGTATGTGTTGCTGTCTGTTCGAGGAAGCTTGGAATCTATCAACAGAACGGAGGCCCAGGAGCATGTTTCCTTTGAACTGGGGATTGTTCAGCCAGAGTGGTGGGTTAAGGGTGAATGAAAAAGTAGATCAGAAAGAAGGGGAGGAGTGAGGAGATTAAGGATTAATAGAAGATATATTCATATACGTAAATACAGATGTGTAATATGGGATTTCGCAATAAGTTAATGGTTGTGAATTTTCATTGGGATAATCGTAAAACGAGAAAAACACAAGAAAAAGTGGTCTTACTCGCTGTCATGGTAGAGGTGAATATTGCCTGATTCTAAAAAAACAATGAATGATTTGATTGTTTCACTACAAATCATGTTCACTTATCTGTGACACAATTAAAATATGTTTATTTACAAATAGTGTCATGTTTTAGTACCATTTTAAGACTTAGGAGGATATTTTGATGTTAAAACATATATCATCATCATTACATTACATTTTCATATCATCCCAGGCCTATACGCAAGTAAAAGTGAGATGTTGTTTTCGAGGGCTACGCATGGTATCATCATATTTATTCACTTGTGCTTCTGGAAAACTACATTTGGTTCAGTTCTTCCATCAAGGAGTTGGATCAGCCCTCCTGAAGTGCAATGCAGTAAGGCAAGTTTATGTGTATAGCACCTTTCAACAACAAAGTAATCCAAAGTGCTTTAGATAAAACATTAAAAGCATTGGAGAGAAACGCATATAAAACCAAGAATGTCAAAGAAATAGAAGTTACAGTGCAGTAAGGAATTCATTAATTGTATTGTTTACTGAGAGGCAGCTGCAAACAGAAAAGTCTTCAGTCTTGATTTAAAAGAGCTGAGATTTGCAGCAGACCTGCAGTTTCCTGGAAGCTTGTTCCAGATAAGTGGTGAATTAAAACTGAAGGCTGTCTCTCTATGTTTGGTTCTGACTCTGGGGACACAGAGCAGGCCTGTCCCAGACCATCTGAGAGGTCTGGATGGTTCACTAGTAGAAGTAGTTCATTAAAACATGCCTTACTGTCGTTTAGTAGGTTTTCTAAAAGATTAATGACCTGGTAACTTTTAAAAGACTAAAAACTACCAGAGATTATTTTAGGTATAGTATTATGTCACATATTTTCATATAGTGTATCCATTATGATGTGCTATTGTTTTTATATGTTTTATCAGTAAAATCCTCTACTTTTCTCACTCTTTACTCTTTAGGGCCCATGCATGTTGCCCGATTGGTATGCTACTCTTATTTATTCTAATTAATTTACTATGCAGAGACTTCCCCCCTTTGCATAAGCACACAATAATCCAGTCTGTTATTACTTTTATCACTGCTGTGACTTGAGGGGGAAATCGTACTACTGAAACTTCAAAAGTGAAACAATACACTGAAGTAAAATATCTCCGTCGTTCCCATCTGTGCCTGTTAACAAGCGACACAAACTGAAAACCGAGGAGATTTCTTGGGTTACTAGAAGAAGGGAGGGAAGGAGAGCCATAATGATAGAAAGATAACGACAGCTATACAAACACCGAGTCCCAACAGCACACAGCAGCAGCAGAGCGCTAACACAACAGCGTTGATAAACACCAACAAAACTGTAGCAGTCACACCGAATGGAGACTTGAAGCATGGAGAGCTTCATTAGACTTCATCAGTGTGGTTGGTGGTTGAACGCTTGGATTGTGTCAACTAGACATATTCCTGATAAGGTTATCTAGGAACCTCCTTCAGGCAGCCTAATGGGGTAGAGCCCCCTCATTAGCACTACACTTATTTATGTATACAGGACAGGTTAATTGTGAGTTCCCAACTGCATACTCCAACTCAGTCCACCTCCTTCCTCTGTGGTTGCCAGTGGGGAGATAGTGCATGATGAATGACTCTCTCTGGTGTCCTCTGCTCTTTGCCCCAGCCCTGTTCTATCACAGTCCTACCTCAACTACCAGTAATAAAATTAAGGCCCCGCCACCCTTAAATCACATTTGAGGACATCCAAAGTACTGTGTATAGTATATCCTACTGACATCCATGAGGCATTTTCATTACTTTCATTAAGACCAACAGAAATGTGTGCTATTCTTTCAGTAAAAAAGCAGCTAAAGCTCTCAGCTTTCCGATCAACCAAGATCTACCCACATTTCATCATCTCCTGTAAATGTGAGAACTCCTCTCTTACAGGAAGCGACGGGGTTCAAGGGGAATGATTAAAACGCAACACAAACCATATAACTGAAATAGAAGCGAGATATTAATAGGCATATTTTAACAATCACATCTGAAAAGTGTTCGGTTTAAATTGGCTTCATGTGGACTTTTTCAAACAACCCTATTTAAATAAAAGCTCTACTTGTGAAATGGAACAGCATAAAATCAAAGCTGAAACGTATTTATATGATATTCATTATAATATGTAGTTGTAATACAAAATGTGAAGGTCTTTCTTGTCTTGTAGCCTGAGAGGAGCTAAGGTAGTTTTTTCAACATCGCATGCCTTCCTGACATGCAGGGTCCAGTCCGGTTAATTGCACGGCTCCTCAGGGAACCAGGTTTGTGCTTTATTACAACACATACAATAAAAAGTGATGATGGAAGTGAATTGGAGAGGAGTGAGCAGTAATGAGCTAAGCAGCTGTTTCTAAACTCTTCTCTGTATGATGCTGCCAAGTTAAACTGGCTCCTGCATCAACCTTTTTTCTTCATAAAACGGTGATAGAGTGTTTTCCGCTGCCAGAAATCGGGCAGCAAATGTGGACAGATAACATCCAATTTTCTGTGACACCGCCACATATCATTTCCTGCCACAAGCTAAAAAAACAGAACTAAACCCACGCCTTCGCTACATAACTGATTAGGTATGAGAAGATTACTTCATGTACACCAAAGCTGACTGCTGATTATCTCCCTAAAATAGAGAATCACAGATCGATTACCAACCGATCGTAACAGGGCGGTTTCCAGTTGATCGGCCATGACTGGTGATTATCTTTTTATGCTGGTCATATTTGGAAACATGTGCCACATGGCTAGATTTGGTCTTTGGTGTGGAAGTTCTTCAGCGTGAGTGAAGAAGACATAAAACATATGGAACAACTAACTGACCCACACATTCATTATATTGCAATTCATTACCATGGATGCTGCTCAGAGACATTGTAGTCACCGGTTCATTGCATTGTACAGTGCATTTGGCAGAGGTAGATTATAAAGCCATCATGGTGGATTCAAATGTAGCCACAACACATCAATCTGACAGCATGGTGTTAACTTATTCTTTAACTAATCAGATCCCGATCGTGCTGGTACTGCCAGCATCTGACCCTTGTCAAATCAATATGCAGCTAATTAAATTCACTGACTGGTGCGTTTGCAAAGATCAATAAATTCAGTATAGGTTGATTTTAGGCTTCGTTTTAAAAGGTGTCTAATAAAGAAAGTATAATATATGCACAAGAATGTGTTGATTTCATTTAATTCTACCAATAACTGTATATGGGTCATTAAAAAGATAAAACCCACTGTCAGCTTTACAGGCAGGTGCAAATCCAGCGACGTGGCAACCTCAAAGACTATCTGTCGTTTGTCGAGTTAATGAATATCATATCATAGAAGTCATTTTCACAAATTCATTTAATCCATTACCCTGACTTGAGAGCTCATAACTGCATTTCCCCACACTGCCGTTTGAGGTTCAACAGAGAACAAAGCCAGGGTCAGCATCAATTATGAAAAATTAATGGCCCACAGAGGCCCATAGTGGCTTTAATAACAACCCCTAATGGAAAAAGGCCTGCCCATAACTACTTCAAAATGCAGGCCAACGGGAGCAGACTATGAGCAGGGCATCTACACACATGTATGTGTTCTGAGTGAGGCAAAATCTAAATTTTGTTTATGATCAAGGTCAAGTTTAAGAATGTGTCGCACGTCCAACCCTCATTCTTTCACAACAGCCTCCCATTCCACCTGAACAATACTAATGTAAATGAGCTGAAAGACGTCAGTAGCAGACGGGGTGAAGGGTGCTAACCGCTAAGTGAGATCACTTGTATTCAAATGAACACATCAGGAGATACAGACGCTACAAAGGGAGCAGTGAGACACAGAACTGTGCTTGAGGGAGATGAGAATGCACAACCTCCTTAAATTACATAACCTCAGCTGTCAGATTCAATGTTCAGATTGTACTCTTTTTTCCCACTTTGGGCTGACATTCACCATTACAAGGGATTTCAAAGGTCTGGAAAACAATATTGTTGTAGTAAATTAGACTCTGTGGGACAGAGCTTCAATTTCAACAATTTGTCCAACAGTGCAAGCGATGTTGGTAGTGTGGTGAAGATCACGTGGTCGTTTGGGTCTTTTCCTTACCATCTCTGCTTCAGTCAGTCTTGAAAGCAACTTCTTTCTGTCCTGGCATGCTCTAATATGGACATCAAAGCATGCCACTTCCTAAGCCTTGTATGTGCGAGCCTACAGCAGCTATCAGTAAAGAGGGTATTATGTCTCTGATCACTACACACCCTCTCTCTCCCACTATCTTGTCAAACGGACTTTAATAATGTCGATGTGATACTAGAAACACGTTGCTGTCATTAAAGGCCATACCAGTGTTACTACATGCCATTGTCCATCGGCATCACCTGCCAGTTACCTTACAAACCTCCACCATGTTTACCCAAAGTTTGTTTACATTTCCTCCACACTCAAATGTTACAGACTGTAACTGAAACTGTTTTTCAAGATGCACCTCATCGTTAAAAATCAACCTTTTAGCTCAAATTCCAGTTCCAAATTCAGTTCTTGTAAGGAACTATTTTTCTAGGCGTAATAATATTCAGCCCAACGGCTCTCTTGACTGTTGTGATTTACAGCTAAGAGGCCGGAACCAAAGTATAAAGAATGATTGGCTGAGACCTCGGTTAGACCTCGGGCTACAGGCTCGTACTGATACAACTCAACAGTCGCCATGAATTAATGATTTCCAACATCTCCCAGTACTTCTTCCCCATTTTCATACTGGGACATGTAAGGAAGTTGTTATATGACCAGGATCTTCTTCTCTACATTGAATTGAGGACCATAAAACAACCTGGGGTCATGAGACTCTCTTGAACTTGATATAAGCAGCGAGCTCCACCCGGGCCACTTACGTAAACTGGAAGCAGCCGGTCATCAACAACAAGTGAACCCAGAACCCGCTTTTAGCTTAGCTTTAGCATTGTCATAAATCTCTGAGAGACAATAACGTTTCTGTCCTGTTTTTAATATAAAGTGGTTTTAAAATTGTTTTTCCTTTATTATTTTGGGTTTGACGTATGACTTGGATTCTATAAGCTCTTCAACATACTTAGTCCATTTGGATATCAGCCTTTAATGTTTAACGTAACGTTCCGTCATTGAAATTACAATTAAATATTGTGACAAAATCTTAGCTTTAATCCACAAATGTATCATAACATAACAGCACAACATTAATTTACTTTACATATTACCATTCAGCCTTTTCTGTCTTTAAAGGACAGCTGTTGTTGTATCATTTCACAGCATCTCTGCTAATGAACTACTGTTCTGAGAAGCAGACATACAGGATACATCTTCAGGTATGAATTAATTAATCAATTTAAGAGACAAGAGAGATATTGCAGCAAAGTGTCAATTTTACCATTACTTCATCGCTAATTAAAATACAACTACGACTGATACAGCCATGCCCTATGTTTGGGAAGATAATTTGATGTTCTTAGACAATGTCAATAATAATTAACCTTAGGTGATACCTGGCGATGCATGTTGTCTAGATGATGGAGGACATAAACCCTATGCCAACTGCATACAGCTTTGTCTGCAGGATTAGTCAGTACACGGACAATGTCTGCATGCTGATATTTCCAAATGCAATTGTTTCAATTCTATGAGCACCTTAAATGTAATTCTACTTGGGAGCAGGCGACAAGGGCAAGATGTCAAAAGACAGAAATGTCTAGTGCTCAGTCAACTGAATACTTGACAAATCAAGAAATGGCATAACATGACCGAGTAAATACAGCAATAGTGTCACTCAATGGAGCCAATCAGATTGGTTAGCCTCCATACACAGTCTGCTAGACTAGAGAGAGCTGCAGTGTGAGAGGGATGTGAGTGAGACATACATAATTCTACCCATTTCCACACATTTTCACAATTTAAGGTAATATATCGGGTCATTCCGTGCCAACTCAGCCACCCATGTACATGACACCTCTCAGATTTTGCTGAAAAGCTGAAAATATGCCTTATGTTACCAAAGAGAGGAATCTGAAGTTTCAGGTCAATATCTCAAACAGTTTGCCCGTGGCGTCCATTTGAATTTCAAGTACCACACCCCTTTTTGACACATTGGAATTTCGCATTTCATTTGTTGGCATTTTTGGAGGCCCATAACTTCTGTTCTAATAGTGATAGAAGGCTGATAATTGCTCTGTTAGTTCATTGTAATGTGTATTTCACAATTCTACAGGCAGAATCAACATTCCTTACTATTTGGGTGAGAGGTGGGTCACCAAAGTCCAATTTTTTTTTGACGGCCAAAATTATTTTTCACTTTTTGGGTGCTCCTAGCACCACGATGAATGATCATATTTATTCCAAACAGGATTATTTGTTATATTTGGGACCTTTGCTCTTGCCAAAATGAATTTGAAGGGTATGGTACCACTGGTGGGGGTTTTATGGGGGTCCAAAACCCTCCCGGGCAGAGGTGACTCTTTTGGAACCCCATATTTGGACCCCCAAATGACCACATGGGCACTTGATGATCCTAATGGGATTTATACCAGATAAAGATACATATTTGTTCTTTCTTTTAATTAAATCAAATCTTTGACTATGAAGCTCCTTGATATGAATTTCATTCGTCAAAATTCACCATTTTTGACTTTTTTTCCAGAAGTCTGGAATGTAGATCAGTGAGAATTTAGTGATGATAAAGCTTGAAAATAGTGGAAATAACTTAGTATTATGCTCAGTGATGGCAAACAATTAAATATGTAGACTGCTGGCCATTCATTTCCTGAAAATCACAAATTAACCCCTTATCCCCGATGAAAGAGACCCGCCTGTGACAAGCGACTTGCAGCACGAGCAAGTCTGCAGGCCACTGATGCAAACCATATTCTGACACCAATGGAGATGTTTCAATGGGCAAAATAAAACATTAAGAACATTACATTCTTCTTTGTTAGTGCAGAAAATATTAAAAAACACGAGGAAACGTACAAATTGGAGAGACGTTACGCCTCGAAATAAAAAGCCAGGGTAAAAAGATATATCATAATAATTAATTGGATCAGGAAGAATGGAAAGGAGGAGAACAAGAACACCCATATTGCAGGTGTCACATACCAAACCAGATCAAGGTTATGCTACACTAATAGTATTAGTATTATTTAATGTGTAGAATTCTGTGGTGGCTCCTTAGTACTGATGTGAAGGTCGATCCACAACCCGCGGTTCTTAGTCTAGTAGAAAATATCACACATTCCGTGAAGGCGGGTCAAAAAGTGAGAAAACAGCATTACAGTTCATTATTAAAAATGCACAGAAACATTTAGTGCAATAGTCCACTTTCTCTTCCTCTCTCTTTCCCTCTCTAAAAAGGTGGCTTCACACCAAAACGTGACGAGAATGTTTCTTGCGACACCATTGCATACAAAGTCAATGCAAAGACACGAATAGATGTGCCTTCGCCCCGGGCGCCGTGAACCATGCAACGTGATTACACTGGCATCCTTTTTATCCATTTATTGCAATTAAATCCTAATATAATTCTTTATTTTGGATTTAGTGAAATTCACCAAGTACCTCTGCTTGGTGTTATGAACAGCATGTGTACAAAGCAGCAATAGTGGTCATTTCAGAGATGATTGATGAGACCTTGTTGGTTCGATACATAGAGGCAAGTCAAGTGATGCAGATAAACACAACTGATCCTACTATCAATCTGGCCAGAGTAACATGAGGGGAAATGTTGCTTCACGTGAGCACACCTTTACACACACGGACCTGACAATTTATCAAACCAATCATTGTGATAGATATAATAATTACCAAAATCAGTGCTTTTATCTAATGAAATATTCTGCCTGTTGGCATTTAGCCTTTCAATCACAATCCTTTCACAAAAGAGTGTTTGCTTTGTCGTTTTGCCACACATAATGAGAGGTGCTGTAGGTTATAAACTGCACTATGAATTCCACTTATATAATCACAAGACAAACATCTATCATATTTAATCTACCAATATTTGTTTCCATTTTTAAGGTGACAAGATCATAAATATAATGGTATTCATGAACAAAATTACTTTTTTTTAAATTGACATTTGGTACAGCCCTACATATTCATCGTTAAAACTGTGGAATTAAATTATGCATTCTTCTCTCAAGGGAGCAGCATTTAAAATATGAGACATGGATTTGTTTGTACAGCAAACATCTAAAGTGTCCAACTAAAAGTGAGAGTGACCTTTACATTCCCACCCACATGTTAGATAATAGGAATAAATACACCTCTGCAATGGCAGTCAGTCATAATGACCCAATTAACGTCCCTCAATCCAAAGAAAATAAATGAACACCGAGCAAATTAATATCCCCATGCTCGTTCTCGCTGTTCTCTCCATTTCTCACTGTTGATCGATGGTTGCTCCCTCCCCCCGATTGCCTCTTGTTCAGTTTCTCTGCTCCATACCCTCTATCTTACTCTCTCTCCATTTTAAAAGGACAAATGTTTCCTGCAGTTACTGTAGCACTGCATTGGTATTCTGCTCTCAATTTAGCCAATAGCCAAGCAGCAGATTCTGCTTCCAGCAACTACACAGTAATCTGACATACAGCGCGCAGAGGAAGAGGCGTGAAGAATTAAAGAAACTGAGAAAAATAAGAGAGAGAGCAAGAACGAGAAACGGACAGAGGTAGATCTATATGGCTGTCCAGCAGGGACATCATTTGCTGCACTATAGGTTCTCTAAACAGCAATAACTCAACAAGAAATTAAGGTTTCTGCTTTTGTTTGACTCCTTCAGAGAGTAGAAGATGAAGCGACACAGCTTCTCGAGCTTGTAAAGACTGTGCTAGACTTTCCACATCAAAACCACATAAAGGCTTTGATCAAAATCAAGGCTGCATGCTGATTTTTATTATTACTTCTTTATTACTTCACCTATCAAAAATAATACTCAAACAAAAAACTGAACAGAATATTTTGTTGTGGTTGATTTCCTTTTTCAGCATTGTCAAAGCTTATCTCGGGGTGCCACAAAAATGCAAGACTTCAAACAATTGGCACACAACTGCTGGCAATGTAGATATCTACCTTTTCAAGATGCCGTAATTACAAGTAATTTCATCACCAAGGACAAAGTAGGAGCCACGCAGTCTACTGATTATTATGGAATATGCAATGAAATATTACTAGCATATAATGGCAAAAAAACTGGAGATAATGTGGGATGAACCTACCACATCACTAATACAAATGATGAAGACAGAGCAAGTCATTTCAGATGGCTGCATGGGGAATGAGAGAATTCAGAAGCGAGGTGTGGAGATGCCGACAGTTTGAAAGAGAGGAGGGAGATAAGTGCGGGGGGAGGAGAGGCGGCAGTAGGAAGTGCTGACAGCGGGTAAAGGTGAAAGAGAGATAAGTGGAGTAAGGGAGTGAACTCGGGAGAGACAAGAGTGGGGGAGGGAGGTGCAGAGAGATGGAAAGCCCAGATAGCCTTGAGAAGAGAAGGTACGAGGCGGGTGAAGGAAATGCTGCGGGACGGAGAGAAAGAGAGAGATGGATGAACGTAAAGCAGAGGGAAAAACAGTAGATATGGAAATGGGATGTGTCAGTGAAGGAGGGAGCCAGAGGTGTAAAACAGAACAGAGTTTGACATGAGCTGACAGCACAAGAGCACATCCCAAGAGCAAATGAAGGGAAGAGCTGGGTGTACACCCGAGACAATACGCTTGGGAAGAAAGGAAGTAACAAAGAAGACAGAGAAAGAATGAAGAAAGGAGTAAACACAGAGCGAAAAACAGCAGGGAAGAAAAGACTGTTGAAAAGCAGAACTAAAATGTATGATTTTGCATTTGAAATATCCTGTTTAGATATTCAGCACCTTTGATGTTAAGAATTGTTTTAGAAAAAAATACCAGCCACAGTCACAGTAGCACCTGTGCCATGGCTGCATCTATCGTATGAGTCGCATAATCCCTAGGAAAGTAGTTTTTTCTTCAAAAACTCAAGCAATGAAACTTCTTTAAAACAATTTTGACAATAGAAGTATTGAAATAGCATCATGCCTGCCTTTTCAGAAAGCACCTTGACCTCCTTCCTCTTAACCCCCACTCAGTCTGTATCTCAACAATTAAATCTACCGGAGCACAGAGATCTTACTGCCAAAAGAACACACTTGTGACTTGTGAAGAGCTCTCAGAACTACAACTAGCATGTCTATGCAGAACCGCTCGTACTGCTCATCCCTTAGAGAATGATTTACTAAAGTGATCACAAAAGCCCAAACGTAAAGGGAAAATCTCAAACACCTCATACAACAGATTTTCAGTAACAAGGCAAAAATATATATCTTTTTGAGATATCTGATACTAGGAGTATTTTTCTCTGGATGATGTTTATGGCAAGCAAGAGAAAGCAAAGCCTTTTAGAACAACAATTAGTTTAGAATGGTTCCAAAAATACTAAAAAACAAATGACCAGACGTATATTAGCTTTACTATGCTAAGAGTGCTGCACAGGAAGAATGAATTGAAACCAAAGTAGAACAGATAGAGTATGATGGTCCTTACCTTCCTTGCAGTATTTCCCCTTGAAGCGGGTGTGGGTGCAGTCACAGTGAACTTCTCCATACTGTATAGAGCAAAACCCTCCATTGAAACACGGGTTCTGTTTGGTGCAGAGGTACTCCAGGTCGCTCTGAATGCCCTGGCTATTTAGCAACGTGGGAGGCGTCTCCCCCACCTTCAGATTGGAGATCAAGCCCAGAAAAGGTGGCTCGTACTTCACCGTGCTCGACGTCAGCGCAGAGAGGCGCACATCAGGTGGGATCCCACCCACAAATAGGTCACTGACCACCGCCATCTCCTTCCTCTTGGATTTGACCTCAGCCACTTTGGTCTCCCCGTCGACCATCAGGAGGGTCTCGCGGTAGTTGCGGGTGAGCAAAACCATGTGCCAGCGGTCATCATTCACCCGTGTCTCCATGTGCAACGTGGCCGGCTCGGCACAGTGGATAGCAAAGCGCAGCTGGAGGCGCCCGCCAGCGATCAGAAGCTCCAGGAAGTCACAGTTGCCACCATCATCTAGGTAGAGTACCAAGGCTTTGCTGATGTTGGCCTTGAGACTGAAGCTCAGCTCGCCCACTGATCCAGCTTCCCAGCGTCCGTAGCGTGCCCACTGGCCAGGTGCCCCACCGAACTCCAGCATCGTCACTGTGGTGAGCAGGCTGATGAGGGCCAGAGGCCACAGGGGCCAACACAGGAATCTTAACCCCCTTGTCATGCTCCCAGTTCCCCTGCTCTACTTGATGCCTTTTTGGTCTAATGAACCCCAGAGATAAGGCCTAGCTTAGCTGTTTCTAACCGATTTCAATTGCGAATAACAAGTATTCGATGTCACTGAACTGGAGTATCAAGCTCACTGGCTAAAGAAATCCTTACAGGAACCCTTCTCTAGTTTTCCTGACGAATCAGCAGTTTTTTTCCCCCTTTTCTCTCTGATGCTCTAATTTTTGTCCTTATCCTGACTCTCTCCTCCGTCTCTCCATCAGTTGGTGCCTCTGGGACTTGGAGGAAAGGAATGAGGAATAGCGGTAAAAGAGGGGGGAATATGATAATTTCAACACTGCTGTTTCTTCAAAAGCCTCTTGGTCTATCCTGGACTGAAAATAGAATCTTCTTCTTTAGAATCCAGATCTCAGCGCAATTTCCAAGAAATTTCAGCTGCCGCCAAAAGCTTGAGGGAACAGTTATCCGATTGTGATCTTTCTTTAAGCGGAGTGCAAGCAGAAGAAAGTGAGTGCAAGAGTGAGGAAGCCGTAGAGTAGACGGGTATCAGAGTCTGCCGGCGTCTGCTTGAGCGTACGATGGTTTCATGGTCTCAGCGTAAACCCATTCTTCTCCTGAAACAACAAAGCTCTATGCTGGAATGAGTCCCCTCATTATGGAGGCAGGTGGGGATCTGGAAGAAACATGGACACAAAAAACAAATGTCAATTAAATGAAGACATGTTCCAGTGCATTCCATCCCCAGGACACACAATTGAGAATGTCATATAAAAATGTAACCCATTCCAAGTCCTGTCCAATTATTCCTTTGTTCATTCTATTTAATCGCTTATCTTTCATCTTCTTTGCCCATAGGTTTCCATGTCCTGCAGTTTTAGACGCCGTGTACTTTATATAAAAATCACATAGCACATTTCAGTTGAAAGCTGACACTTCAAAAAAAAAAAAAAAAAAAAGTTTGTTGAAGAACCAAGCGGTAAATAAGCTTTCTGAGTTTTGCATGGATCCATACTTCCCAGAGGGGCGTGAGAAATATGAACGTCTTATTTCATCTGCTCCCTCTCAGTCATGCCAGGAGATATGTCAGGCAATGTACTCAACCTTAACATAACGGTTTCATATGCAGTGAAGATAGCTGTCATCCATACAGAGTGCATTTGATAAATCACACCCTTGACTGTGATGTGCGTACACACACACACACACACACACACACACACAGAACATGCATGTGTAAACACACACACACACACTCATTAAATGAAATTTGATTCAGAGTGGACTGCTGCAGAGTCAATAGCTGTCTGAACAGCCTGGTTTGACCCTGGGGCTCGGCCTAATCCCTTGCCATTATTTCTAGAGTGAGATCTAATTTCCATCACAAACAGTCTACAATTAAAGCTAGGCTCACCCCTGCTGATGCTCCCTTGTGCCAAAAAAAAAAAAAAAGTGACAACAGCGATGACGCTAGCATGCAAGCAGGGGAGGAAGGGGGAGCAGGAGAAAGACGGAGAGAGAGAAAGCATAATCGTGATGCCAGACAGGCGAAGCTTAATATCGATGGAGGACGATGAGGGAGGAGAGAGGGGACAGATTGAGGAGGAAGAAGAAACAGAAGAGGGAGGAAGACAAAATTAGGGCTATTTCTCTCTGGGTGACATTCATATTGGCAAACAAGAGAAAGCAATGCCTTTGAAAGCAAAAGAGGTAGCTTAGTTCCAAAAACACCAAAAAAAATGACCAGCACTCACAGGCTCCGATGTCACATCCATGCCTTTACAATCTGTCAATCTAATAAAAACTGGAATTACCGCCTCGTGGTTGTATGCCTCCACCAACCAGGGATGTAAGTGATGTTACAGTTTACATCCATGTCTGTCCAAAATGTCATCACTTCATTTACCTGTTAGACACTTGAGTGTAATTGCCATAATTAGTATATAAATCATTGAGTTATGAACAAACTGATGTTTTTTTGTTCCTATCAAAGAGTGTGGACCAGACAAATGCACAACCAGAAGCATAATGCCTGCTGTCATGGCCGTCTCTGGTGCAGATGCATAGAACACTACTGAGTACTGAACACTGCACACATGTAAGCATCTATGATTGCCTCATAGTAAATTATATCGTAAGTGATTTCACAGTTGTAACCAAAGTAGAAAATTGTGCTTGATCGTAACGTGGCACTTTACCCAGCCACCTTGACCAACATAATATGTTTATGGTTTAAATGTGTCATATCATTTTTGGTCATAGCTATGAAGGGCTTTTGATAATAAACCACTCTATTTGCAATCCCAAGTGTTCTCACGTTGGTGGAAATCAGCACATTGATGATGACAATGGACAGTGGCAGCTTGTAGCAGCCTGTATTTTTGTCATTGCATTTCAAGAGGTAGAAAACAGAGAGTAAAAGAAAACACTAGGCAACAAGTAGTCAATCTGCCATGCTGTCCTACTAACCAACTTCCTCAATTGTAGCTGGAGATGTCATCTACCGTCTGTGTTGAGTGTATGGCTTCTAGTTTCGTGACAGCAAAAGGAGTTCTGGAGTCCTGTTTGTTATGCCTCATAATTCCCATTCCTCACATAATCCTATGTGAACACATGCAGAACTAAGAACACACGACTTGCCGTACGTCGGATTGTTGTTAAATGTGAGACACTGTCAGACAAAATGTCTTCTAATATGCAGCAGGAACAACATGCCTCAAGGAGTGATACGACCGGGGCTGGCTTATTTTGGTCTCTGAGTGACGGAGCCCAAACTGCATGTTTGCACACGGCTCGTCTCTCATTCACACACAAGCTAGCGTGTACACATGTGCATGCATCTGTAAATTAACAGGCGTGAGTCACAGCACTCATTAGTAGCTGTGAGAAAGAAATGTACAGGAGAGACACTGCACTGTAAATGTACACAGGCAGGAATAAAAGAACACCTAATTATACTGAACAAACAGCCTGCTCTTTTATACACATGATAAATACCCCGCCACCCACGCACACAGATCATGACAATGTTTTAATTGCCATTATGAAGATCAAACAAAAACATGATAAAAAAAAAACCTCAACACTTTGGGACCAAAAGAATTGCATTTTTGTGAGCAATTTGAGAGCTTACGCTTGTTTAATCAACCATTATTTTACCCACATCTGTGTCCCTTATGGGTAAATAGATTTGGCATATTCTCTGGCCAAATTGAATATTCATTGAGTTATTTCTGTCCGTTTGGGAGCTCTCTACCGCAAAAGAAAGAAGCCGTGTTCCCTGCTCTTTTCACAGTGAAGGTTTACTAGTCTCAGTGTATCCTCCATGCTTTGTGTTGCTAGTTATTAGGGGCTATTGGCCTGCTCCCCTGATGGTACCATTAAATCCCAAGGACACTGAGGAAACATAACAAGCCTCAAGAGATAACTAGCATCATAACTGCATCTGTGTGTGTGTGTGTGTGTGTGTGTTGGGGGGGGGGTTGTGATTGATTCTAGTTGCGTGTGCAGCTGTGTGCATTCAGCAACGCAACTGTCCTTGTGTGACAGTGTGTGTTCATCTGGACCGTATACTCGGTGCCAGTTTGTGTCTATATTTATGCCTGCATTTAGGATTATGATTTTTGCCACAATTGTAGCACACAATTTCTTCTCCGCAACATTTGGTCGCAGCATTGTTTTACAAATGGCATGTGCAATCCAGCTCTGGTCTAGTTTCAATCTACAAATAACCAGTCCCCCTCCAACTGCTAGAGTGACGAGCGTTTGCCTCGATTCTTTCCTCAGGAGAAAGGAGATCTTGGGCAACCCAGTAGCTAAGGCTGGGTCCTCTCTCTGTCTCTCTCCTTTCCTGTCGTCAGCTATACTGTCAAATAAAAGCAAAACATCTTAAAGGAAAAGAAAAAGGACAGCTGTCTGGCTCACAGTGCTTGGCTGAGCTGCAGCAGCGCTGTGCGCCTCGACTGAAAGAGCTATCTGTACTCAGCCTCACACACCCTGACCCCACTTCTTGTCCAAGTGTAGCTCTGCAACCCTCAGGATAACTGCATGGTCATGTGAGCCACCACCGACCCATTTCTTCTCACATCCTCCCATGGGGAATGTCGGCATAATCATGACAGAAACTCTGCTCAAACTCCCTCCTTGGCTACACCCACACAGTGGAGACTGTCCTGTTTAATATCTCTGTTCCCTGACAAAAAGAGAACTCTGCACAACTTTTAATTCTGTGCCACAAAGTTGTCTGTTCTTATTTATTTGAATGTTCCAGTGATAATATTTAATTCATTGATGCCATATTCCATGCCTGCGTAAGCTTTAAGGGAACAACAAGATAGTATTGGAAAGAAACTGAAATCTCAAGAAATGTAATAGCATTTGATGTAGGCATGTTAGAAGTTAACCATCTAAGAATGTTCAACAATTAATGCTATGAGTTAGAGGAAATATTAAAAATTAAAAATAAATAACAAGCTTAAAGGACATTAAGTGTGCCTCAGCAACAAATAAACTCCTATGATGTTACTGCTCACTAAATACCCTGGCACACGCCCTAATGGAGACCCTGACAGAGATGCCAGGCAGACACACAGCTGACAACCTTGCAGCCAAAGTAATTGATGCGGTGGGGACTTATTGGGAAAGTGGCTGCATCTGTCCACGGCAATGCATGCAACACGGTGCCTGCTGACGCTCCTGGACGGGGGGGAACTGGAGACTCTCTTGGCCGCTTCGCACGCACATTGCAGCTGGTGGTTAATGATGGTTTTAACCCGTTTGGGCATCTTTTATCTTTGCAGCTAGACTGCTTGTAAGGCACTTCAACCAGTACTACACAGAGTTCAATGCCAAAGGGCGACGTCTTATTTTGAATGGTAAATATGACACTGAAACACTTTTCAAGTGCAATAAAAACAGCTAAAGCGTCTGAAATATTTATACAGTACAATAATCTAGACAAAGGATAATAAAAGGTGTAGCTCACGCAAATATTTACACATGCAAATAGCTTGCACAGATACACCTACCCATATGCATTATGCAGTTTCTACATGCAAACAAGCAGACACACACACACACGCCCCGTATCCTCGTCAGGCAGGAGCCATTAATCCTGGCCTGTGAGAAGCTCAGCAGTGTACCATCCGTCAGCATGAGGCTGCTGCTGTCGCTGCCGTGCTCTAATTAACCAGAGAGGCATGCTGAGCCGCTTACAATATTCCTGGTCAAGATGGAGAAGAAGGATTTAAAGGAAGACATGGTGGAAGAAGGACCTGTAAAGAGAACCATGGGCAGGCGTGGGGTGGAGAGAGGAGATAATAGGAATGGCATGTTTGGAAGTTGTTGTTGTTGTTGATAGGATGCCAGATTTCTGGGTTGAGATGCCACGTACGAGTTACATTCACAGCAGCTGTTATAGAGCATCTTTCCTCATAGAAAGTCCAAACCACTGGAATGCAGCACATTGATGGAGACAGGCTTATTACTCAGGGATGCAGGGAAGGGGGACTTACAAAGACTGAATTGTAGGTGTGTTCTTTTCTTCTCAAAGTAGAAAATGAAGAAGACACCTCGAGGCAGAGCGAGTGCACATAAAATGAACTAATCAGTATTGCAAAAGCCACAGTCCTCCAGTCATGTGGGACTCCAGTTGGTATTCTCTAACACAGAGGTGAACGGGCCTTTATTCTTAATCAGACTACAGTCTTTGATCAGCCTTGTCAGCTGTAAGCCGCTAGTTACCAGCGCTGGCTGTTAGCGCTAACTGCATTTAGCCCTGGTGAGGAGATGCTAATGAAACAGATCAAGGGCTTTAGTCTTTCTGTGTGATTAATATCGACTTCAGCAGGAGTCCCTGTTGCTCCTTTTGCTTTGATACCAGGGGTAAAGTATGGGGGGGGGGGGGGGGGGGGGGGGGGGTAAATTAACTGTATGAAAGGAATATAGGGAAAGATAAACACACATACTGTTTATTCTGCAGCTTGCTTTAGACCCGATGTGGTTCTCTAGCAACAGGTCGCTCGACTGTCTCCTTTTATCAAGTCCATCAATAACCACTGGCTGGAAACGACGAGGTTTTTTAAGGAGAGGCTGGGTGGGAGAGGTTGTTTTCAACTAGTCTGGCTAATTAGTGATCAATTGGATGTGTACGGCACTGCTGACACACACACACACACACACAAACACACACCAAAAACCTTAGACAAACATGACACAAATGGACACACGGAGGCACGCACGCTGCTTCGTGTCCGTCAGTGACACCAGAGCTGAGAAGAAGCAGACATCTCAGTGTAAGCAAGTCACTCAGACATGATCGTATCCACGATCAAGCCAACAAAATGGCCGACGAGAGGAGAAGGGAGGGGTAGGAGAGAGACTAAGCATGAGGGACATGAATGGGGAAAAAACAGGGAAAAGGGACATCAGTGACACTTAGCCTGCGATGCTACTTGAGATGCAGTCACGCAGCAACACATGCACTGACACGCACATCAACCTCCGCACAACGGCGCCATTAGATCTGCGTGCCATCAGCCAGCTTCATCGTACTGCAGTGCAATGTGCAAATCATGGTGTGAGACAGAGGGAGAGAAAGACTGACAGCGAGTTTTTACACACATACTGTCGCATTAGCGTATGGCTGCCTGCTCATCCAAGCTCTAAATACCTCCTTGCTTGTCCTTCCACCCTCCTTTTCCCTCCCCGTTTGACACTATCCTCCTCATAATGCCTCTCATTTCCCATCACGCCTCTCCCTCCTCACACTCCCTCCCTCTTTAACTCTCTCGCTCAGTTTATCCAGCCATCCATCACCATCCCACTTTGGTTCCACCTACTCCCCGACCCATCAGAAGCACAAGAGCTCACGGTGTGCAGGTGCGGCCAGGGTATGATGGTGTAAATCCAAATGAATCCAACTTAAGTGCACACTAAAGCAGAATGAACTAGGGTTTTGTTTGTGCCCCGGGTTAAGCTCTGTCATGTTATCAATGTTGTGTGCTGGTGATATCAGCCCCAGAGGAAAATCAGCGCGTGCTACTGGAGGATAGAGGGTAAAAGATGGCTGTACTTTCACAATCTGCTGGGGGCAAATTACTGTGTCTGTGTGTTTGGTACATGTGTACAAATAGAAGCCCCATCAGTGCCGAAGATGATGCATATGTGAGAGCAATCAAAAGTGGGTCTGGGCATCTCCAGCATGTTTACAGTATAGACATATAAATATCTGCTCTTTCCTTGAGTGAGATACTATATAACACCTACCTGTTCAACCGTTCTAAGTGGCTTTGCATGCCTGAAATGTAAAATGTTTGCTGGGGGCATGTGGCCGATTAAGTTTGTCTATGCGAGAGTGTGTGTACCCAGCAGAATGCGTGTGGCTGCAATGGTGCCTGAAGATGTTTTGGTAGGAAGCACAAGGCTCACTGGCCAGGCCTCGAGACTCTCCCGTTCCAATTAACCAGCCCAGCAGCCTGCAGCTCTGCTGGCCTTATCTGGGAGAAAAGAGAGAGGCAGAGAGAGGAGGGGGAGGAGGAAGTGATGGAGTGAGACAGGATGGAGGACAGACAGATGGTTGGAAGGCAATAGCAAAAGAAAGTAAGGCTTGAGAGAGCATAAAGAGGAAGAACTGAATAAAAGGGAGAACTCGCTCCAGTCTTACCAGCCGTTGCTTCTGCAGATGCCGGCTTGCTCTATATCTTCCAACTCCCAACCCTTCACACAAAGACACAAACTGAGTACACACCCCGTCCTTCCCCCTTTCCTTCATCTTTTACCCAGCAGACCAATCGGAAAACCATCTTGGTGAGAAACAAAGACCTGCAGGAGCCTCAGTAGGGGGAGCGGTAACTGATAGTGTGCGGTTGACGAAGGTATGGTGTCTATTTTAGGAAGAAAACTTGGTACCATCAATCCAGCCACCAGACCTTTTCTAGCCATTGTCAAGTAGAGGGAATCAAACAGGCCGGCGTACAGTGAGTGCTACCAATGAGTCCGTCTTATAATGGCCAAAATATCAAGCCTTAGTTAGGATGAGGATGAATTCATTCCCTTTTTAAAATGATGCATTTTATTGAGCGGAGAAAAAGTAAAATAGATTATATTTAAGTTATTAAAAGATACATAAAACACTGCTCATACAATTTGCTTGTTTCTAATGATTTATAAAGCCACATATGATTGTGTGCTAAAAAAAGGAAGTATTGAGGGCTAACTAAAGTTGGGGGATTGACCAAGATTCATCAAGCATCAAACCATAAGCTTACAAAATGTAGTAATGCCTCATGGACATGCATATACTGGCGTTCTCATCCACAAAACAATATTATATATATATATATATATATATATAAAACCAAACTTTTAACCACATTGATCAGAAACAGCTGTCATCTGAGTCAACAGGTAAATGTAGTGGATATTACTCCACTGTGGATTTCCACATCAGACTTCTGAACTTCTGAGCACACCTCATCTTTGTTCCTCACGTTTGCATCTCCATGTGTCAGGTTCATTCTTTCAAAGACATTCAAGACCAGTGTGGCTCTTGCCTGTGCACACAGGAGTCTAAAATAGTCTTTGCGTTTCCAAACAACCATTATGTTATAACTTGACATTGCCACGAGAAAATACCAGCAACAAAATAAGGGCCATTAGCAGCAGTATGTGGTGGCAGGCGTCCCATCATTCCTGCATGTTAATTGGGGCAGTGGCAGGCACAATTAGGGGCCATTTCTGGTCCCTGAGTGGCCAATGACAGGAAGCATTTCAGCAGCAGCCAACAACCCTATAAGAGGACAGTGAGTACAACCTTGAAGGAACACAGGAATTGCTTTTGTATTTCCATGAGCCCACCAGCAATTAGAATAGAAGGAGGGGATATGAGGGAAGAAAAATACACAAGTACACTTTATGTATATACGTTATGATGGAGCGGAGACACAATTTATTTTCCTGCTTGCTTTTCGTGGTTGTAAATAAAACTTTGGTCCCAATTCCACATTGTAGCAATCCAGAGACAGCAGGGAAACGTCAGGGAGGCAAATGGACAGTCAACAAGAGAGAGAGAGACGCAAGCCTCCAACAGCTGTTACATGCACCGCTAGCAGCTGTTTCCACCCCCACCCCCAGCTGATTTTAGAGAATCCTTCATAAATACAAAATATATCTAGCATCTGATAGTACCATGCTCTCATGTGAGTGCTCAGACTAATAAATACAGGCCTATTCTTTAGACATGTTGTAGATGAATGCTCCTTTGTTTCCTGTCACTGGGACGATCCAACTGTGATATTGGCAGCTGAATCAGGATCCCAGTTTTCAAATAGTCAACTATTCGGGGTCACACCTATATTTTCTCATGGTCTTTAATTTTTTTTTTAAACTTTACAGATTTTTTTTTAATTCGGAAACAACCTGTCAACCAATTGCCCTCACATCTCATGGCGAAGGTGCTGAAGTGGCTGATTCTGCTCCACCTTACACCTCAGGTGTAGCAGCCTCTTCTGGGAGTGGACAATGCCATCATCTGCTACAGTGAGCTCTGGATGGAACTGGTACTGGTACATTCTGTTTTGGTCCTTTAATAACCTGCACATGGCACATTTGAACATGCTACCTCATTTAATTTAAAACAAAACATGTCTGGCATGTTTAAATGTCCTGTATTTATATGTTTATACATTTATATTTATAGTGTATTCTTAAGCTACACATCTGATGTTCATCTATCGATCCATCCATTCAACTATCATCTATTCAAACATCCATCTTTATACATGGAGAACACAAACCATTACAATGGTTCAACCAGAATGAAAGGACCTAAAGAGACAAAGATCCCTCTGAATAAGAATCGAAGAAATCACCAGTCATTGGTAGAAAAGTAGCGCAGTACTACTTACTTTTTTACTCTTTGTATTTATTGTGCACATTGAACACAAAGGCAAATTCCTTGTATGTGAAAATGTACTTGGCTCTTTTCCGACTCAGATGGGTGGGAATAGTAAAAGATGTGTGTTTAAGCAAAGCTATTATTAAACATCACAGTGGAAATAAAAGTGTAGGGTCACCACTATTGGAATTGGATCACCGAAGATCAGCTGAACATACGATGGACCGACAAATCACATTTTAAACCTCTTCAATCTAAACAATGAGTAGAGAGTAGAGACTGCAGGGGCCAAATGAAAAACAGCTACCTAGAACATTCCAAGCTCAAAAGCACAAACCTCGGTGGTTCAATGATCAAATGATCCAGGGTCACCTGTACTTTTCTGGAATGGAAAAAATGAATGAAAATCAAAGGGTATTTATGGGAGGATATTGTTACAATGGTATAATACACAGGCATTGTAACACTGCTCAACTACAAGTTCAAAGAATTTAATCCTTCTTCTTTTGTGTCTAAATTACACTCTTTATATATGTTAAGACAATCACTGTTGAATGTAAGAAGAAAAAACAGTATATAACGGGGGACTCAAGCTTTGATATTTACACACGGTATCTGTTCTATTTGACATAAGCAAAGTATGTCTTCAAATTAGGCCTGTGCTGATAGGCAATCATATTTTTATTAATGTTTTATGGGTGACCATCGATTGAATTTTCACCTCAGCAATATTAAGGTGATTTAACTAACTTGCTGTCAGAAATAAGATGTTAGAAAAATAATCTTGAGGTTGCGGTCTCTTTTTGTCCGCCCAACTACTTCAAATTCAGCAAAATGACTGATTTAAATGTCTGGACACACCCAGGCTGGGGGGGGGATGGTTCGCCTTCTCGTCTTCTTGAATCATGGAAGAATCGCAATTGAGACTGAGAGCAGACAGAATGTAAAGGAAGTGAGATGGAGAGGGAGGGACACTGAAGCACACGCAGCAATTGAAAGTGAATTGGCTGTGGTAAATGACAGTCGATTACCATCTTAAATATACTGTCAAAAAGCAATTTGCTTCACTTGGGCCATGGGCCTGATATTGCACCTCATTAGGGAGGCTGTATATATTTTAAGAAGCCAACCTCTTCACCTCCTGAATGTCCCATGTACCGGTCTAGAGGACTTTTTGGTTTCTAAATTCAAGGATGGATAGATGTGGAGACAAAAGGCTGATGACTGTGGAAAAGGCCTAGAATGTAACCTCAACGGAAATACAGACTAAAAAGGCCTTAATATAATGCACAATGTGTTACAATACCAAAGACTTTAATTCAGGCAAAGAGGTGTGAATTTGGACATAATGAAGTTGGAAAGTTGAATCAATGTTGTGGGTTAAGATTCTATCGGCTGTCTGCAGCTATCATAAAAATACCATTAGTGACAAACCCTATTCGAAGGAAACCTGCAATTATTACCAACCTCTTTAATGTTTATTGGCTTTTAGACCTCATAGCTTGTAAACTCAGCGGTGGAAGACACATAAACTTTGAGAGGATATCACAGCACCTGCAGATTTGTAAATGGTATTGACATTTCAATATCCCTGCTAAGTCTGACGGAGGGTCTTACTGTTGCAAACATTTCAGAGGAATCAAAAGACACACGAGTGCTCTGGAGACCCGAGGACCGACAGAAGCAATAAAATGGGGTCGAGATATTCTACTCAACGTTCCAGCTTAGCGATTTCCATTGAAGTTAGGACGCCAATATAATTATTAAGGAGTCAAGGCTCACCAATAACTGCAGCAGGTGAGCAATGTGTTTAATTTCACAGACCTTGTAGGCTCCCCAAGCTCATTATTGGCCTCTCAATTCACTCAGTGAACTCCCCATGGTAGCATATTGATCTGGGCAATATGGTCGAAAGCAGTGTCTTACAAAAGACCTCTCATCCAGCTCATCGTGTGCTTAGTCCGCAGTATCAAGTCTGTCTCTCTCCAGCTCCCTTTTGTCTTTTAACAACAGAAAGAAGGAAGTCACTAAGAATAACTGATGAAAAATGGAACTGACCCTGCTCTGAAAACATTGATTCAGTTCAGCCCTAAATCTGAGAGCTGGAACACGCACAGGCATGTGGTGCCGCTTTGTGACTCTGAACAAAGAAGTGGCAAGAATTTTGTCTGAAACGATTTGAGGTGACACACAGCAGAACACGGGAATCTGAGAAAAAAGGGAAGGGAAGAATATGCACATATTTGGAAGCCCCACGGGTACAAGTAGGTTAGGTAGAAGGACACACACCCGATTGGGGGGGGAAACCGCAGTTGAAAATAAAGGATCAGATTATGTCACTGCTGCTAATGCTCACTCTCTTTCTGGAAAAGCGGCTCAAACAGGCAGGAGGAGTTCTTCAGGCATCCAACCTGAACGCGCAAAGACAAACTGCATCCTCCTCCCAACAGCCTCAGTGGGGATATTACAGACAGGATAAATTATGACCCCTGGAATAAAATAATATTACACCGGCTGCCTCTGAGGCCAATAGAAACCACTCAGTGCCTCAGGATTTACTACCGAAACCAAGTGAAAAGGCTAAAAGACAGTGGTTGAGCTGATCGATACAAAAGGCACTGACCTTGTAAAGTCCATCTGTATCGAAGGTGTGAACGTTGACTTAGGTGTCTTTGTTTAGTAATGTAAGATGCTGATCACCAAGTTATCTTGAGATGAAATCGATAAGCTCACCTATTGATCTGGCATCATAAAGGAGGTTTCTTTTGTGGGGGGCATTGGCAAAGAACAGGCATGAGTGTCGTTTGCTTGCCTGTGTGCTTCACATCGACTCTTCACATCGCTTTTCTTCCTTGTCCTCACAATACCCGATCCTGAGTCTATAATCACACGGACTACTCACTTAGGCAGAGAGGAACCTTTAGCCTCTGAGCAGCAGACACCTACACACTCATGCAGTAACACTGTGACTTTGTGCCTCACAGACAACATGATGATAATGCCTCTGACTAATTGCTTGCAAAAAAGCCTAGGAGCTATGAATACATTTAAAACTTTTAAGTCTGCAATGTTGCAGGTTTATCCTTATACTGCTCATGTTTTCATGTATATTGTGTTATGCAGTGTATGGTGTGTGTCTGCACTGTATCTGTATTGTGTCCATACATTTACATGATTATGTGTTTGGTACTGTGTGCAGCTCTGAGATAAAATGTTATGATTCCCATGGGAAATTGGGTCACTATAACTGAAAATGTATTAATAAATACAGGCCAGAAAAGTAGACCATAAAAAATGGCATAGGAAATAAAATATGCAACCAACAATTCCATCCAGCAAATTTATGTGTGCATGTTTGCCTCGATAAATGTGCAACAAAAACCGTCATAGGAGGCATAGCAGCACTGGATAAATCTCCGCCCTTCAGCAAGGTTTAGGCAAAACGGCATCTCTTTCATTAAAAACACACCCAGGCTACAAGAAAGCGAGCCAGTGAAACAAAGCTCCAACCTAAAACGATCACGAATAAAGGCTTAGACATTTGAGAAGCACGTTCACACATTTTCATAGATCGATGAGCTGTGGCTCAGAGCGAGTCCCGGCTCCTCCAGTCCGCATGCCGAAGTGTCCTTGGGCAAGCTACTGAACCCCAAATTGCCTCAAAAGGCTGTGCCTTCAGTGTATAAATGTGTGTGTGTGTGTGTGTGTGTGTGTGTGTGTGTGTGTGTGAATGGGTAAATGTAGACTGAATATCGTGGAAAGTGCCTTGAGTAGTCAAAGAGACTGGTGTAGTGCTGTATATGCAGGTCCATTAACCAGGTCCATGTTAGAAGTGGAGAAAACAACCTCCTCTCATATGCTTACAAATCACAGAGCCATCTGTGGGAGTTAGAGCCACACACCACTGGGGTTATCACCTCCACCATGTTGCTGAGTGAACTAAAGCCAGTACACTCTGTGCCCATCCACCGGCACTAAACTGGCTAGAATGCAGCAGTTATTCCATGATAGTGCTGTACACCCTAAGCATGTAAACTTAAGCCCAGCTCCCACAGAGAACCTCCTACTTATATTGTGAGTGTCAATTAAGTTAGGTGCCCATGAAGTACATCGGTTTAGAGGGAAAAGTTAGTTGGGGAGTTACGTTTACCAGACTCGGTTTTGCAGTGCAAATACAAGTTATGTCACTATTATTTTTATTTATTTTAGCATTGTAATCTCTCCATTAAATCAAAAATATTTCCAAACATTAAAAAAAATAATGGTTTTCCTGGCCTCCCCTCTACCCTCCCATTGTCCCCATCTCACTCTCTTTTAACACCCAATGCAGCCTAACTATAATGCTCTAGGTTATTTAGCAGCAGCAGAGATGCACCGATTGGTCAGACACGTATTACATGGTTAATCATTCCCATGCATGACTGCACGAAGCTATACAGTTGACAATACCATGGACTTGGGTATTGGATGAAGGTTAATCAGTGATATGTTCAGATGTCATCTTGTAAAATGTAGTTTTTGATGAGAAACTTGAATAAATACTGTGAGTTAAAGGAGATGTTTTCACAGCGTTATAAAATAGATATTAAAGAGTGGTGTTTAACTCCCAAACACCGACTCTATGCAGCTTATAATACACACTGAAAACTACTAATGGAAAATTATTTTTGATAAAAGCCAACACTGTTATTAAATACAATATTTTATTTATTAATCATTTGAATTGTGAGATTTTTATACAAATGAGCACCATAGATGACAAAGTAACAGGAAGACATTTAAACTGTTTGACTTCAAAATGGTTGACATTATTTTTCAAGGTGGTGGCGTAAAAGTCTGTCCCTCTGAGTCTGGAGTCTTGCAGTCAATTATACAGTTCTTGGAAATACAATTGGAATCAGCCAGGGAAATTGCTTTCTGTTCATATCACGTTTGCATCTGTCTTCTATAATCCTTATATCAAGAGTCACTGTCGCTGGATTTTTGTGAAGTTGCTGCATGTCAGGAAAATGTGGATTCAAAGCAAACTCAAGCTGCTGGATATATAGTGGCTACACTTCTCAGCTTGTCACCCATGCATACGGTCTGCATATCAAGTGTTATCTGGTTTTGACGTTGACAATTTATCAGCAGCCTGGGTTGTTCACAGTCCTTGTTGCACCCTCTGCTGCAGTACAGGACCCCTTGTTTGAATATAAAAGCATCATATATGATTCATAACACTCCACCTGCTATTCCATGCATTTCTTTTTCAGTCTCCCGAACTAAAAACCCGACCTCTGTATTCTGTCATGTTCCTGTCAGACCATGGGTATGCCCCGAAACAACGAAAGTAGAAGAAAGAAAAGAAATGAACTGAGTGGAGTAGGATACATGGGAGAGGAGGGGGGAAGCAAGGGAGAACAAAGCGCTTGCGAGAGCCTAAAGGCTCGGTTATGCTTCCGCGTAGTGATCACCCAATGGCCACGCAATGGCCACGCAATGGCCACGGAGTTGCTTGGAGACCGTGATGGTTCTGCGTTGGGTTTACGTGTCGAAATGCAATTCAATGCCACACCGGTAGAGGGCGCTATGTTTTTTGTAAAGACTGACCGACCGACCGAGATTCTTTATGTATATCGTCGTTAGCCTCGTTATAGCCTATTTGTTTACCTTCCGGCTTTAAACATCCACAATTTTTCAGTGTTTTATTTCTTTGTGTAAAAGCGACAAGGTGCAAACAATAAAAGTATTAAAAGTTTAAATGGCGGTGTTTATGAGTGGAAACTGGATAGCGGTCTCCAGCGGATGTAGTTAGCGGACCAATCACAGCCAATGCCGCTGCGTTGGTGTTGCGTCGCCTCGACGCGCGTCTAGGATTTTTGGGAGGTGCACGTCAGGCCCTTGCGTTGGACGTAAGGGGGGTCCGCAAGGACGTAAGGGGTCCATGAGCCCCCTTGCGTTGTGTCGACGCGGAAGCATAACTTGGGCTTAAGTGTGGCGAGGGGACGCAAAAAGCCCCCCTGCTTCTCAGGCAGGATTTGATGAGCCCAGATCTGTGTTGAAGGCTTCCCAGACGGCAGGGTGGCCACATGTGAAGAATGGGGCAAGGTCAGGACGGCCAGTCACACATTGAGGACAGAAACAACAGCAACAATAAGCCAGCTTGAAGGATAAGCACTGATGACAGTGGCTGTGTGGGGAAGAAGAGAGAACAGTACTATGGAGAGGATGCAAGTACAAGTGTACCGGGAGCTGCGTGTGCCAGAATAGAGCATTAGTGCAAAATGGGCCATAGACGTGGCAAAAGGGCTGTCTACTGGATGAAAAGGGGGGAGTGTATGTCTGACAATGCGTACATCTCCAGGCATTCATTCTCCACAAAGTGGTTCCTTGCTGCTGCATATGTATGTGTGTGTGTGGCATATTATGCGACCAGGTGTGGGGGAGTTGGATCCACACCTGCAGGCGTTTGCATGCGTTCAAAAAACATGCCCATATATTGAGACACACAATGTTGAGCATTGTGGTGAGGAAAGCATGAGATAATGGAGAAAGCCAGAACCGTGCTGGGAGCTGGAAGGTAAAAGGAACTGAGCGGGGAGAGAACATCCAATTCAATTTCGAAACGGCGCCGGCTCAGAGTACAAACACAAAAGGCTTCATTAAAGGAAGATCCCTGTTGAAGGCTGGAGCTAATTCACGTCTTCAAACACGGGGAGAAAGTGCGGCGGGGAGGGAAGGAGGAGGCAGGGGAGGGAGGGTGACACAAGCAGATCGGCGTGGAAAAGAGGCGAGGTGACATCAGGGGAGGAAAAGACGGGGAGACGGAGCGACCGAGCAGCAGTTAGTCTTCTCTGATGAGAGAGGGAGAGTTCAATACCAACAGCAGCACTAAGAGCATACTAATGCCCTATTGGAGCGCCACGCAGGGCGGGAGAGTAATGGCTTCCATTACGCTGTCCACACACATGTGAGAACCATGTAAATAAACATGGTGCAAAAGCAGGCATGCTATTGCATTCATAAATCGGATCACACATTATGTGATCAGCTGCCCAGAGAATGAGGGGGGTAAAAAGGTTTTGTTGACAAATAGGGCTGCCGCCCGGAAATGCTGGTGTCGACTTTGATTACAAACTGTGGTATGTGTATTGATAGCTTCTCTTATAATAGGCTCTTTTTATTTAAGATCTCAGGGTAGCATATTTCATTTGGTTTTGTACTGCTTTATATAATAAATTACTAAAGTGTCTCAAAATATATTTTACTTAAATTAAATTCAATGTTAATTTCAGTTATGTAAAAACCTTGTGCTGGGACCTTGAGATTAAATCTGATACTGCTATTAAAAATAATACATTAATCTCAATATAATGCCATTGCCTTTATATGACCTACAAACAAGGCAACCATCCAGAATATTGGCCATTTCTATAGTAATTGCTAATGGCGGTCATTGGGTCCAGTCCTCCCCAGTTCTCTTTATTATATTAAAATAATGCTTCATTTTAAAAAAGGGAATATGCAGATGCTTTTCCTATCAAACATGCACTTATCATTTACAACCAATGACAACAATACAAATGTCTTGAAGCCAATTTCACTTTCATGAAGGCTTAAACATTCAGTTTTTGTTCTTTTAGAGATATGTGTGGCCATTTTAGAGGCTGTTTGTGGTGCTGTTGAATTGTATTTTGTCACACTGTGCAGTGTTTCCAATATTTAATCTCTCCTTATTGATATAAATGGGAAGGCAAACATTATTAGAAACACTTCTCTGTATAATGCTGTATAATTCAACATCACTGCAACCGTATCTGCCATTATCACCACAAAATTGAATTGTGACAGTTTCAACAAAGAAATTATATATTATACGTGATGGCAGAAATTACTGCAGGGCTGTTTTATTACATTGCATTAGTTTATGATACATGCACATAATAGAAGTGCAAATCCTTCAATTAAAATGTTTTACTTTTGTCAACGTCTGTGTAAAATCGGCAAAACGGATGCTTTGAGTTTGTGAATGGGACTCAATCAACAATGCTGAATATCAGCCTAGTCTCTTATTGATGAAACATTGATCGACTCACACGAGACCGTTGTCAGCTAACCAAAGGACAGTAATCGTGCTATTAGTTTATTAATTCCACAGTGGACAAAATGTGCGTCCGTGTCGGGGTGAAAGCACACGACCTTTGGCTAATGGCTGAAGGTCAGTGGATGAAGACTCCCGCCCTTATTCCCATTCTCCCCGTCTGACACCAGCTGTGAGGCCCTGAAGCACAACTACACCACAGAGTCTGCCATTTACACACACACACACACACACACACACACACACAAACTTAGCGGGGCATAAGCGCTAGGAGCAGGCAGGGCAGACACTAAGGTTTGTGGTCCCAGGTGAAATGCCTCCCTGCATTCCTGGTGGACGGGAATCCGAGGGACAGAATAGAGAAAGAAGAAGAGAGACAAAGACAGAGAGAGAGAGAGAGAGAGAGAGAGAGAGAGAGAGAGAGAGAGAGAGAGAGAGAGAGTCAGAGCAGATTAAAAATGCATGGCTTTGCTCGAGCTGGCGTAACAATGAGTGTCCTCATTCGTTGCCCGTCACCTCTGGGAACTCATGGGACAAGGTGGAGGAGGAAGAGGAGTGAAACCAAAAAGAAAGGGTGTAGCAGCAGTTCACAGAGGGAGGCGATAAGCCAGAGGAGTGGTGAAGTGGAGGGGAGTTGCAGCTGAACTGTGATTCACAGTAGGAAACGACGGGGTAGTCAGGGATTAACATGAGCATTTGAGGGGGACATCAAAGGTGAGACTGGTTGGATGATGGTTGAGAAACAATCACCTCTAAAGCTCACCTGATCCACACACACACACACACACACACACACACACACACACACACACACACATTAATTGATAATAGCATCCAGAGACTGTTGGAGTCTGGCATTCAACCAGCGCTCTCCATAACGAACTATAAGACGTTTTATATTATATATTAATATTATATGGTGTATTGTATGGCCTGAACTAAAATGGATCAGTTGAAGCCAAGCCATCAGGACGTGACGTTCTGCTCATGAAAAGCATCATTGAGGAACAGCGTCTTTGCAAATCACCACTTGCACTCCGACAATGACTTTGCACTCGGGGAGGATGTGTTCAAGACAGAAGAGCACAAGCCGCCTTCTTCCTTCCTTCTGCACATCACAGAGGAAACCAACGCCGGGAAGACAAAGGTGACAGGTGACAACTATCATGTGGGAGCCCCTCCTCAGCGACCTTGACAAAAAGGAGGATGTCATTGGTGGCGTGATGAAATAGCTCCCCTCCAGTGAGCAAAACGTGGGGAGGCGGAGAATCAAAGGAAAGGGGGGGGGGGGGGGGAGCAGGGAGGATGCCAGATGAGTTACACACTAGTACTGCCAAAAAGCTTTTTAATTGCACGTGGAGGAGAGCTGAGGCCACAGCTGTAAATAATGTGTGTACTGCTGAAACACTCACCAGATAAAACGTGAGTATATGGCATACGTATGTGGCAGTGTGTGTGTGTGTGTGTGTGTGTGTGTGTGTGTGGTGAGTCGCAATGACCCAATGTGGGCGTGAGGTGATAATGATGGGAATGAGGGAGGGAGGGAGGGAGGGACAGACAGACAGACACACACACACACACACAGTTTTTAGTTATTAACTGAACCCTTAATCCAATTGCAAGCTCATTTATTTCAGAAGGAATTTAATATCTAGAAGCATATAAAATAATTATCAATACATTAGCAGTGCTCCATAAAATGATAACAGCACAGCTAGTAAAATAGTTTTGAAGATTGAAGCATTAATAGCGCATAAAGCATTCTATTTTAAAAGAACTTGGACGTTTTTGGAAAAACAGGTGTTTTTCTCTCAGATGCGTATCTACAAGAGTAGATTCATTAGGGCTGGGTAACATTACTCAGCACCTTAAAACCAAGTCATATCCAAACAATAACTTATCAATTATTTGTGTGCCCATATCTAGAAAGAAATACTATTTGTATGATTTTGCTAACAGCTAAAAGCATAAAAGTTATCCTATCTGATTCCATGCGATGTGTGATTGGCCCAGTCCCACAGCTGCTTCAACCCAAACTAAACTAAACTAAACTATCAATATCACTTTATGGTTCCAGTATTGGTGCTGTCATCACACTTTTTAAAACGATACCCAGTCCTCAGACTCACAGAGGAAAACATGGCACCAAAGTCTTGAGTTGAGCCGATACTGAAGGTGATAAAATAACATGATGGTAGACTCTTTATTGCTCTTGTTGTTTTATGGCTTCTCCTAAGTGCCTTGCATTGACATTGCCAAAATGTGTTTTTTTTTTAAGAATTGTTTTGTACTTTCCTGATATTTTAGGTTTTTGCAGTCTTTTCAGTATCAGTAATGAGATACTTTTAGCAGACATAGCCTATAGAAGTCACTTTTGCACACTACCAGAGCCACTTTAGAGCACCGTAGCTCAACAGGCGAGCTCATCCACGTCGTTGCTCAAAGCAAGACGCTGTACGACAAACTGTCTAAAGACTATAAAACTGCGGAGATGAAGGTCAGATTGTGGCGATCAATCGCCGAGCAGCTTGGGATTGGGGGGCATACTGCAGCCGCTGTTCAGGGTCAGTTGTATCTCAGAGATTGGTGGTCTTCTTTCTGCTGTGCGGTCCCAGTAGTCCTGCAAACTGGACCACTGACATCCTGAAGTTGAGCAGCTCCCTTCTGTTTCTGTTATAAGAATTTTGTGATGACTACACAGACAAGGACTACGTGACGATGACTACTGTTAAGAATTTTGTATAACCTTGTGTCTTAGGTATGCCTAACTGCCTAACTTGTCAGGGACCTTGTGCACATGATGTCTTGGTCTACACGAAGATTCACTGTCAATGACGCATCATCTCCTGTGCCTTTAAAAGACTCAAGTCACAACAGTGATTTGAGCACTTCCTCTGTAGCATCCTCACACGTTGTTGCATTGTAACTGCTCCTCTTGTACAAGATTAAAGTCAGGCGTCGACTTTACTTATGTCTCCGATCTCCTCCTTGGGTGAATTTATTCGTTGACGGGAAAATTCTTTTAACAGTTTCTTTTTTCAAGGACGAGATGATCACAAAATCGTTTTCACTGTTGGATGACACCGTTTACTTTTATTTTGCTATTTTTTTACAACAAATATTAAAAAACGCATCTGACTCAACCCAACAATTTTCATCGGATGACGGATGAAAAAAACACATGTGAAAAAAATTCAGGACTCACTGAAGACAGTGGTGCAGTAGTAGCACTGGAGTTTGCATGTTCTTCCCATGTCAGTGTGGGTTCTCTATGGGTTTTCCTCCCACAACCCAAAGACATGCACGTTAGGGTAAATGATATGTCTAAATGACCCGTAGGTGTGAATGCGAGCGTGAATGGTTGTTTGCCTCTTTGAGTCAGCCAAGTGATAGCCTGACGACCTGTCTCGGGTGTACCCTGCCTTCAGGATCTGCTCCAGCCCCTCTGCAACACTGAATAGGGTAAGCGGTTACAGATAATACAATTATTGTAATTTATTTAAAATACGTTCAGCAAACCCTACACATCAGAGTCCAACAACAGAAGGGATTAGCAGATACTCTTTTGACCGAGGCCTGGGGGGGTTTTAAACTCTTAGACTGAGCCCGACAAGCTTCCCTGAATGCTGGGCAGAATGTGTTGTTTGTGAGGAAGCTCTAAAATCCTACATTACACATCATATTCCTCTGGGATTTAACAAATTAGGCAATAGAGACAAATGTGTTTGTGGTCAGTTGATAAATAGCCTAGTTTGCATCCAGTGTGATTTAAGCTTGATAGAGCTTTGTAACCACACTAATAAAGACAAGGTTGTGGTGTTTGCAATACATCGCAGAGCTCACAACCACCAGTTAGTGAGCTGAACGTATGACTCAGATCAAATCTATTAGCTCTCAGAAGGGCAATAACATGTAACATATATGTCAATGTAAATACATGTTGAACTTTTCAAACCTCAGATTCTCAAGGCTGCAACATAAAGTGTTGCATGAAAGACAACATTTTTATGCAGCAGTGCACGGAGCAATAGAGTGTAGACTTTATTATGAGTGAAAGTATTCACTGCGATAGTCAAATAATGTAGATAAGATCTATTGACTGTATATTACATGAATTTTTTTTTTTTTCTGAATAGCCTTGGATGTGTTGGCTGCAGGCAATCATTTCATTCCATAGTTCACTTACTGGCAGTGCAGTGTCACTGAAAAAAATCATAATTTGAAAAGTTCCTGTCACCTTCATCCTGCCAGTCAAATAAAGGCACATCAGAGAAATCTGTGGCCAATATGCGACTGAGAGAAGCCGTGAAAATGGGAATCTCACCGGTTCCATGGATTCTAATGAGCCATGGTGTCTTGCATTGCCAATCAAGCCCGTATCTAGTAATAGGGTTCAATGACACCTGTAGGACACTGAGGCATTACAATGAGCCAGTGGCAGTTAAGCTAAAAGGAGTGGACAGCCAGCTCGACACGGATCAATGTCTTTCCGTTAGCCAGGAAATGACAAATGTCATGGTCATACAGGAGCTGGAAATGAAGACCCACTTGCAGTTTTGCTCTGTATGCCATTTGGTAGAATTGAGGTAGTTGGAAAACTTGCATGGAGAAAAATCATCTTATTGAGTGACAAGCATAAATGGCATGGAGAGACCTATTAAAGTCTAATTTACAGTTAATTTCTTTAATTTTCCATGAGTATGGCATTCATTATTATACTTTCTAAAATACAGATGTTTATTTTTTAGATAAGGACAATGTTGGTGCTAACTGTCTATCTGGACTACAAAAATGTGTTTTCTGAAATATTACTCGACTCTGTTGAGGCTTATTGGAAGAAAAGAAATAGGAAGTAAAAGCAATGAGTTTCTGTCAAGGAAATTTCACATTTTGGATAGTGGTGCCCTGCAGCTGAGATGACCCAACGCCTAACTGGGAAATAAAACCAAATGCAGGATCCCAACTGTGGGGGAAGAGCAGAGCTTATCTGAGCCAGCACGGCTCCCTTCCCTCCGCTGTTACAAGGAAAACAAGATGACGCTTCAGGTGAGTTGAAAGAGTGCTGCCTTCCAGAAGTTTGTGCTTGTACTCCCTCCTACTCAATCGCATTGTTTCTTTTCATTCTTGTTCCTTTTTGGCACAAACAACGGTGTGGATGCACCGGTGTTTGTCAACCCTGATTCCCACAGTGATCTCAACCTTGAAAGCATAGAAGCTGACAGAGAAATCACGCATTAAGAGGCGCTCCAGAAATCCAACTTTAAGAAAATACACGTGAACTGCCAATGTGTTTTCTTGTGAACAGTGCCTTTAGCCTAGATTTGTGGTTTTAAATTACTTGCTCTTGCTTTCTAATGCATTTTGACTTATTATGCAAATCAATGATATAATCTGGAGAGAAATGATCTTTGGTGAATTATAAAATTATCCGCATGCAATCTCAATTCCATTATTACTTAAGAATGTAATTAAAACTATTTACAGAAACCGTGGCCTTACTGCACATTAACTGAAATGATTTGCATTTAAAATTAATTTTGCAGTGCTTCCTTGCTGCAAATTTAACAATTTTAACAAACATTATTTGTGATAATATCTGCCACTGTTTGATTGGTGAAAGTAATCATAGCTGAGTTTTACTATGAGGGACAGTTCTAAAAGAAACGATAGAATGCCACTGAGACAAGATGATCACATGTTGACTTTCTCCACACGATTTAAAAATCCACTGTTGAAATGTCTCTAGCTGATAGGGAGGATAAGCTGTTACTCCTCTTCCAGGATTTAAAGGGCAAAAGACAAAACGGATGACCCTGGCATACTGACTGAGTTATGTCCTCGTTAGAAAAAAAAGATTCTCATTAAGGCGGTTACAGAAGAAATGGAAGATGATTATTTTATTAGCTGTTGAATACAAGGAAATTAGCCATTTCTCTCTGATATCTCAAAATGAGTGAAAGAGTACCCACTAAAACGTTTGCTTTGCTCAGGAGTATGTTGGCCGCTGCACATAGAACTTCCTCCTCCTAAGTGCCCTGCAGCTTCTCACTTTAATTAACAGCAGATGGATACAACTTATTGAAATTAACACGATATCCCGGTTCCCTTTTGATGTTGTTCTTCGAGGCACGTGCAGAGTTCAAGTTTTGCATTTGAATGCAGGTGAAATACATCTTGCATGGACTGAGCTAAGACACACAATGACGTACTGAGTATACTTATATACTATGTATACTTACATATAAATAAATGTGAGTCAACAGCAGCTCACCTACAGCTTCTGCCATGCCGTTTTTGGTAGTTCACGTAAAATGATTAGCCTCCTGAATATGCCAATATCACAAAGTGTTTTGGGTTTCATTTTACACAACTATAAATGATTGAAAATGTCTCTTACTGTGGCAGGGTTAGTGCACACTGACCACACTATGGCACAGTTGATGTTAAAGAAAATGAATGTTATGCTAAGAAGAGGAAGACGGAGGGCAGGCTGGGAAGTGAGGGACTAAAGGAGAGTAAAAGGGGAGGAGAGAAGCCTGGGGCACAAAGAGGAGCAAAGGCGGGAAAAGGAGTCGCGGATGATTAACGATACGAACTCCAACTGGATGACAAAATGCAGCCGTTGTCAGGTTTGCATTGCCGAGATATACGATGCTGATATTGACCCCAAGGCAAAGCAACAGTCCTTAAGGGCCCTCTTCATCAGCCATCCTCACCATCAACTTCTCTCCTTTACTTATGAGTAATTCACAACAGATGGACTTTCAAGAATAGCAATCAGTCGAAGCTAACTAACTTTTCAATCTGACTTTGATAGATCTGTGCAACTCAATCCTTATGAATATGGGATGATCAAAAAATGATGTAAGGCAAGACATCACATTTGGGCATAATTGTTATTTGACTTCTCAGTCTTAGTCTAAGTTTGGTTAGAAGTACTGAGAATAAATCATGTGTTAGGAAGGGAAATACAATTTCATGGAAGCTGCAGCTTCCTCAGGAATGGGGGGCGAGGGAGTTGCTCAATCGATTGATCACCGACTTTGAAGCTGATGGACTCAATTAATTATTTAACAGGATCTTTTAACAAGGTAAAGTGCCTTGACTGGAGGCCACAAAGCGAGGCCATAAAGCTATGTATAGCCTGTCTGCCCTGAAGAATAACACATGCTAAAATTAACAATATGCATTTTTGAGTGCACAGACGAGCAACTTTGGACGTCAGGGTCAGTGCTTGTACCAGCAAATGTCTCATTAAACTTTGACCTCTTGAGTGTACCAGTTATACAGCAGAGACATTGTCAAGGGCAAAGCTTATAATATATGGACACAACGATAGTATGGTGCATCTTCTGTTCTTCACAACATACTGTATACTACGTTTATGTACATTTGCCAACAGCCGAGTCCTTGTCAAGATGATATTTGGCTCCTTTTCCCATTAGTGTATGATTATAACATTAATAGGCCAAATTTAATTTGCCCCATCAGTTTCACAGCAACATGCCCCGCATATAACCGGCACTCCCCCCGGCGGGTGTGCACACTAGGGTCTTTTATTACGGATCGTGAAACGCTCACAATACGTTGATCGTGGTGAATTTCCATTATTAGCATGATTGTAGATATCCTCATGAGTGACCTAAAAAAGCTGTTACTATCTCTCAAACACATGCACAACAAGTGATGATTCACTCCGGAGATATCTCAGTCGAAACGTCAAAATGAATCCAAAAAATAGGTATTTTATAATTTCCAAAATTCTCAACATGACTTCATCCATCTGCTCTCCTGCACGCACCTGTATTATCAGGACAGTTTAGCAGTCTGTTTATGACCTCACCTGTTTCCCGACAGGCAGATTTCCCTGTGAGTGGAGACAAAATAAATCAATTTATCAATACATAGGTGTGTTTTCTTCCCATGGAGAAGACATAAAAACTATTGTGGTTCAGTAAATGTCTGATGTCAATCAGCCTGGTGAAGGCAGGTCCTTGAGTCTCTGACAGATGGACATAGACGTTTATGAAAGGCAGTCTGTGATTGGATGACAGAAGCTTATGACTTGCTTCCAGGGGGGATTCCCAGGAACGCAACCACAAATTACATTTATATAACCACAATAACACAAAATCATACTACTGTTATCATGACTACTTATGAAATGGACAGGCCATAATGCTTGTGCCAGGCCAACCCTAAACAGCCTCCCCAGCAATCACAGCGTATATTGGCAATCTATTAGGGTGTCGATAGGACGATCCTACCTTGGAGAAGACCGCCCCAACTCTGTTTTACATGGATCTATTCAACTGTATTGTGTCAGATCTGATGAGGAGAAAATATAGAGCTACACAAGTCTGTCTAACATTGCCTTGTAAACAAGAATGCTTATTTAGGACAGGTGGATGGGCAATAATCAGGAAGTGAATAAGTGCAGCATTAATCCTTCAGCCTAAAGTCAATAACAGTTGGCATGGCCCTGTGTGTCCCTGATTGAACACACATGCACTCTGATGCCCCGGCTAAAGATAGTACAATATTCAATAATCCTTTTCTCCATTGCTCTGCCTGACTTCTTTCACTGTGTGCTGCCTTCCCTTTATTTGGCAATCTCTTAGTTCTTTATATCTATTCAATTTTCTTGTCATATCTAAGATGCATGGGTGGAGGCCATTCCAGAAATTTGACGCGGCACAAAGCGAAGGGAGCACAAGTGAAGAAGCAATGTAATTGCCCAACAACAAAAGGGGCTTGTGTTTGGCTTTAATGGCGCAGGGATTTCTAAGGAACATAATTAAGGCATTTTCACCTCAATTTCAGCACTTAATTGCAACAGACTGGCACAATACCTGAGCGCACAAAAGATTTGTGGGGGAAGCAGTGGCATACTCTTACCACGAGTACAGTACACATTTGGGCTGTGGTATAATTAAAAAACAAGTGTGATTGTTGATGTTTTTACACTATAAGCTAATTATGATTATGCATACACATTCCTTTGACTTGGAAAAGGCAATTAACTACTTTAAATATATGACAATTAAAAAGCTATCTCCATTGATTAAAAAACAGCGTACTACGAATACTCTCCTGTACACATTCTAGACACTGAAAACAAATGTAGTTTTGGAGGCTGTGTACTCAGGATACTATGTCAAATACTTTGGACTACAAAATATCCCCATCAACACACATACACATCGGTGTGGCTACCTCTGTCAATATGGTGTAGAAGGCCCAAATAAAGACACCTTTTCAGATGCTGATGTTAAGTTCCTATTCAATCCCTGATCCAACCAGGGGTGACCTTCGCCACACACACACACACACACACACACACACACACACACACACACACACACACACACACACACACACACACACACACACACACACACACACACACACACACACACACACACACACACACACACACACACACACACACACACACACACACACACACACACACACACACACACACACACACACACACACACACACACACACACACACACACACACACACCCTGTACCTCATCGAGGTGGATTTACCAGTAGAGGATTTGTTGTGGAGCAAGTCCTCTAGTGCCAGTATTAGCATTGTCTTATTGATTGGAGTATTGGAAGGTGCATGGAGGACTGAACCGAGGGGTTAAAGGGAGATTTAAAGATGACTGAGGTCTGAGCAAAGAGGTGTGTGTGTGCGTGTGTGTGTGTGTGTGTGTGTGTGTGTGTGTGTGTGTGTGTGTGTGGGGGGGGGGGGGGGGGGATCTATGAAAGGCTAGTGGTAATTTATTTCTTGAACAGTGACTGTATTTTTCAAGTGTAGACTGAAGGGTCTACACTCAAGTTCAATGCAATTAAAATAATACTCATTAATGATGTATTCCATCTGATGCATCCGCCATTAATCTCAATCTTAATTTTTTATGATGCTATGTGTTCGATGCACGGCTTAACCTTGGTGTCCATGGCTATTACTGCAATCTAGCTTCACATCCACAAAATCAGCCTAAAAAATTAAGAAAAGAAAAGCTCCGTTTCTAACAATGTGGGGAGAAGTAAACAAGGTACGGTAGATTTCAGATCACTCTTTCCATCAGTAACAAACCAGAGGCTTCTGGGTTATGCTAAACAGCTTGACTTTGAAAGCAACAGGATACAAGCTGCCACCAGCATGTGGCATGAAGACTCTCCACCCTAGGAAACCCATTGTAGCGGCCGTGGAGAAGGCTGACCTTGACTCGGTCCAAACACACAACAGGAGAGTGTGCTTCTTCAACATCAGTTTCACATGAACACGACTGAGCCACTTTTCATTCATCCTCAAAAGCAACATGCGCACACAACACAGCACATCAATCTGTTGTACAGAAATTACATTTTATACTGTTTGTCAAACGAGCAATCTAATCGGTTCTTGGAAACTGTAGGAGTGTTTTCAAAACAACAAAGTGAAATAATTCCTCTAAATAATGAAAACATACATCAGTTGAAGTCCTAATGGCATCCCATGGCAACTGGCATTGGAAAGGTCCATGTCCAATACTCCATAATTGATTTCAAACATGTCGGGAGACCATGCAACTGGCACTGAAGATCCATGTGGTCAGAGCAGATATAGTCTAGCTCAAACTTCCAACTTCATTTACTTCTCTCCTACCCATGCCTCAACAATAGTGAGTAAAGATAATTGAACAGGGGACAGCAAGCAGGTTCAATGAAAAGATTAGATGTATTGAGAGAAGCCTGTCTGCACAATTACAGCTTTAATTAAAGCCACGAAGGATGCCAGAGGCAATGATGCCGCTGGCCAACAAATGTAAAGGTTATCTTCCTCCCAGACAAACAGCAGGAGAAAATAATCACCGCTTTGGACAAAAGTGATTAGCATAAGGCTGGTCTGGGCAGCATGTGTCTGTGTACATGATCAGACCTCATGTTAAAAACACCTTAGTGATGCAGCTGCTGACGTTAAGATAAGTTGTTGTGGGTGGTAGGACTTGAATGGGTGATCTTTCCGGGCACCCAATCCTTAAAATGTGTTCTCTCTTTAGTGCAGAGCCTTGATAGTTGAAAAAAATTCTAATTTAAAAATAATACATCCAAGGTCGCCTCAACATTGTAGAGGATTAACTCACTTCATCACTCTACATAGCTCAAGATACCGACCTTGGAGTCCAAAGTAAGCCTACTGACAGTCATTTGTAGCGGATACACATTGCAGACTTCATTTCAAAGTGACTGAAAAAATCAAAAAGCTAAGAAAGCATAGGCCTATTGAAGAAAAATTGTGGTTAAGCAATCATCTGCTTGCAAACCAAGGAGGGAAACCTTTTTCCATACACTCAGAAACGAAAGATAACCACCATTTCTAAGAGCATATCAGAATGAACATGCTCACTTTGGCTATCTCCTCTTTTAAATGGGACCCATCATAAAAAGCATCACTTCTAACAGATCACATTAGCACTGGCAATATATGTCTGTGTTAAATATCTGAGCATATTTAATGCTGATACTCATGCTTTTAACTTGGGAAAGTTGACTTAAGTTGAACATCTAACTCTCTTTGAGTTACCCTTTTACATAATTCATGTACTATAATTGATGATGTATCATTATTGACTTTTCACTGCTTAAATATAAATCAAATATATCTGTGAGGCTCATAATAATGCCAAGGTTGCCCAGATAACTCATCACTACAGCATCCAAACTGAGTTTAATTCAAAACTCTTGGGCACAGTGTCAAAAACAAAGATAAGTGATTCAGTGCAAGCAAGGCTGCTCTCTTAGGTAACAGTAACACAATGGAAGATCCAGGAATTTACAGTGCTGTGGCTTTGTGCAGAAATCTCGTGGGAGCTTGCCAAGACCTCAATGCAAATCAAGCCACTAGAAGACAAAGGCTTAAAACTGAGTGCCCAAGCAAGATGTGGATCAAAACCGGATTAGGCCATGGCGCTGCTAACTGAAAAGTAAATTGCTAATTCATGTTCTCTCCTCTGATCAGAAGACTAGACACTTCAGTTCTACATGGCACGATATTGACATCCTGGAGGAAATCACTGACTTCACTGATGCCCTCTCAGGAGAATGCAATGTTAACATCTCCTTCTCTGTGAAGTCACTCCACTGAAGCCAGTTCTCCACTTCTTCCCAGTATTAGTTGCAAGAAGAACTTGTTAAATAATGTAATACTTTAATCTTTAGGCAGTCCTTGGTTTCTTTTCAGTTCAATATGGTATTCAACATGACACTTCAGAATGTAAGCAGAACCACAACATAATCACACAGCAACAATGAACACATTGTCATTTGCAGATGGGGTAGAGTATTTCCCAGAAGCCAACTTTAAAATGCCTTTTCGCTTAATGGATGTAAAAGGTGCTAAATTCAAAATTCTGAGTATTGACACAGCAGCAAACAACTATTTGCAATATGAGGACAGAGTAGAATGATGAATACTGAGCAGAGAATAGCCCTAACTCTACTTACAAACTAAAAAGGTATCTGCAATATATATGTCTAGATGATGTAATTATAAGTGTGTATGTGTAGAGTGGCTACAGTGTTAGCATAGCCTGCCTCCGATTGATCCGAACTTTAAAATGTCTCTGCTTATTGTCTCGCGGACAGACTAACAAACCAAGATTTTGGACTTTTTTCAAATTGTCATTATTATGTAGTTCCCTTCAGCATCCTTTTTATTTCTTATTTTTTTTCTCTCACAACACTGTAGTAACCCAGCCAATGTGTGCCTGGCTATTCACAGTGAATCCAGCTTTGTGAAATTCACCGAGCACCTCTGGATGATGTTATGAACTCAGGACGCCCTTTGGTTTCTGGGACTTCACAAATTGTACAAAGCAGCAATATTAGTTATTTCAGCCATGACTGGTGACTGATGAATTGTTGGTGTCGACATGGATGTGAACGCCTCCTCCACATCTTCTCTTGACTTTTTTTGTCATCCCTACAGAGATTCCCAAATTCATTCCAATGTATTTGTTTGTTCTCAATGGTCCATGAATATTCATTTAGGGACAGATAGGGAGCAACAGGCCAATTCTCAAATCCCTTGCGTGTATTCTTTTATCGCATCAGCCATGTCATGCTCAAGTGTGGGAAACCATTTCACACATAATGATATATGAGGATGTGGGGATTGATGTGTTTGTGGGCATAATGTGTATACTGTGAGCAAGAGCAAACCACTCATACAACCACCAGCTATTCCCTCACAATGACTCACAACCACATTTAAATGTATGACTGTGATGAGGAGTGAATTAAAAAATAGAAATAATCTATAAAACTATTATTGAACAAAAAGTAGACAAGCCTAGTTAAGCCCGGATACATACCAGTGGGGATATGTGTTGATGAATTATGATTAACGTACACAAATATCATATGTCTAACACAGCAGTACTTTTTGCATGCACTTTATGACTTCATACTTTTAAATTGAAGGAAAACTGTCCAGGGTTTATAATGGGTTTAGAGTTAGGATTTTTTCCTATGGGCCTACATAGTTCAGCTGAAATTAACTGTTTCATATTTTAAACTATAACAAAAGCGCAGAAACTTTGTCTCTTAGCGTTTTACGACGACTCTTAAGGCAGAGCTTCTTTCGTGAGCCCAGGCTCGGACTGGCAATCTTCCGAGTGGATCCGTAATGTCAGAAGTCAGATGGGAATAATCAAATCTAAACAGAAATAAGCTAGTTTATACTGTAATAGAATAGCGGATGCAAAAAGAAATACAAGATAATGGATAAAGGACTCAAAAAGAGAAAAGGTGTAGCCTGAGAAGATCAGGGAGAAAAGGAAAAGACTTTGACAGAAGCTGCAAATTGTATGAAAATAAATAATTTGCTCAGAGATAATGAAGACAGTGCTGGGCTTAAGGTTAACATCAGCTGCAGCAGTGAGATATTAACAGTCCAAATGAAGAGGAGGAGGAAAGTTCAGATCAGGGGCGAGAAGAGGCCGAGGAGGACGACCGATTTGGACCATCTCACAGCAGGTGATACATGTATGCAGTAGCAGTAACAAAGCTAGGTCAGAGGGGGGGTCATACGGCAGATGAGCAGGAAAGGAATTATTCAAAATAAACTTTAACCAACCCATTCATATCCATACCATTGGGTGCATTGAGTGGACATTATGGTAATGATTGGATCATTACATGGTTGGTCTCCACAGCTTGTAGTACACTCAGTAGATGTGACCTCAAGTCACCTTTGTTTGCCCCCTGCCTGCAATTTGCAAGTATGAGGGAGAGTCCGGCCAAGCGTGTCGCAGAGTCAGGGCGAATGCCATCCGCCCACACATAAATTAATTCATTAATAAAAGTGGCTTCCACGCTGTCTCACATTCCATCAAAATGCAAAGTGCTGATTCAGATGTACCCTCGAGGGCATGCTCCATATTCCACTTAATTATTGCCTCAGAGTTTAGTGCCCTCGCTCGTTCCCCATTCTTCCACCTTGCTCCGTCTTTCCCTTCCCACCCTCTGCAGTCATAGCACACTCACCCTGACCCATTTTATTCACTTTCCTCATGCACGCTCATTTATTTATTAAAACAACAGCAGAGAGAGAGAAAGAGACATTCTAATGGGGACTTTTCGGTCAAGGCCTAGATGAACGTACATAGAGAGAGGTGACAGGTGACAGGTGCTGCGATTCAAATCACTGCATAATCTTGTAATATCTTTCTAAAAGATGAAAGGCTCGGGTTCTTTCTGTGTGGAGTTTGCATGTTCTCCCCGTGTAAGCGTGGGTTCTCTCCGGGTTCTCCGGCTTCCTCCCACAGTCCAAAGACATGCAGGATGGGGATAGGTTCATTGATGACTCTACATGTCCCGTAGGTGTGAATGTGAGTGTGAATGGTTGTTTGTCTCTACATGTCGGCCCTGTGATAGACTGGCGACCTGTCCAGGGTGTACCCTGCCTTCGCCCAATGTCAGCTGGGATCGGCTCCAGCCCCCCCGTGACTAGGGATGTCCCGATCCAGCTTTTTGCACTTCCGATCCGATACCGATATTGTAGCTTTTAGTATCGGCCGATACCGATACCGGCCGATCCAAGCATGTATTAAAGATTAAAGATATTTACTTAATTTGTTGTCAGACTCATGTGTAAAAGGGTTTTACTCTTAAGAACAACTAGCCAACTTAATTACGTTAGTTTGAATAATCCACAATGGTTGGTAATGAGAAGCTGACCTGTTTATTCTTATCAGGGTTTAATAAACACAAAATAGACTAAATAATAAATAGTCAATCTTACAGCTTTACCACCACGCTTGACTTTATTGTGGCAAGTATTGCACTCTGCATTTTCGTCTTTTAGGGTAAAATAATCCCACACAGCTGACATTTTTATCAATAACTTTAAATTCTTAGTGGGACATCAGTGTTTCCCCTAGAATTTTTTTCAGGCCCGGTGGTACCCACCGAAAAAACCCTAAACAGATGAGACGCGTGGGATGGTGTATTGGTGCAGTTGGATTAAGTCAGGTGGCACAGCAAGCAGTCTGCAATTCTGCAATTATTATATTTGCATTCAACATTTTTGTTCAACCAGAGTGTATTCAAGGTTTTCAAGGATTCAAGGAGAGAGTGACTTATTAAGGGGCTGGAAAAATATGGCTGGAAAATGAGGAGCATCACATTAATAGCTACAGATACTTTTATACGTTATAAAACATTATAACGACATATTAGTGTATATATTGTCTTATTTTATCAAGTAAAATATAAGTTATAGGTTTACTCAACAGCTTAATAGTTCATAGAAATTCAGGTAGAAATAGGTTAACTCAGAGTTCCACAGCTTATCAAAAACAATCCTCCCCCACAGACGTCGTCACGTCCTAATACTACACACACAATATGGCTTGATGCTGTTTTGAAGGAGTGCATATATTTATCGACAACACTCGGCCTGCATCAGCGCATGTGCGCACGAGCGGATCTGTGCGAGCAGGCAGCGCGGAAGCCGGTCCGGTTCCGGTACCGGTCCGATTCCGCTCACACCACGAGTCTGAAGAGTGCAACAGCTTATCAAAATACAGTGTCAACTCCGTGTTTTCAAAGTAGAAAGCGACATCGTGGTGGTTTAACGAGGCAGAGCTGCATCAGAACAACATCAAGCGCGTAAAATACACCAAGAAGAACGTAGCGGGAGCGTGCGAGGATTGTTGCGGCCGAGCGTATTGCGGAGCAAGTCTACTGTGCTGCGCGGAGGCGCTCCTAATGGACAGGTCGCGAGGTGTGCGCTAGGTGTGCTGGAAAACGCGGACCGGACTTTGGGGAAAAACGGAAAAAAACTGGAATGGATTACCTAAGTCGGTGCGCTGGAAAACACGGACCGGAGTTTTGAAAAAAAAAAACTGGATCGGGAGTCCGGATCGGGATTTTCCCGTGCAGGCCGATCCGATATCGATATGCATTTTTTGCTAATATCGGCGGCCGATCCGATCCAAATATCGGATCGGGACATCCCTACCCGTGACCCTGAATACAGGATAAGCGGTAGACAATGGATGGATGGATGGAAAACCAAGTTGCAATAAGCTGACAGACTTTTCTGTGTCCTATAATGACATTGCATCATCATCATCATTATTATTCATTTTTATATTTCACTAATCCTCCTCACTTTGCCCATGCTGTTTAATAATATCGCAATCACTGATTCAATTGTAACTTTACAATTAAAGCCCAATGCAGTTTATCAAGTCCATTAAGCAAAAGCAACAAAAGAGACATCATGGTTTCATAGATACACCATTAACTATTGGAGGAGGGAGTGAGGTAGAGGCTGAAATTAGGCATGGGACCGTTTGAAAATTGTATATCACGATTATCCTGGTGAAAATAATTGCAGTTCACAATATTATCCAGATAATCATCTAAATATGCTTAAAACTGTTTAAATGGCACTCAAGCATACTGGAATCGCTTTAAACGTTGTGGAAAGACAAATATTTTTGTTGTGATGAAAGGCATCTCTTTTTCGTGAACATCCTTTAAATCCTTGAATAACAGATACATTTTTACAAAACGTGTTTTTCTATCCTGTATTTTTTAAATCAGGCTCCATGTTCAACTTGTCTACCATAATAGAAGCTTGACAGCCTTTTCAAGTCACTTGTGACGGTTTATACGATTATCCCGATAATGGAAATTCACCCAGAGTTTACGACGATTTGTGATTAAATTCTACATCGTCCCATCCCAAGTTGCAATGATTATGAAGTGAGACGTGGCTTGAAGTGATGTATGGTTCTGGTGAAACAAGGCTTTCATTATTGAGGGGGAGCAGAAAGAAGTGGAGGCTGGGATGGAAAGGATTTGTCCGATTTGCCCAGATTACCTCGAATTCACCACCATTCCAGCTTCACCCAACACAATGTCCTCAACCCTTTCAGGCTTTACACAGAGCCGTGCAAAAAGCAACCTTCTTTCATGTCATGCTGTCCTAGCAATTTGGCAAAGACGGGGGTGGTTTGGATTTGGTTGAGGGGTCTTAATGCAATGCCACTTCACAAAAACAACAAAACCAAACGTCACCTAACCGTTGGGACAAGTGAGTGCACACCAAGGGCTAAAAGCTGCACTTCATTCTCAGGCTCACTGTTAGCACAAAGACAAGCAAGAAAAAGGAAGATTCCTCTGATAACGTTAACATTATGAGCAAAGCAATAATGAGACAGCATCACTCGAATAAAAACTGAAAACTATTATTTTCAGAGTTCAGCAACATCCAAAGAAGTGGATTTAATAGACATTAAAGCATCAACGTTATGGTTTTTTTTTTCCTGTTGTCTTGAAAATATGCTGGGAAGCTTTACACCATTGTAATCAACTGAACCAACATTTTGTATGATAATAGTATCCCATCAGTAGGTAAAATACAGCACCATCACAAATGGCATAGTCATCAGTGACAAACACATTTTCAGAATCAGAAACAGATTTGCCAAATCAGTTGTCACATGCAAGGCATTCGTATGTTGGTATAAATGGAAAGGAAAGAAATGCATAAAATAAAAAATGTTGTTTTAAATGAAGAGGATGGACAATGGAAGATATTGACTACAGCATGTGCAATTGTTCAGAGTATGAAGAATATGTGCAATGTGTGAAAGCAATAACATTTGAAAAGTGTTCATTGATGTAATGAGTTGGATTTGGAGACATCACAACAGTATAACATGGGTGGCCATGGGATGGGATACGGGTCAGTGTCAGTGTGGGTCTGGGGTTGTAGCTGAGAATAACTTGTTAAATGGGGTGATGTTTTTGTATTGATGGGCTGCAAGGTTCTTGCCTCAGGGAAGTGTTTTTTGTTTTAATAAATAAAAAGGTCCTGGAAGCACACAGGTCCTGTAGGGATGACAGGTTGCAGCCTATCACCTTCTCAGTAGAGCGAGTGATACGCTGAAACCTGTCCTTGCCCTTGGTGGTGGTGCCAGCAGCGTATCAGATGGTGATGGAGGAGGGGAGGGTGGACTCAATGATGGCGATGTAGACATGGTTGAACTCTTCAGCTGCAACAGGAAGTTCCTCTGCTGTGTGTTATTGGTAGCTCATGCGTGTTCAGCTGGGTGATGCACAAGTCTAACCTGCGTGACTTCCTGCCTTGCCCTGATCGTGTGCTTGTCGGTGTCTCTCCTTGAGGATTATATTGATTTAACACCATACAACCAACATATTCACTAGAGATGCACATATTGCAATTTCCTTGGTCAAGTCTTGGTTTCAAGTCTGACCAACTGATTTTGATTCTCTATCCAAGAATTGTCCCCAAGTCAGCATAATGTTACTTATTTACTTTGTTATGTCATCCACAGTTATTTGCCTGAAAACCAATTTGAATGATGAGGAAGTAAATTATTGTAATTGTATTAACCCTCCCTGTTATGTTACGGGTCAAATTGACCCGTTTTAAAGTTTGAAGATCTAGGAAAAATTGTATTTTTTCAGTATTAAACTTCTTCTGCTTGCCTTAATAAGTGTAATCAACATATAATATGAAAATGGTTCATCTCACATATTGGCAAACGACCCTCTGCATGTTTATATCACATAGATACTGTTCGGGTCAATTTGACCCAGCAGTCAAACTGGAGGTAAAAGGGTGTCAGGAATGTATTTCTTTCTTTGCAACTGTGAGACATATTTCACCTCACACACACACACGCACGCACACACGTTATGACTTTTGACAGGAACCATTTCTCGAGAGGACCAGAAAATAAGCATGATCCTTGATTACAATGCCACAAAAGGGTAGACAACTTGGACAAAGTAACAGGGTCCTACAGCAACAAACGATTGACTGCACGCTGGCCATTGGTCATCTTTTATAACATGATAGATGGTAAATGGCCTCATTTATATAGCGCTTTTATCCAAAGCCCTTTACAGTAATGACTGACATCCACCCATTCATTCACACATTCACACACCGTCGGCGGAGTCAACCACGCAGGGTGACAGCCAGCTCGTCAGGAGCAATTGGGGTGAGGTGTCTTGTTCAGGGACACCAGGCACTCAGCTAGGAGGAGCCGGGGATCGAACCGAACCCAGCAATCTTGCAGTTACCAGCCAACCCGCTCTACCTCCTGAGCTAATGCTAGATGTATCGGCCTACAATGCATTTGTCATCTGGACTGAGATCTGGACTGGAATGTGTCAAAGCCGTACAAGAGGCGCATCTTTCTTGAGGAGCTGGGGAAGGCGCTTGTGACACCGCACATCCAACGGAGGCAGCACCTGCCAAAGACCTCAGCTGCTGCAGCCACGGTGAGGGAGATCCAGGAGAGGACTGCACCAAATACTACACCAGTGCGTGAGGTAAGTAAGTAAGTCAGTGTGTGTGTGTGCATGGGTGTGTATGTGTGGGTGTGTGTGCGTGTGTGTGTATAAGTGTATGAGAGTGTGTTGTGTGTGTCTTGGTATCAGCAAAAAGACACCATAGTAAAGTAATCATGGTCCTCTTGTTTCTAGGTTGCTGCTGAGGGAAAGAGGAAGAGGTGCCAGGTCTGCAGGCCATCTGACGATGTCAAGACAAGCATGACCTGTGCGAAATGTGCAAAATTAATTTGCACAAAGCACAGTGTGATGACATGTCACTCGTCTGCTGTGTAGATGTACAGACACACACGTTCATATTGCGATTGCTTGCTTGTTGTATTGCTATTTTGTTAATTTCTGGTTCACAGTGCATGTATGTAAAACAAAATTTCAATGTTATGTTTCAATGTTATGTAAAACTACTGTGTTTTATATGTTGGTCTTTCAAAAGTAATAAAGTAGTGAAACATTAAAAAAAGTTTGAACATGTATTTTTTTTATGAAAAATCAGTGAATTATCCTAATTGAACCATTTCCTGTTAGAGGTAAGGAACACCATTGCACTAAATATTGATAGAATAATTAGTAATGGAGTTAGTAACAAAATATTCACACTGCTTATTAAGATTTTTTTGGTTTCAGATAGCTTTTGGATAATTAAACATGCACCGGGTCAAATTGACCCGGGAACACCATTGCTGTTCCTGACAAATGAACATAACAGGAGGGTTAAAATATTTGCTTTTAAGTTCAGACATTAGAATTGTTCCAAAGCATGCCACTGTTTACACCGTCATTTCAAGGAAACAGAATGTTTACAGAATTAATTTTACACAAAGCATAGAATGAGCTGTGGTCATTAATAGAAACAAATTTGGTCCAGTAATGCGGCTAAGATGGAAGTATCATTGAGGTATCAGTCTTGCATACCAAGCCATAATTGACTGGTGCAAATCTAGTATTCACACATTTACTACCTATTTACTTATGAACCATTACACACATCTATATTAGATTCATCATGTGGTTGCTATGGTTGCAAATAAACTAATATATGTGATTTCCCTGTACAACTGTGTTTAAAAAAAAAAAAAAAAAATTGGTTGTAAGAGCTTGTTAAATATTGTGTGTATTAATATGTGTGTTTCTATGCTAAGATAACAAGCAATTAATAAACCCCCAGGAGGACAAGGTGTCTTTCCCTTCTTTTGAGAAAAGCAGCTATTTGATTCCACACATATTAATGATACTTACATGGATAATAATTTAAGGACAGTTGAATTCCTCAGAAACATGTTCCTTAATTGTGAAATTGTGCAAACCTGTTCAAATATCTCTATTTGTTTCACCACAATACTGCAAAAAATAAGTATGATAATATAAATCAATTTAAATTGAGATTCCAGTTAATGTATATTCAGTTCACGTAAATCCTGGCTGATTGCCTGAATGTTTCTAATCAGCCTTGTGTAACAGAAATGCCAGAAGATGACTTAATAGTATTCATATGCTTCCAGCAAGCCTAAACTATATGTTGGACCATAAACTTGGATCTATGAGGAGAATGGGTTTTAACCGTTTGCTTCAGGAAGGCATTAGTAGAAAAGCTAAAAATATCACACACACACACACACACACAGACAGAGATAAAACAACACATCTCAAGCCAAGCATCTACCCACCTGCCCACCCATATACATGCAAAACATGCCACTTATGCCACACACAAACCCTTCACAGCATGACTGTGTTTGTGCCAAACACACTACTGTGCTGTTTGTGTGCTAAAACAGATAATACAGGCGAGGAACAGAAGCCAAACCCAGCAGCTGTTCTCAACTCCATGCATGGGGGCCGATAAGGGGAGGCTCTGAGACCGGTGACCCCAGATGCGCTGTCTCAGTCTGGGCACAAAGAGCATGTGAGGGTTAGCCTCTCTGGTCATGAATTATTCTGCGTCCATGCCTCGACGACTACCTGTAGTCGGCTCTGTGGAGACAGAGTCAAGGGGCTTTGACTGACAAAGCCTTTGATCCCACAACAGCCACGCACTCTATGATCAGTGTATCTCCGAAGGAGGGAATACCAGAGCTCTCTTGAAACCTTCTCCCAGTGAGCCTTCTCGCTTTTAGAGTCTCGTTCTCCCTAGCCATCCCTCTGAACTCTGTGTTCTCTCTGGTTTTTCATGCCCCCACCTCACTACACTAGTGTTGGAAATTAGAATCAAGAGACAACTAAATACTTGATTCAATTTAAGGAACTTTTGCACAGTGCTACACATCGTAGGTCAGAAGAGAATACAACATGGTTGAATTGGTATCCATATAAGGTGTTTCCCCTAGAATTTTTTTCAGGCCCGGTGGTACCCACCGAAAAAACCCTAAACAGACGGGACGCGCGGGATGGTGTATTGGTGCAGTTGGATTAAGTCAGGTGGCACAACAAGCAGTCTGCTATTCTGCAATTATTATATTTGCATTCAACATTTTTGTTCAACCAGAGTGTATTCAAGGTTTTCAAGGATTCAAGGAGAGTGAATTATTAAGGTGCCGGTTGATGGAAATGATCCAAAATTAGGGGCCGGAAAAATATGGCTGGAAAATGAGGAGCATCACATTAATATCTACAGATACTGTAAAACGACATATGAGTGCATATATTGTCTTATTTTATCAAGTAAAATATAAGTTATAGGTTTACTCAACAGCCTAATAGTTGATAGAAATTCAGATAGAAATAGGTTAACTCAGAGTTCCACAGCTTATCAAAAACAATCCTTATTTTATTAACATAGGCTGCCTAAGGGCGCGATCAGTAGCGTGCCTCGGCACGATTGCCCCAGGGGGGTCCCCCGCGGCTTTGCATTCACACTGCTCCAGCCCAAACGGGCTTTGGCCCGTTAGCCGGTTGTACAAACGTCATCACGTCCTAATACTACACACACATGGCTTGATGTTGTTTTTAAGGAGCGCCGTCTCTGCATCTCGACAACACTCGACCTGCATCAGCGAATGTGCGCACGAGCGGATCTGTGCGAGCAGGCAGCGCGAGGAAAGCGGATTTTGGACGGAGACACACAGCGGCATTTTTCTTGCAATGCACCGGTCCGGTTCCAGTACCGGTCCGGTCCCGCTCACACCACGAGTCTGAAGAGTGCAACAGCTTATCAAAATACAGTGTCAACTTTCCGTGTTTTCAAAGTAGAATGCGACATCGTGGTGGTTTAACGAGGCAGAGCGGCATCAGAACAACATCAAGCGCACAAGTACACGAAGAAGAACGTAGCGGGAGCTTGCGGAGCAAGTCTACTGTGCTGCGCGGAGGCGCTCCTAATGTAAATGATTAATGATTTATGAATGAATTGATAGGTGGCTTATTTTTGGCATATTGATTTTTTTTTTGGCCTGGCAGCAGGTCTCCTTGTACAATGGTAGGGGAAACACTGTATATATCGTATAGACTCAAGAGTCAAGATAAAGCGGTTACAAATGCCAGCTTGGTCAGCCAGTATAGTGACCAAAACAGTTTCATTCTGGTCAGGGAAGGTTCATTTTATTATACTCAACTCTGTGAATATTAAGATGGAGGGATTCATATTTAGCATCATACTAAACAATTTGCACCTGTGACATATTTCTGGGTATCAAGACAAAAGTTATTTTGCACCTGATCACATTCAATGTTTGTATAATATTATATAATATTGAGTATCTGTCAAAAGCAACTATTCCTTCAATAGTTTCTGTTTGGCTTGGCATCCATATAGAGTTGTAGTTGCCAGTTGTGGATCTGTTGAAACAAATATATTAAGACATTATTTGAACAAACTCTTCACTTCAAAAGCATGAATGGCAAAAATTGCTGCATAGAGAACATCAAACACAGCCAGGCCCGCACATTAGAGGTGTACTACATCTGCAAAATGTGGATGAAATGGAGGCAATGCAACTATCTTTTAACCCACAGTGACCCTGTTAAATTAAATCACTGTCAGTGTGGGTATCATTAATTAAATCCGCTGCTGCTCACTGTGTGTTAAAAATGTGCCAGGGTTTTAGTTTTTTTTTTAAACAGAGCGCAATGTGTTATAATACACAAAGGATCGGAAACGGATTATAATTGACTAAATATAGCTGGTACATCCCTAGCGACGAGTGCATATTCTGCATGGATGCAGAATTTCCCTAATGTGAATGCAGGTGCAAGTCTATGAATCCCCACATATTATCAGCAATATCCTCTTGATACAAAGCATGGCCCACATGCAGGTGTGAGTATGGGGAGAAACAGCACTACATGTGGTCTGGGTGCAGTTGACCGTGCGTCAGCATTGCTCTTTAATAATATCTGGGTAACAGAAGCATACTAGAAACACCATCTTAGCACCTGCACCTTACCTTATAGCATAAGTGGGTTCTATCACAAACCCAGCTATATGGACAGAGCTAGAGGGTTGTTGAGCTAATAAAACAGAAGTGTTGCTAAACGGACAACAAGGTGATGGGTGCATGTGAGGGTATTGGTGGTGCAAAAACATGTATAATATACAAAGAAACCATTTTAAAATAAATGCACTACAAAAAAAGTAGCTACCCATCTCCTTTTGCTCCTCCCTCAAACCTCTGTCACGCTCTTGATGAGCACCACAATCCTCGTCTAATCTCATCTGTGAATCAATGGGATTCTCTCAATGCAACCACAACCCAATGGCGCACCAATGGTTGCCCAAGCCAACAACAGCTAATCGCATTGTGCATCCCATCAGGGATGACACAAGCACTGCTTCCAACAAAACTCCAGCAGTATTCAATATACGAGTCAGATAATACGTCTCATGAAAATCTCATGTACCAATAATTCATGATGACATACTCTCGAGCAATCTGGTTTTTGACTCTTGGGATTTTGCATGATGCAATAGTGGGATTTTTTTTTAAATTGCAAAATAATAGAATCTGAATTCTTAAAAATGTCTTAAAAATACTTCTGTATACATTCCCAATGCCTAAAATACAGTCATGAGGAGGACGACTGTCCTTTATACATTTCAGAGTAAATTTAAGCTTAATTGGCCCATACACACGCATCGCATCAACAACACAAACGATTGGGAATTACCCACAAAAACTGACTGATATCTTCGTTTACACCAAGCTTTATCAATCAATAGCCGATGCTTTGGCATTGATGAAACTGTAAGACTGAGGCATGTAAATCAACCAAAAACATGAATGCAAAGGAATGTTTGTGACTAGTGGTCGCCTCACAACAACAGGGTTTGAGTCCCGGTTCGGGTTCCTTCCGTGTGGAGTTTGCATGTTCTCTCCGGGTTCTCCGGCTTCCTCCCACAGTCCAAAGACATGCAGGATGGGGATAGCTTCATTGATGACTCTAAATTGCCCGTAGGTGTGAATGTGAGTGCTCGACTGTGGGGAAGCACATTACCACCATACATTATACCCCAAAGAGCTTAATGATGGCCACAGGAGTGTACGGGCCTGTAAATAGGACTGAGAGTTAGGCCCCGTACACACGAAGCAAAACGTACTTTTTTTCTCCGTTTTGCCTTGGCGTCGTTTCAAGAAAATCTGCATCCAGACGAATCCTCTGAAAACGACTCAGCGCGCTGTAGTACATATTCCAGGCCTATATGTGGCGCTGTTTCTTCTACAAAAATGCAGAAGAAGAGACAGAGCGTGACTGGATGTTTGCCGTTGCTGTGGCAACACGTGAGAGCTACGGCTAAATATCCACCTGACCACCCGATCAATAAACACCCATAAGATGACAATTTGGCCCGTATAAATAAAACCAACAATAAGCATCAACAGCCGTCACCCTAAGGACCTTGACGAGGCGTTGTCACACGTTGGGATGGATTAATTAGACAAATAAATGCCTACATTTATGGGAAGTTAGCTAGCGGTTGTTTGTTAGCATCGTAATAAAGTAGCTTTTTTCCCGGAATATCGCCCCCCTCTCTCGGCTCCGCTTTTTTTTCATACAGCGGCCCTGATACGCTGACGTACAGACGAGCAGAATATCTGCTACGAGCACGGAGGCCGCCGTTGTTGTTGTTGTTGTTGTTGTTAGGAGACGTCGCGGGGGAAGAAGTCAGGCTCGAGGGTCGAGGCGATGAAGTCAGCGTTTTCGTTTTCACCGTCCACACGAAAACGATCACGAAACGGAGGGGGGCGTTTTTTTTTTTACGCACTGAAAACATTTTCGTGTGGACAGGCCCTTAGTCCTTCTCGGTGTTCCCACTGGTAGAGGTGGGAAGAGTACAAATATGTTTTTACTGTACTTAAGTAGTATTTTCATCTGTACACAAGGTTTTATTTTTCCAACAAATGTTTACTTTTACTCTCTTCATATTAAAACAAATATCTGTACTTTGTACTGTCTGTCATCTGTACTACTCCCTACATTTACAAAACAGGCTTGTTACTTTAGTTCACTTTTATTAAAAAAAAAGAAACGTTATCAACAACAACCGTATTACGAGGGAGTGATTCCATGTCTGAACACCAAGCATTATATTCCGTCATCTTGAAACCGTGGACCAATCAGCTGTGTGACTGGAGATTGAACCACTCCTCGCTGGATGAGTAGTCTGATGCATATTTATCCTTGTTGCATTTAGTGTCGGCTTGCAATATGCCCTATGTGGATTGACTGTACTAAGTTTTACCTAAAACACAAGTCAATTTCCAGGATTCATGGGATAGTGTGCTTCTGCTCTGGGACAGGAAATGTCTAATTTTGGGGGACAATTTGAATCCCTAATGTATACAATGTGTCAAAATAGATATTCAGATAGTTTGCTAATTGCAGCATAAAGTTAGAGCTCATATTTCCAGATGAGGAAGGGTCAATTACAGCATAAAACAGAAGCCCAGTGTAGTAATTATGTTTATATTGCCAGTGATAAATCAGGCATGATGGTGTCATTTTTATGACTCCACACTGAGCCTCAGCAAAGCAGTAGATAAACCTTACTTTGGTTCTGAGTGTGCATGTGTGTTTGTTTCTGGCCAAAGGAAAAAGGACAAATAGAGAATCTAAATAAGTCTTCATTTTGGATTTATTCGTGCATCTCTGCCATTTACAGTACATGAAGCAACTAAATTACAGAAAAGTGAAATTTCGAGACCGTTAAATGAGGCAGAGAGAGAGTGAGAAGAGGGTGGGGGTAGAAAATGAGGCAGAGATAGACCGAGCACAGGTTGGTGTGCTCATCCGACGTGTCTGTAGCCCCCTGAGAGAGCTAAGCCAATTAGCTAATAAAGAGGAAGTGGATGAAAACAAGGCAGAGGTGGCTTAATCAGGTTGGCCTGAGGTGTGAAGGCTTAAGTAGTAGCGGCTGGAGACCCAGAAGCATGTTAGACAAGGACCTCGCTCATAGTCTCTTGCGCTCAGCACTGCTTTCCTGAAACTGACACCCATATGGTGTAACAAAGTTTCCACTTTGTGAAACCCCAAGGAACTTCTGTTTTAATTATTGCAGTGTGTAATAGTCAATTCCCACTTTCCAGTTTCTCATTTCACCAGCAGAACAGATAGTCTAATAGAAATGAGGCCACAGCGATGGGAACGGAAACTAGCCTTAAAACATATGCTGTGACAGAAATGGAAGGAGAGACCCCACTCCGGTTATTTATACTTCGCTGGCTTTGTGCTCACATGGGCTCCATAGCCTTAAAGATAGACATTTTCAGATATATCTACTTGCCATTATCTGACATCATAATGATGGCATCTAGTATAGATGACCCTATAGATTTCAAGTGTGACCATAAAGCCTGAGAGATGAGACTGCAGTTTAAAATGCATTTATGTGTTGCAGTAAATTGTGTTGAGAGATGCACTTGATAAAGCTGCCTTGCTGGGCAAAGGGACTGCTACCATGAACCAATTATACACAAACAGAGATGTCAGCTGATACGGAAGAGGCCATTACGACTGAGCATAATTGATTTTACCATAGAGTCTTTTTTTCTCATGTCATTTTGAGTATGAAAAAAAAAAAAGAATAATTGCTCAACATGTCATGTTGAATCCATAATAGTACCATGGCTCTGTCAGTGAAAGCATACAAGAAAGAAATAAAACAAATCTGCAGTCTTCAGGACAGTTGTGTGTGCTCTGTGCGGTCGTCCAGAGAGAGGTGAGGCAACACAGACAACACCTGTCAGGGCTGGTGTGAGGTGGCCGCCTGACAGGCCCACAGTCTGTAAAATATCCAAGGCAGAGAAAATGCAGAATGGCAATATGTATTTATTTTTTTACCCCCTGGGATTACAAACATGAACAAATATGTTTTTAAATCATTAAAAAATAACAATACAAACGATCCTGAATATAAGTAGGCTGCTCTAGTGACACACATCCATGCTGGCGACTAACCAAGAGGTGAAAGCACTCCTCTGGCATTCTGCAGGATGAGCCAAGCAGCCCAACTGTCCTGTCTGAGTTCATAACATCACCCAGAGGTGCTCGGTGAATTCACCAAGCTGGATTCACTGTGAATAGTAAGCCAAAAGTGGGCTGGTTAACCACAGTGGTGTGAGCCCAAAATTAATTTTGGTTTGAATTAATTGCAATAAACAAATAAAAAGGATGCTCAAGTAACTACATAATGATAAAGATTTGTAAAAACCCCTGAAGTCATGTTTTGCTAGGTCTGTCAGAAAGACGATGCACCAAGAACTTTTACAATGCTTGTTTTCTGAATAGCCGGCTTTTGCAACATCTTGTCACACAAATTTGTCACGGGACTTGAAATATTAATTTGCATCGCGTCTTTTGCGTCTGTTTCCACCTTTGCATTGACTTTTTATGCAGTCGTGCCACGCAAAAAAAGTGCTTTGTGTTTGGTGTGAACACAGCATCAAATATGCAACAAGCCTGCGTTGAGCGTCACTAATTCTTCCGTGCATGCATTAATGCTCGACTGAAGAGAAAAGCGAATTAGATCTGGCACACAACAAAAAGAGGAGGGCACTTCCAAGTCCTGGACTTGAGAAGGTACTCAGGGATCACTGACAACATAATTTATATTTCAACATGACTAAAAAGAGAAAAAAAAATTAAAAGGAAACAAAAATGACTGTTTTGCTCGGAATTCCATGCCGCTGAAAAATGTGTCTCTGCATGTCCCTTCAAAGTAGACCTTGAAAACCAGTCGAGACAACCCCTCCACGGTTGGAATCTGTGAATAATTCTGAGTGGATGAAATATGGGACACCAATAAAAAAAGAACTTGCTGAAAAAGAGGCAACCTTTAAAAATCGACACGGGTGTGTCTGTGGCAGACGTTTCATGTATTATTTCAAGTGGAATGAGGGACATTTACATCGGCTGGTGGAAATCAATTATTAAGGGGCCTTAACCATCTCCTTCTCCTCCATCTTCTCCTCCCATCCCTTCATCTGTCCCACTCATTGTGACAAGTGCCTGGGTGGTCTCCTCAGCATGTCTGAGTGCACTCACCGCTCACTTTTCTTGTGACTTTAGTTACGTGTAAAATCAGATTTTCATGAATATTGCACAAACTCAATCTCAAATAGCATATACAGCATATGCAAGTGCCTGCTACTTGACGAAAGGCCACAAATTTGACAATCACAGGTGATTAATAATATGATATCCTACATCCTCACACTTTCAAAGAAAGCTTTGAGATAGCCAAGTTGGATTCCTACCAAGTTCTTTTACAGGCAGGTTCAGGCTATCAATGGATCCTAGTGTGGTGCTTGGAGAAAGTCAAATAAAAAACATTTGTGGGCGAGTTGTGACTCTCCAGAAACCATTATTTATTGAGCATCATTTGTACTGTAAGAATCATGTCACTAACATCACTGACCCATGTGTTGAACACCCAAAGTGAGCCCTGTATCTGTCTGTGGCAGTTTGCAGCCAGCCAGGCAATAAACAATGTCTAGTACGACCCAAACTGTCGGCAATGGCTGAAGCACAAAGGTTGGCTTGAAATACACTTCTCCGATACCTGTAATATCGGAATTAATCCTCACCCAAAGGGCCATTTCTCATCTGTTTGACAGTAAGTGTCTTTAGTTTGTCCTTTTTATATACTCAGTGACCACATTATTACAATCTAATGTAGTCCAATACAACAACGCGGCCGTAACATCCATCTGTACAAAAGCGCACAATGCTTTGTTTTTTGGTGACATTGTCACTTATGTTTATTAATGAGGTCAAAATGGGTGTTGTACTGGACTGCATTGTACTGAGAAGAGTTGATTCTGCTTCCTCGTGTATGTACACAGGATGGACCAGAAATGCCAAATACGCCTCATTATAATGTAGTGCCGAACAACACCTCTGTTAGATTGCAGAGATGTAGCTAATAAAGTGACCCGTGGATAACCATTGCTTTTTGCTTCTTCCCTCATGTCTCAGCATGAGGGGAAACAAACAGGAGCCAACAAAATAGTCTTTTGTATTGCCAGAAAAGGATGTTTATGTATTCAGGCACTTAGTCCCTGCATGCAAATATATTAGTCTCCCTTTTATTTTGTATGACAATTTCATCGCAGTAATGACACTTTCCAGGCCTCCAACCATGTATTTCAGGCAAGTGGAAAGGAGTGTGAGATGTGAAGACATGAATGGCCTGACTCTGTCTTTTGCAGTTCAGTACTCACAACAAACTGTCAAACATTCAGACGGACTGATACACACTCACTGTCACCAACACACACCCCTTGCTAATGCACATGTTCCACTGTAGCATCATCTACCCTTCATCACAGAGCTTTACTCATCTCTTCTACAAGAGAAAGCACTACATCACTGTCTATGCCTGCAAATGGTTTTCTCTTATGGAAATGACAAGATTGGAAAATTGCATTATTGTTTTAGACAACCATATGCCAATAGCATTTATGACCCCATCATCATCAATTCTGGTTGCAGTTTCAAACTCCCTTTTTGTAATTAAGGGTTACTGGTGAGAATGTAAAACAAATGCATTCCTCAAATCTCTATTCCTTCAAACAGCAGATTAAGAGGTACTTCCAGTATATAACGGTTATTAATGTTCTAAGAAAATATAAGAAACAAGGACATGAAGCTCAGAGTTCTACAGCTGTTTTACTGCCAGTCCGGTGGAGACAAAAGGATCACGTTGCTTCGCTCTTCCCCTGGGACTTCCACTCTTCTTGTTTTTGGACTTTGTCATTTTCTCTCCCCATAGAGTGTGTTTTGTCATCATTTGTCACACTCCACTTGATGCGATAGTGGGAAAGTTAAACTTGATAAAACAGGCTCATGAAGAACCATGAATAATCCAAGAGGCTTTTTGTGGTTTATTCCTGTATTTCAGCATGTAGTCTGGGAGATCTCTGAGCTGTATTTAGCCACCGGTCTATTCACAACCTTTTTGGTGATGAACACAAAAACACTGTCATCTTTGGCCATGGCTCACAGCCTCATGTGATAACTGATAAATCACACACCTGGCTCATGACATTTAAGGAGACCTTGAAGAGATGAGAGTCTTATACAAGCATCACATCACAAAGATGATACTGTCCAAGTAAAAGTAACATTTATGCAAGTGCTGAGTAGGGCATTTTGAAACACTTTCCCATTATATCTAATAACACCCTTATTAGTTCATCAAACACTCAGTATTGATACTTGAGCTTGCAGTATTTGGCAACCCTTTAAATGTAGATCAACATCACTAAATGCATTCATGTTTAATGTGTTTAATATTTAATATTTATTGGTATTCACTTTGGTGCAGAGCAAAGCTTGTGCCAATCTAAGCGATACCTGCCCCTGCCCACTACTTTATATGCAAAAATGTGTTTATATGTGTTAATTACAATACCAGGCTGCAGATATCTGTCCATGTCTGAGTTTTGCATCACTGTGAAGCCCACTGCTCTACCCAAACCTCTACAGTGTGAGCATTTCACTCACATTCATGAGTGCACATTAAAGGGTGTGAATGTGAAAGGAAAATTGCGAGCACAAACACACGGAACTTGGTTACTGACGCGTGGATTAGCAACATAGACAGACTCGGTAAACTGCTAACAAACAAATCTGCTATTGAATCTTTTATCTCTACTGTATATTATTAGAAGAGAGCAGTGCAACAAACATTCAGTTAGCAGTTTCTCATTTTTAGCAAATTATCTTGCACTGTACACATCATTTTTGATAATATTAATTTTCCCCAAACAAAACCCATTATGTGCCAAATTCTCCAACCCCACCCCAACCGTGATGAAATAGGCAAGACTATGTACATTGAGTGGGACTGTGGTTGCAGCCGCTGCGCCAAAAGCAGAACACAGGATAACTGTAACCCCAGTTTGTGCCTCTTGCACATAGCTGCTGCTGGTAGTATTAACAAGCCTGATAAACACAACACATGGGCGCACCGATAATAAACTGGATTCAGCGCTTAAAAATGTAGGCCAGGCTGTAGAAGAGGAACATAACTACATTGAACAGCATGGCTGCAGCGGTAGCTGTAGAGCTGCTACCCGAGCGACAACACAGCTGCCCTCAGTGACTTTCTCAAAAGGACATAACTGTGCTTCCAGTGACTGTCAAACCTGCACCAGATTCAATCTCTCTTTCCAACACAGAAATAGAGTCTGACAGTAGCTTCTCATGGCTGGTTAGGTCCCACTTTTAGCTCGATGTCGTTATCCATGCTGCAATGTACGGTGCTCAGGTCAGGTGGTCAGTCTCCGCCATCTTCCCTTCCCAGCACCCAATACCACCTTTCAGCAATGAGACATTGCCAGACAAGATCAGGAGTTGAAGTGCCTGATAAGCTATCCAACTGCAACAATAACCCAATGCATTAACAGGCTAAATCTATATCTCGCCACCACCTTCAGTGCATGTGCGAAACAGGCCGAGTCCCCAGTTCACCAGTCCGGGAGAGGAAGCAGCAACGATGCTGATGCATTGTAGTGGACAGATGTTGCCACGTTACTCTCCCCGTTTGCATTGATTCATTTACCTGCAACATCAGCTATACGTCTGCCTGGCATACCATCAATTTATCGAACCTGCCGTAAGGTTAGCGAGTGTCCGGTCGAGAGAGCATGTGTGTGACCATGACTATGAAGTTAGCACTAACGTTATAGCAAGCAGTGAACATAATCGTGCAGTCAATATATGCTACAACTCCTCATGACCCAAGCTCAGGTCAGGTGGCTTGCCAGCGGTCTGCTGATTAAAGTGAAAGGGGTTAGCCCCAAGGTTAGCCACAACAATGGCCCAGGCTCACTAGTGGATTGACATTTAAGGAGGACCAGCTGTTCTCATTTAAATGACAAGCTGCTCCTCTCAGTTTTACTCAGCTTTTTTTTTTCTTTTTACTTTTAATAGTTAAACAGTTTAATGCTTAATTATTAGCATGCCGACTGCAAATTATGTTCTGTATCAGGAAAAAAGTGTTAAAATGTCAACAACCTCATAATGTTGAATATTTCATTTGTTACATCCAGACTGTCTGATGATAATAAAACATGTTTTCAAAGTCATTGTTAGAACTGTAACGGAATAGGTGTTTCTTGACCAAATATGAGTGCTAATTTCCAACACTGTACTGCAAAATCTCCTCATTAATATGATAAACATAGCAGTTTTTGTTACAGCTAAATTCCCGTCATTTCTACAAGGTTGTTTTCCTCTCTGAAATGAAGGACATCTGCAAAAAAATATTAAATTCTAGATTTTTTTTTTTTTTTAATACACTGGTGTCAGGAAGCAATGTTCCAACATTAACTGGCTGCAGTCACTGTTGATAAAAGAACACACTGTGCTAATGTTTGATTATGTGGGCAGTCCAATGTTCATTAAATAGTGCCTCACATTTCTAACAAAGAAAACTGGGTTACTCTGGATCCCCGGTCCTTGAGAAACTATTTTGCTAACCATTTGATAACTTTATCTGGGTTCTTCTATTGTATAGTATTCTATGCTATTATGTTTGTATTTGTTAGTTGCTTTGTGGAGGTAGGCACCAGTTGTATAGTACTTGAGATCAGTCTGGTCTCGAGTCTGGTTTCACGCCTCCTCTTGAAATCTACTGCAGTTTTACTTGCTCTTGTCTTGACCTCAAAAATGAGGATTTTTATTTCCAGACGCAACTGCAAGAACATCACTGAACTGAATGTGCATATCTGATGATCAACATTCACTTCTGAAAAGTGCCTTTTGATTATTTTGTGAAAACATTTCTCATGGTACACACATATTTACACACACATACCGAGTATATGGCAATAAGTCATGCAACAGTACAGGTTTGGTAAGTACCTTGGTTTTTGGGTCACAGTTCAGTACGTTTGTCAAAATAAATGAACAAACAACAGTTTTTTCTTCAATTATAAATGTTGGCTGTAATTATTACTTTGACAGCTAAGGCACTCAAGTACTGACATATTGTTAATCATTAAAAACTAAATAAACAAATAAAAATACATCATAGAAATGTCTAATGGTCTCCTGGGATCAAAATAAGTATGTCTGACTCTTTCTGTTGATAATCCCTGAACTGGGCTCAAAAGACTGACTACTATGCTCATATGAAGACTCAACACTAGAACATTAGTTTTTGTTTTGTTCCAGTAATTATACATTTTACATACAAACTGTGCTCCATTGAGCTAACAGCTAACCAGACTATACCAACTATGCTACAGCTGACAGTAACTGTTGTGCTGCCAGAACTCTCCGGGTAAAACTCACGCTCCAGGATGTCCGTTCTGCATGTGAGAGGAGTAACGCAAACCGCAGTGTGGTTCAGAGGCATACCGAAAGGATGATGCAGACTGAACGTCTTGTACTAAAAAACCTCCGGTATGAATATGCGTACTGTAACTGTTACACCTCTTTTGGCAAAACAAGGTGAATGAAGAGGAATCTTCATTTGTTTTCTGTTGGTGTTGTAATGGGAATAGGGATCTTTCAGATCAATATTAGGAGTGCCTGGTTTGTATGTTCCAAAAAGTGTGCCATGCATTGTGGGACTCGTACTGGTCTGGTCTTAATCTCGACTGTCGTGTCCAGCCTTGGTCTTAGTCTCAACTGGCCTCAACCCTTCATACTCTCGGTCTTGAAACACTCTTGTCTTGGTTGAAGTGGTCATTACTCCATTTTGCTAACTCTTCATGAACCGCTGTCATATTTTAAACAAACAAACGTGATTGAGTAGATGTTTTAATATGCACTAACTAGTTGTACTTCATAATGTATTAGAAGTTATACTACAGCAGATTGTAATAGAGGATTCCTAAGGCAACAAACACATTTCTTTGTCGTAGTGATAGTGTTTTTTTTTTTTTTTTACATCAGCCTTCAAATTAGTTATGTGACCTTTAAAGCTGCTCATTCATTCATGCAAATCTTTTCCCACTGGAGGAGAAGGATTAGTTGGCTGGATGAAAGTATGACTTAGGTTGGGGTACTAAAGATGATGAGTCGGCTTTGTAACATGAGCCTCTGGTCAAAGATCCCCTGGTGGAGGAAAGGAGGGATCAATCCATGGGTCCTATTACCCTGCCTGCATAGGTAATGTCTGAGATGATCCCTACTAACAGCTTCTGAATGAAAGCAAGAGACTACACGGCTTCAGTCTGAGAGGAAAGGTTCAAATAAAATCCAGTGATTTGGACTAAAATAATCAACACTTATAAATGACCCTTTTTACATTGCTATTGTCATATTTAGTTCTGGGTATAAAAACACAATTCAAATTATTAAGACATTTCATTCAAAATACCTGCTTTTTTCAACCAAGAAACCTATCACAGAATGACATGCAATATCATCTTTGTCATCAATAACTTACCAACTATCAAACTGTTATTATTTCATAATATTAAAGGGGGCTTACATTAGACAGCTCTCTCAATAATGATCCCTAATATTGTAAGGAGCTGACGCTAATTGCCAAATATTAGCTCTGTTGAGACATCCTAATAATTTGGAGATGATAATGGTGACGATAGTAAGAAAAAATCCTAGAGGTGAAACTGACAGGGAGCTGCAGGGTTGATTACTGTTCGAGGTCTCTCTGTGCTATAGGTAAACATATAGACTGGAAGACTTCCACAAATGTAAATACAAGAGGCAAACTGAAAGTTATTAGCATACGGTCTCCGACAGATCATATCAGTAGGTCCAGACAGTTATAATTAGACCCATTATTAAATTGATCTGGTTATAATTGCAGTCTGGTAAGTGGTATGAGTCTGGTCGTGTATCATGTACTGTAGCTATCTTGAGCTGAGCTATATGCAGTTGTTGATGGAGCCATGATCTGTTTGGAGACTGATAACAAGGAAAACGAACGTCCACATACAAATAAGAACAGGGAAAGACTCCACGCTGTCACCAGAAGCCGTGGTCACTGTCCTAACACAGAGTTTACTTTCCCCAGGCAAGCATCAATGTGGAGCACTGAGAGAAGGATTACAAAAGGAGAGGAGAGAACTTCAGAGAAGGACAGCAAGGAAAGCACTTCATTTTTGCAAATAGTTCACTTTTGGGTAATGTTTTGTCAGTAGGAGGAAGGGCAAATCAAGCCATTTCCATGCTGATTACTGAACGTTCTCTTCTAAAATAAACATCCAGACACAGCGATCAAAGTTAATACTACCGATTTTGCCTCAGAGTAAGTACAATGCTATTTTTATCACCTGGCTGCAATGAGTACAGCATCATCAAAATGATACTGTGAAAATTCCTCTGGCCTTGCCAAATTATCATCCACACTTAAACACACACACAGACAAACACACACACACACAAAAGTGATAACAATGGCTGCTTTAGCTGGATAATAGAAAGAGGAGTACTTACAAGTTCTTATATGTCTGTCAATCGGCAGCTTTCACTCTCCATTTTTGTCTCTGAGCCCTCTTCCCCCCAGCCTCGTCTGCTCGTGTAGATGTGTACACCGGGGGCAACCTGAGGTAGATCCATTACACCCTGTGTCATTGATGCTGTTTTTGTGTATGCAGGGTTAAGCTTGTGTGTGTGTGTGTGTGTGTGTGTGTGCATGTGCACTCAGGTCTGCCTAATCGAGCCAACGTTGCACATCAGTTGGCTGTACTGAGCCATGAAAACATCCTTATCAATCAAACTATTGTCTACGGACATCCAAGTCCAAGTGAAACCTAAGGGAGAAATTAGCATGTGGGTAAAAAAAAAAAAGGAGTTTATAGTGCTGTTGGCCGTGTAGGAGAGAGAACGGGGCTTATAAAGACAAAGCTCTTCTCTAACTGGGTTATAGGATTTGCTCTGTCCATTAGACTGGTAATGAACACCTTTATGACTTCCTTCCATGCTTCCTTGTACCTCATTCCTATCTATCAGAGGTGGAAATGTCATATGTGTTGGTGTTGCTGAATGAAAAGCATCATAGTCACAACAACAAAAAATATCCCTATTTTCAGACAGTGTTCGTAGTAAGTACAAGAGAATGTTGCAGGGCTCCAGATTGTGACCAAATGGTCACATATGCAGGTCAGTTCTATATATAGTCATATTACATACTCCCATTAGGGTGTTTGAAATGACTATAAAATGTGCCTTGTTCACACCGGTGCACCTGACATTTAGCTGGTCTGTCTCTTTATAGGATAATGTAACAAAAATGTAATACCTAAACTCCCCACTAGTCAGTTAAAACTGAAGAAGCCTTTTAGATGAGAGGAGCGACTTCTTAAAAAAAAAAAAAAAAAAAAGAGTCCAGGTGTCTACGATAAACCTTTAAAACATGTGGTGTGGTGCTTTGCTTGTTTTAGGGCTATGATTAGTTTAGTTGTACTGTTCCCTTACTTAAATAATAGTCTTAAAAACTTGCATGACAACAAATTGTGATAAGATTGTGGATCATGAACCTGCCTACTGCCCACCATTGCACAGAAAGAGAAAAAGAAAGTGTCAGTCTGGCGAAAAAACGTCAAGCTAAAGAAGGATACTGAAAGGATTTAAGTGATGTTACACTTTCTTAACAGAGCAGTGACTTGTTTGATCGAATGCACCTCGTGTAGCCGAGTGGCGTTCCATAGCCCTTTTGACATGAGTGCACTCGGCTGGAGTCAGCAATAAGATGATCGGATCAATAGCAAGCCTGCAGATCGCTTGTGTGTGTTTATGTGCACGTGTCTTTCTCCCCTATCAATCCACAGCTGGATGGCTGCTTATTCTGCCCTAAGGCTATATCAACTTCAGCGGCTCACCGTGGGAGAGGGGCTCCAAACCACCATCGATACGCATCATGCTGAGATACAGAGAGAATGACTGATTGAATGAAACCTTAGAGTGGTATTTGAGAGCAAAGCCTCTGAAAGCAGCAGCACAGGCTGTCAGCCTTCCAAACAGACAGAAAGCCTCAACGCAAAGCTCCAAGGTTAAAACAAAGGGGGGTAGTAAATAGTATTAGCTGGGAGGTGAACGGGCAGACAGCTCACACATCAAATACATTGCATTGTATAATATTGTAAACTACAATCAATGTTTACTGTTTAAAGGTCTAATCTGTGCTTGCAGTACGGTGCCGGCAGCTGTGAAGACCATTGATACACCAGTGTTTCCGCTTCTTGAATTTATAGAATATCAGGGTTAGTTTGTTTTTATGACATGTAAAAAGTACTGGGGTTAAGTAACAGTATGATGGGTTTAAGTACGAAGCTTATAAATCTACAAATATCTCTGCATTAGTGCAACAATTTAGCAAGCACGCATACCGAGTCCGGATACCACTTTGGCTCCTATTCAGTGATGATGTGCGAGGCCGAAGTAGCTAAGATTAATCAGCCAATTGGTTGATGCCCTTTCTCAACCAAATTTACATTTTCATCTTTGGTGTTACTTTAATGAGAAAAAAAATCACCTTTTCATACATTTCTTTTAATTTAGCCTAGACCTTCCAACTACTCGTCGGTGGAGAAAGAGCACTCTGAACTGTTCCAGCTGTAGTTACAATTGTTCTACTTTAATACATAAAGATGGCGGTTTGTGGGTCAGGATTGGTAATTTATGCATATTTTTTGCAGACTGGGCACTAAAGATTGACATCCCCCCACCCCATCCTCGCAATTGATTGGCCAACAAAGATGTTCTTTCCTAATACAACCACCTGCTACATTGTTCAACTTGTGACTGAATAACCAGACTGGAAAAGAAACCCCTTTATCACACCAGTAACGTTAGTGTGTGCATTGATTTAAACACAGTCCTAAAGGTGGGTTAATGGAAATAATGTTGGCTGTCTTGTTACAGACATGCACAGAGCATTTTGAATACATCATTTAACCCCTGCACAGATACAGAGCAGTGGTGGTCACAGGATATAAGAAAATTAAATCTCGACTAGAACAAAACGATAGGATTTTTTGGCCTGTAATCACTTTCCACAAGCGTTCAAGCTGGATTCCTGCTACTCATTAATAAATGAATCAAATCGATTCAACATTTTGTTGAGTGATGTTAGCGTAAACATCAGTCCAACTGAAGCTGCTGACATCCAATAACTGTTATACTAGTTAAGATATTCAAATTATGGTGGATCCATTTGAAAAGTACCACTTTCCACCTGAACTGCTGGACACTGAATTTCCTGTGAAACAGCAAAGATATCTGTCTAGTATATTCATCCTGACTGAAAACAAGAGTTGACGACTGACGCTCCCTTGAGATATTTCACTCTTCACCACAAATCGGTTACTGTAGATGTTTAGCCTAAGCAATTATGTATCATCTCAACATCTAAAAACTCAAAGACAGCACTGTGTTATAATTGTGTCTAAAACAATCTGAAGAGAATCGGAATAGTACACCCATACTTTGGCAAGCAAGTATAGTTGTATAGGTTATTCTACGTCTGAATTAACAATATTGATATCCAGTAATTTATCCTACTGCCAAATAGAGATGCGACTATCAAATTGTCATGCCATGATTATTGTGACCAAAAATGTCACGGTAAACGGTAATATCACAACAATCAGTGTCCAGAACTACTACTGTACTAGTTGTGCTAAAATATAGTAAATTACTTCATGCATGATTGTTTGGGATTTAAATGAAATAATGACATGACAATGACATTTCCAATATGAAAGTATGATAACACAACTCAATGTTCCAGTATTATATTATCATAATGTTCAAACAGTGTTGGGGCACTTCAAAGATGGAGCAATTAAACCCCCACCCCCAACACAGTTTGGCCCACTTTGACAGGGAGCTGGCAGGGATGGAACTACTACATTCCTCTCCTGTAAAGTGTTTCTCAGATATGCTGAGAGAACAATATTGGATAATACCAAAAGCTGGCTCAGTGCACTGAGCAGCACGGCATATAAGCAATGGGAAAATGATATGATGATGCCATCGTCCTCCGAGAGAGGCATACTCCTTCCTACGTCTGCTGCTGCACTGCTCACTGACTGCCAGTCACCTCAGGACTCCAATAGGAAGATCAGACATGAAGCCACCTGAGGTAAGTTTGCCGGGGTAGCCCTTGTCATCATCCGTTATCGTCGTGCTGCCACCTAACTGTTAGCCGGCATCACAGGGGACTGCCACTGAGAACAGAGGTGGGAGAGCGGCGAGGCCCAAGTTCACACAGATTGACAGCTAATGCCTTTTGAAAAAGTGACCAAGGAACCACCAAAGGGAGCAAGGGGACAGGGAGGGAAAAGTTCAGCCTCATCTCATCGCAGTTTACCATCTCTCGCCCTGCACTAATCTGACAGCTGCTGTACGCCAGCCTGCCTGGGAAGCCCATCGTCCCCATGCTCTCTGGTCCTCTTTATCTTTACATTCAAATTTACTTTTTCACTTTCTTTCCTGCCTTCTTCCCTTAACTTATCTCAGAGTGTCTCGAGTCTGCCTGATGTAGGGCCAACATGATTGTTTCCTCCCTCCATGGCTCTGGAATACACAATGAATTCAAGGGCAATGCCAACTGACAAAGGGCAAAATACAAGAACAAACTTCCATTGCGCATTTATTTTTTATCAAAAGGCTATGATTTGCTGGGTGAGGCTTTTATCGGTGTCTCTTCCAAGAAACAAGTCTTCAGGGGAGAACGAGCCTGAAAGCTCTTTCGCCTGATGAGTCCAACTGCCTCTGTAAATAAGTGTCTGTGGTCCACGTCAGTCATGTTGGAGCAGGATAATTAAAGATCAAATCACTCAGAAGGGTCCGACTTAGGCAAGTCATTTTCTGGCAAATCGTATCGTCATCATGCATTCTGACTAGCCTTGCATTACCTCAATCACTTCAGTCACACACACACACACACACACACCTCATTAAACTGATTGAAAGGTTACCTAAGCTAAATGACTTGAGTGTAGCACCACTGATTGATCAATTCATTGACCAATTGATTTTAGGGAGTGGTGCCACTGTTTCCAGTCTGAAAATGCTGACGCAGTTCAGCCACTTGCTCACAGCAGTCGGACTATATCGATTCAACCTTTTTTGCCACTGATGGAAAAGCAAGTTGAGTGCACACCCACACATATACTATATATTTATGTTGACCGGTCACATGTGCACTGAGAAAAGCAAACATCAATTGATGTGATACAAACGTGCCGCTCCCGTTATCTCTTCTTCTCTTCCCTCTTAGCCCATCTAGTATATGCACGAAGGGACAACTAACAAGATGTAGCCTATTAGATCTTGGGATGGTGGAAGTCTTTAACTATGATGTGTCATCAACATGCCGTCTTTATAGCAGCTCAGCGTTTGGAATATTCCCTTCCGCCTCTCCAATAGTCGGCTAATTGAGGACAAGGGACTGATGATTAATTATCCCATCCCCGTGCACTGTTTACCTAGATGATGACTGCTGATGAGGGGTGATTAAAATTGAACTGCCACTCATATTCAGGCTCTGTGTCAAGCATTGTACAGATGTGTTGATATCAGCTATTTTGTAATTCCCTTATCAAGGTTGGTGCTCGTAAAACACTGCAGTAACTATCATAATATAAGGAATGAACAGAGAACTACTAAGAAACTGAGCTGAGAGATATTGACATGTTCACTCAGATAGTAGATTTCACCTTCTACACAAGTGTTGGCTTCTGTCTTGCAGCCATATCCCAGAGGACCAGAGCAGTATGCCTATACATGAATTAAATGCTGTCGGGCCATACAAGAAACTCACACAAAAAACATTTGCACCATTTCTATAAAATAATGTAGTTTCCTATTTCAAACAATAGGGTAAATGTGCCTGAAATGTTAAGCAATATCAAATGCCAACAGCACACCAGGGGTGTATTCCAGGAAGCAGGTTGAACAAACTCTGAACCTAACCCTCCATCAACTCTGAGTTGACCAACTCTGAGATGGGCAACTCTTGAGTTTCCGGTTGCAGAGCAGCTGTTCTTAATTAGTTAAATCAACTTGAGTTACCCGCGTGCCTGCCGACTCTACAAAGCCATCATCAATGGAGCTCTGATATTACGATTCACCATGGCAACTGGGAGAGTTAGAGATATTACTTTGTGTTTATGGAGAAAATTAGCTCATCCTCAGAAAGTGGAGCAACATAGTTGCAGCAAAGATGAGAGAGCTGGCGTGAGAGGCAACTAAGACAGGATGAAACACCTATGGGATTAAAGGGAACCTTAGGTGCCCATTAAGCCCCAGAATTATGACATATTGACAAATGAAACAATAAAATCATGAATTGCTATAAATTAAACTTCGGGTGATTTAACTTCCATTATAACTAAAAAGTTCTCACTTTAATCGAGGCAGTATATATTAAAAACAGATTTGGTGGGATTAACAGGGACTTTGCCACACAGTAAGTTCTGGAGTCTAAAACCTTCTGCTGCAACATGTTGTTCTCGCCGTGCATTTTTTGATAAACATGAAATTAAGCAGAAACATTGAGGAAGGTTTCCTCATCTCAACATTTGTTAGTAAGAAGGTGCATGCCAAGAACACAAGTAGGGACTTAGGATTCTAATTGGCTTTCCATCTTCTTTCCATCTGCAGACGTTAACATTTTGGCCAAAAACCACAAGTCTCGAGGAGAGCGTAGCCTGGTCCGTTTTTGGCCATTAGGCATTTGATGAATGTCCCCGGGAACGCCACACCGGGAGCGACACGTCGCCCAAGCGCCAGGCGGCCAATGACTTGCTGCAGAGCATATAAACAGAGCAGCCTTTAGCCAAAGGATGCCAGTCAGTGCCAAACGGTGGGTGATGCAACCCAGAGAGCGGAACGAAAGCCTGTGCTAGCTCCTTGTTTAGTTCACTTGGACCTATTATTTGAACATGAATGCTATGCGTTGAATTTTATATGATAAAAAAACGCACACATTACATTACATTTCATAACAGAATGAATATTGGTAACAGACTCTCTTTTAATAGAAGATAATGAATGCACCACATGACGGGAGTCACACGGCATCACTTTTATTGATTGAAGATAAAATGTAACGTTAGGTAAAAGATGAACACTAACTGTGATGACGGCCGAGGGACGGACGCCGTGTTCTAACAGCAAGTGTTCTGTCCCGTCATGTTTTAACAATGTATCTATAAGCCGTGCACTTGAAACAGGCTGGAGAAGTAACCACGTGTCTAATATTGTGATTTCTGCCTGTCATTTCATGTAATATGGCCAACAATGAGGAAACGTTCAGGCGATCCCCCTTCGGCCAGCTGCCACCTTACTTTGGTTCTTCTAGTGAAATCAGGAGGTATTGTAGATCATTGTAGTATTGCAATATATTCATTTAGCACTCTTAAAATTAACACAGAGATCACTGAATTGAGCTAAACTGGAAAGAGACAAATTTAAAAAAGAACACCGGCTACATAATCAGGGACCAATAGTAAGAGGTAGGGTGTATAGTCTTTTGTGCCCTCTGCACCAAAATTAAACACAGCTGCTGCCCGTGAGAGACAAAATGCACCTCAAGCTCAATTTGCCTTGAAATAAGACAGTGTTATAACAAACTCTGTGGGGGAGACAGTCAGAGAAAGCAGAGGAAGAAGTAGAGCAAGTATGCAGAGGCCAGTTGTGAAGAAAAAGCCAGAGGCGGTGTAAAGCACAAGCTTTTTATTTGAATATTATTTGAATATCAAATAATAGCAATTTCCTCCGCCTGTCTCTCCTGCAGGACTCGCTAACACAGAGTGCTTTTGTGGAAGTCACAGTTACCAGAGTGAATTGAAGCTCCACTTTACATGGCTCCTCTGTCCAACCTCCTATCTTGCCAATTTCTTCCTCTCTCCTGTCAACTAGATCTTCTCCTTTGTCTACTTCCTCCTCCTCCTCTTCTGCTCTCCTCTCTAGCTAAGTATCACAATTTGTTGTTTGTTCACACCGTTCAAAGCCATGGTTCAAAGCCAGTAAAGTACACAACATCAAGACATGGATGGGTCGGCGTGTGTTTCTTGATACGTCTGATGAAATGAGTGAAGATATCAGGTGAAGAAAAGTAAAGTAGAATTTCCATAATTCCCTTGTGACTCAACCTTTTCCTCTCTCTTATGCAGATCCATTCCCTTCAAGTGAACTCTAACTTGATTACAATCACAGACATGCAATTAACACAGCTAAGTGCATGACCAACAAGGCTGCCTGTTTGTGCAAAATTATGCACAATGCCATATGCATTTTTCTGCTACGCCGTGGGGCCCTAAATGCTTGGCGTCGTCATTTAAAAATGCGTACGCGCCAAAAACCCAACACACACTACTTGGAAATGCTCCTGACCCGTCTACAATGTAATGCACATTATATCCTCCACAGTTCCACCGTTTCCAACCATTCTCTACCAAACCGATTGTCGGCCATTAGAGGTGAACGTATTACTGGAGCCGCATTGTGTGAGGCAGAAATGTGTCTTAAGCATATTTTGTGTGATCTGCCGCTGGGATGGATTGCAAAACAGAAACTGGTGAATGCCGCCAATAAGCAAATGCAAAAGCGGAGATATCATGCAAATGCACAGATTGGCTTCCACATCCAGCAGCACAGAGGAGAGATGCCTATGAGAACAGAAACGCATCAGAATTGAACTGCGAGGGAATTAAATGGATGGGCTGCGGTATATTACCTCAGAGTGATGTAATGCAGCATACACAGTTGATCAGGGGAGGCATAGTGCTGATATCACCGAGTAATGGCAAATATGCAGACATTTTTTTTCTTCAATCCTCGGGTGGCTATGCTAAACTATGCTAAACTGACAGAAGGCCGATTGAAATAAATGACCGTTCCCCCAGTATTTTCAGTTGTAGGCAGCACCTGTGTGCAAGCATGGATGAGAGAGACAGAGAGACAGAGAGAGAGAGAGAAATACAAAATGACAAACAGAGCAGAACAGATTGAAGATGTGCATTGATCTGGCATGAACTGGTGCCAACTGCAAAACGACACTAATTGAGAATGTATCCTTAATGCAGATGGGACTTTCACCACAATATCTCCACTTGTTAAACACACAGCTCTTCTATGCTGGATAAACCACACCACTTTGCTGGCTCCTCAAGGCCTCTGATTGATGGCTGTACCCGACAGCAGTTAAACATTCCCAGATTTACACAGGGCCTGATGATGAAGCAATCATCGCCACATCCGGCACCGAGGTAAATCTAGCAGGCAGCCAGACCCAACACACACACACACACACAGCAGGGCGAGGTAACGTAGTGGGAGAAAAAGAAAGTGGATGAATTTTTAACTGAATAGCAAAACTGCCACATTTGCTGGCAAATAAAATACACACGTCATCCCTCGCCTGCCACATCTCTAACGAGTACACGCACTTCCACATGCGATTCTTCGTGACCTCCTTTCACAAATAATGAGAAAGCAGTGTTGCATTGGAACTCAGCGTGCCTCCAACATTAGGCCATAAGGCCTGGGCTAATTCAATTATAAATCCTTCACGTAGCAATGGGCAGCGGCCGTCTCTGCAAAAAGCAGCCTACACTCTGAGACATCCCTTCCCTGTAAACAAGCAACGATGATGTTTCCTGCCCACGGGCTAGGATCTACGAATACTCCCTTACATCCACTCATACTCACACAAAAATGCATACACCTTTAGTCACTCACACACAGAATATTTAGAGCACCGCGACTATTGGACAGACCGACACACAGAGATGGTGCTCGGGCATACGGCAGCACACACAAACACCTGAGTAAGATGACGCGAGTTCAGAGAAGAAACCAATGAAGCATGCGTCCAGAGATGACTGACCTGTTAATTCGGTCCCGCTGGGCATGTTTTATGTTCAAGATGTTGCTTGTCCAGTCATGACATCACTGATGAGCCACCACGGCTCAGCCACTGGGTTGGAGGCAATGAAATGCTCTCAAAACCCCGCTGCCGATCCAAAACCAAACTGCAGCCTGAGAAGTATCCTGCTCCTCATCACTTAGTACTTTGAACAGTCAGTTCAATTCAATGCAATGTTATTTATAGAAGTTATCTCAGGACACTTTACACATAGAGCAAGACTAGAACACGCTCATGATTATCAGAGTCAATTAATCTTCACAAAAGTCCCAACATCACCAGCAGCAAGCGTTACCACGTGACGCGAAAGAAAACTGCCTCAACAGACTTTTAGGCAGAAATCTGGACCAGACCAGGCTTTTGGGTTCCATCTGCATTTGGTTTTGGTAGCAGTAGTAGTAGTAGTAGTAGTATTGGCAGTATAGTCCATTTCAGACTTTCTATACCTTGCAAGAAGGCGTTTATTGATTGGTTAATTTATGCACACGTTACATAGCATCACCGACATTCAAGTCATCACAGTTTAACACAGGTGATAATTAGACTGAGCACATGCCTATTCTCAACGTGCTGTTATGCAGCTTGATACTCTGTTTGCGGGCACTAATGACTTGGGTAGCTTTGCCGATTTTGCTGCGTTGCTTTCATGTTTAGTAATCCTCTCAGGATGCTTGAGACCCTGAAAGTGTGTACTTAACCAGACACCACCCCTCCCAAAAACACACACACGCCATAAAAGTGTCTTCTCTGACAAGCTGGCAACCAGCCTTTTTATTTTCCTGGAAAACCACTCAACGTTAAATCTGCATTATTGTACCTGCAGTTTGGTTTAAACCAATACCCTGTGGCTGGTGGGTAGCAAGATGTTTAAAATGTTTCATTTTTCTTTAAAAGACAGACTTTTGGAAAAACACTCTTTAAACGTGTGCCAACCACGAACACATTACGACAACACTGTTTGGCAAATAGCCAAGACAACTAGCCCCACTTGGCATCAAACTTGTGCTCTCCATTGCCAAAGGAAATGTTTTCCTACACCGACATTGCACAAGTGGGGCTATCCCCACATCGAGGCCTCTCGAGCCAAGCCTAACTTAAATCACCATTTTAAAACTATTATATTGTGCAAATGATCTTAAATTGTAGACTGACCACAGAGGCAAACATATGATATAATTTCATGCAGAATGCCATTCTTTGTAAGTTACTTAGAACCATACTTTCCCCCAAATGACCCATCACCTCTAAAAGTCTAATACACAAAGTTTCCCTTCAGCAGTAAGAAACACACACACACACCTACTTTTACTAAATGAGTGCTGGCCTGAAAGTGAAGCCCATATTTGACACAGCTTCAAACCAATACAATCAACAATAAGGCAAACTATGGTGCGGGGTTTTCACTGTGTATACGGTCAGAATGTTATGAAATGTCATGAAGTTGCAATTACAGGACTCTGCAAGGCATTTTAACTTGACACAAAGGTGAAGACACACAGGCGGAGGGCTCTTGAATCGTTTTCACCCCAGAGGAGAGGCTGGGCAAGAAAACAGTCCAGAGAACCTAACCTAACTTTAGCGGTCTTCATTTAAATGCCGGCACTCTGGTAGGCCTATTTATACTCATTTTGCCTGATGTGACTACTTCTCAGGAAGTCATACTGACATTTGCCAAACAAAAGTTTTTAAAGGCATTACTCCATTTCTCTACGTTATTATGCAGCTAAACTCATAATTTTCAGTATAGTTCCACCATTATGCGCAGGTCTAATTAGCCACAAGTGTAAACACCTGTGTTTTTTCCTCCGCCAACAGTAACATAAGTTTCCAATAGACTCAATGGCACCACAACTAGGCTCTTTGCCATCACAATCACAGTTTTAATAGCGTATATGAGTCAACACGTATTAAAATATAAAAGGAACTGCTTTGTGTTTATTGTTCTGGATATTTTATGTCGTACTTCAATGTGACGTTAACTTCAATGACGCCAATACGAGAGAAAAAAAGCTCCCAAACTTGTTTCATTCTAACTTCACAAACAAAGTTTCAACCGAGTACAAACACACGGAACTGTTTACATATCTAGTGGATACGTGGAAGACTTAATGAGCACATAAATAAACACTCACCCGGCCGACGTGTCGCACTTTCCCGTCCCGCAGCACCACGTCATCCTCGCGTCACGGTGGAGACATTTCACCGTGAAAACTATATATCCGTTATTATAAAAGTAGGGTTGTATCCTGCTCCGCCACATGCCGAAGAAGTCCGGGGTTTAGGAAAAGACGACCAGAGAATCCGAACACGCGTTCCCGAAGCTACGTCATCAGATTGCAACACTGATCATGGAGGTTGACGTGGGTCCGCGGCGTCAAAACTACAATGCGGGAATACAAACAGCGCATCGTCCACCTGTCCCCATGTTGTTGGTTCTATAAACAGTTCTGTAAATGTCCCGATGATCTTATCCTACATGTGGACAGTCAGGTTACGCATGTTATAATTTGCAAGGTTTGCATTTACATAAAAAAAAAGAATATAGGATTCCAGTCACAAGAGTTATGATAAATTTGAGTTATGGAGAAGGGGTTGGATATTAGTCCCTCCTTATCATATTTATGTTGATAATGAATGTCATTTATAAGAATTCAGGTTTTTTTTAAGTTTACTGTATTAATATTTAATTTAATGTGTTTTTGTATTTATTTTAAAACATGTTTTATCATGTTTATACATGATAACATGATTGAAATAAATACATACAAATTAAATTGTTATCACTCTCCACTCATATTTATCAAAACAATTCCAATTAGTATATATCTGCATGAAAGTAATTGTTGAATATGCAAGATCGGCATATCGCCTTTTGCATCATCGAGTTGTTAAGCATTTAGAGAATTTGAACATACCATCAACATATCATGGCTGACGCTTAGACACTTCTGAGTCTTTCTAAGCATAAAAGACGTTTCGACCAAGAGATGTCAAGTGGAGGTAGGACTGTACCATGCTGGGAGTTTGGGGGGGAGAGCCCATTTTGGCATCTTCTTTCACAGCTACTAATCAGATTGCTGTACTAGTCACAAAGGTCTTTCTTGGTCCCAGGTTGTTTTTAGAGAGTTTCATTTAGCGGTACATCAAATGTTCCGCTTGTGCATGAAGAAATCAACTTTGCTGATAAAACGGATTGCAGATGCACATTAATGCCTGATAGAGATTGAACCTTCTCTGTTTCTAATCCTAGACTGGATATAACAAGTGACCATATTTGGACTGTGGAGGAGCAACGTGTGGATCTGATGAACACAAGGTGGCCCCACCCTAAAAACATTCCCTGTTTTATGGTCTATTTGACTCTAATTCGACCATAATTTACTAAATGAACATTGTGTGTGTGTGTGTGTGTTTGTGTGTTTCATCAAATCTGTCAATAATTCTGCAAATCTCTTCTACTCTCATACATCAGCCACGCTGTCAGTCCATCCTGTCATCTCTCAGGCTGATTACTCAACTTGAACTAATGCATATTTGAAGTGCTCCACTGTGCTTAGGAGGAAAATTGGAAAGAAAAAGAATGAAATCCAAAAAACGGCTACATGAAAATGCTTAACTAAACTGAACTATAGCCGGGGAGGGACGGCACGGCAAGGGAGCTAGATAGCAATTTTCAGGCAGGCAAGCAGCCCACAGCTAGCTCTGACATACCCAGTCCTCTGCCCCCCTCCTTCCCTCTCAGGAGTCAGAGGCAAGGAAATGCCCCAAGGGTTGTGAAAGCCATGCTCTCCAGTAAGCAGAAACATGTTTAGCATTTAACACTGCACAGGAGGTAAAGGTCTCTGTCTCCAGATTTAGTCCCTCTTTTTTCTCTCTTTTGCTGTCCTTTCGCCTCCATCCTTGTCTCTCATCCTTAGCGTGAGCAAGGCTATGTGTGATGTGTTCCTGCTCACGTTGCATCGGGAGGCATATCCCGTGCCCTCTTGGCGTCTTGGGACTTATTGTCTCTTTCCCTTCTCGCCAAGCTCCTCTAATAAGAATGGATGATAGCCGAATTCTCCTCGCTCCTCCGAAACACTTCCCGCAACTACCCCAGCACCCTGCAGCTCGCCATCCAATCTCTCTGCGGATGCTTCCCCCTGCATCCACGGTCCGCCTGTTTGACGCGGCACAGTCAGCGGAGCATATGAATGAAGGATGGGATGCTTTGGTAGAGACAGGCCAACCGAGGAGGCAGGCAGACAGAGTGGAAAAGCCTCAAGTCACGTTTGGGATTCACCTGGGTATTAGTATCACCATGGGACTTTCCTCTTCACTCACATGTGATGCTGGATTTTTCTTACAGAAATGATAGACAACTGGGTTTAAAAGAGAGAGAGAGAGAGAGAGAGAGAGAGAGAGAGAGAGAGAGAGCTTGAGGGACACACACCAAGGTCATGATTTAGAATTCACACCCACAAAACGCAAACCTGCCTGAGGGACTATTTGCTTATCCCCAGGAAACGACTGCTGGAGGTGAATTTTCTGCAGCCACCTGTTTTCCTGCCTCCACAAACAAGTGCATTAGCCATTCCCATGGCCTCAGTAATTTCATTAAAACAGCAGGGAGGGGATCAGGGGGATGCAGGTGACCCTTCTCTCCAACTGAGTGACGGCCAAGGTGAGCCAATGTCAAACCACATGTTGCTCCGTGCAGCCTCACCAAACCTCATTCCCTGCCTGTGTCTGGCTGTCCCTTTATTCCTTTTAGTCTTACTGTGTTAAGTGGAGAGAGGAAAGCATGTCTCCCCCCCCTGTTCATCTCCTTCTGTTTGTTTCTCCGCCTTACCAAATTATCTCTTCTCCTCCAAACCACTTCCATTACCTTGCCTCACTCCACGCTTTCCTTTTCTCCCCCCCTCTTCTGTTTCATCGTTACGTAATGACTCAACACACAAGCCCCACCACGTTGATGAGAAGCTGCCCGTGCTCCTGGCTGACAGCACTGTGGCCTTTGTGCTGTGTGTAGCTGCACAATGGTGGCACGTGGGCCCTCTGTGGCTCAGGAGTTACTCTGAAGACTCTGAAGATCGGCGGGCCGATCCCTGGCTCTCCCAGTCCTCACTTTGAAGCGTCCTCTGGCAAGATACTGAAGAAAATTGCTCCCGAGGGCTATGCCTTCAACGTGTGAGTGCTTGTGAATGAGCATTAAAGTCGAGCAGTTTGGCAGCTTCCCATCACTGTATGAACGCGTGTGTGTGAAGGGGTGAACTTTGACATGTGGTCAACGTCAGTAAAGCACTTTGATTGCTAGGAAGTCTAGAAAGTTACTAACTACATAACTATATAGTTCTATACAGGGTTACTGCAGCAGACTATAAGAGATGATGAACTATTATATGCTTCTTCATCAGAATACACTTATTCACTTGCAAATAAAGATGCACGGATATATATATTCTGTTGCTGTTGCATAGTTTTGCTCCTTTATGCATTCAAACCAATTTAAAATGTAAAATATGCATTGCAGCTCAATGCAACAGTGTTTTTTCATAGTTCTTGACATTTTGGAGATACAAGGTTACCCACAAGGTACAGCACACACAGCACAAACGTAAATGTCACCTTAAATGCCCCCTTGCCTTCGCCTCCTTTGTACAACACCCCCCCCCCCCCCCCCCTCCCCTCTCTGTCACTGTGACACCCAGCAGCTGTCCCCGTGTCGTGTCGTGGTCTATCAGGACCATCTGTAGCGGTTGGAAAGGCATTAGCTGCCACATCAGCATACTGACTTTACCCTTCCTGAGGTCACCGGTGGTGCCGGGTGACATCAACGGGGCACACGCATGCACAAAACGTATACATTCATAACAGCATGTACTGATATGCATATGAATACGCATGAATGAAACAAAAACGTTCTTTTCAAGGACATGTTGGCAGGATGTCATTATTCTTGCTGAAACAAGCATCGCTGGGATTTTCATTTTTGTGCAAAAATGTATTTAATCCTGAATGATGAATCCTTAAGGCAGCATTTTCTAATGCAGACACAGACCATAGTGCTTTACTGTAAGTGCACACTGAGCACAATAGCTATCCTATCACACTCCATAAATCACTCGTATATCCTACACTGAAAAACTGAACATCAGTCAAAGTCCACGCACCTCTAAAGAGTTTACATGGATATTCCGCAGCTTCCTTAACGGCACTAAGAGGTTTGGGATTAACACTCCATGGCCCCATCACTACATTAACACCATGACCTGACGCATAACCAGTAGCCCAAACATCATAGAGCTCAAGCCAGCAGTTCTCGCCCTAAGCCTCTATTATGCTGGGCTCATGTCTGGCGTGATTTAAAAAAAAAAAAAAAAAAGACAAAAGAAATTCTAGATGCAAAGGAAGAGTGGGGTAAGGTAGAAAAGACAGAAGAGGTGGGAGGAGTTGGGGAGAGAAGTGGAAGTCCCGTCATCATTAGGAGGGCTGAGAGCTGTAAATCACACATAATCACAGCAGCGGTATCCCACGAGAACTGCAAGCCCTTCCCACTGCACACAAGTCAATAATTAATAAAAAGAAAACCACCAGTCCACACACGTGCACACACACACACACACACACGCAAAGATAAACAACCTTTATATTGTATTTGGAAATGGGCTGGACTGGGTCATTTCATGGCTGTTTGCTTCCGAAGACCTGCCATTAATTTCTGCAACAGCGGTGAATAAAAGTATTGTAAGTACTTTCATGAAGGTAAACAACGACTGGGCCTAAGCAGACTCAGAATTAGAGGCAGACGGAGACAGAGCGGTGAAAGCAGAGAGGGAGAAAAAATTGGAGCATAGTTAAAATACGTGCAGGTCAAGTCCCCCCTAACACACACACACACACACATGCTAACACACACACACATGCTACGGCACACACACACACCCCTGTAATCCATCATTAAAAGAGCCAGAGAAGCAGTCCTTCTGCAAGGCGCTGTCCCGGGAGCTCTACCAACCACAAACTCCCACCCGGAGTACACACACACCCACACACACACACACACACACACACACTTATACACACACCTATGGTACACTAACACACAGAAAGTGAGCAATGTGCTGGACAGCGGTTGGAACTGAGTGCTGAAAGAACAGCTCCTTGGTGCTACGGTGGAAAACAAACTGGGAGAGTGAGCGGCAGTCCAGGTTTGGGAGCTCTCCAAGGTGCTGAAACTATCCCACTCACTCAAAAACCATTGGCTGGGAGAGCGGAGGAGAATGGGCTGAGGACAGTAACTGTCCAAGGCAATGAATCAACAGCATGGCTCTCTTTTCGGCCTCGGCTGTGTTTATGTGCATGGAGCAAGCCACTGTCAGACTGTTTACTTATACCTTTGATATGCAATTGAGTTTCCCTGCTGACTGAATAATATATAAAAATTAAAAGAAATATTCTATTTCTAATTCTAACAGGTTAAGCTGCCGACTGATTTGATTTATACACAATTGAATTTAAACAAGGTGGAATAATAATAAGAAGAAGAAGAAGAAGAAGAAAATATAAATAACATCAACAATGCTATTGAGACATTTCATAGTAATTAAGTCTGAGCAATACAGAACATTAAACCAGTGCAAAGAAATCACTGCTTCTATTGCCGAGGCGAAAGTGCAGGGAGTGTAAATGCCTGAATAAAAAGGCTCACTGTGGCGCCGCAGCATTAATAGAACAAAGACACACGGACATGCTTTACTTTCCATTAATACTCAACCATGTATTGACTCTGTAAAAAGATTTCTATTTAAAAAAAATTGCTTTCGAGTTCTCCAGAGCTGCAGTGATGAAATGTGAGTGTAACAGTTTACACTGGTCCAATCAATATTGGGAGTTTTGTAACACAATTAATACTTCAAATTTAATTTATTATTGATATCTACAACCTCAGAACATCTACCTGTTATTTAATAGACACCACATTTTACGGCTGGGGTTTCTGCTATGGGTCGTGTGTGCTCTGTCATGCAGCACAGGTTTACCAGGGTGAGCTATCGCAGTTAAAAGTAAGACATCTGCATTGCAACAGGAAAGCCCGTGTTACCTAAAGATTGGCTGACTAACACATCTGGCTCTGTGAGACGAACGGACCATGACCCTGTTCTTTAAATGTGGCATTTATCGCATATCCATGTTCAAATAATCCTGTTTATTCTCGTTCAGCTCATTTTCTATTTCGAAAGCAGTTGAGGATTGATTTGTTAATCCTGTTATCTTGGATAACAGTGCACTCATTTTTCCTCTATTTCATCACATACAAATAGGTAACTACCATTATGAAAATGTAGGTGTGAGAATTACACGAAAAGGAACACATTTGCATGTTCTTATCTGAAATCATAATCATATCAACAATCTTTTGTTACAAATCAAAGATGTTGAAGAAAGCCACTTGTATCTGAAAATAAGGTGTGTGTGTTTGACAAGGTAGCCCTGTCCGAAATCATCCCCTGCTTTATGTTCTAATTGTCTCTAAATGGGACCATAATTTAAATGAACATCATACTGTATTGAGGAAGACTTGAAATTAGAGTTTGGGACCATAAACTCATGGTTGCTGATAATAAATCAAACATCTATAGAATTGGACTATAAGAGGAAGACACAGAATTTGCCGCCTGCCTAGCCGTGGGTGTAACAGTCGCTCTGACTCCCTCCCCACCGCTCCAGTGAAGGACAAGCCATTCGTCTCCGGAGATCTATCCGCGTTTTAGCCGGCAAAACACATTGCCAAACCACTGACGTGTTGTCAACAGAAGCAACAACAACAATCACGAAGCCGTTCAAAGTCCATTCCACTCCTATTTTATTTCTCCGGCTGAAACAATGCATGCGGACAGAGAACTGTCCGTGGTGCTGAACTGACAGCCGCTCACAACACAGTGGAAGCGCCGGGAGCTGTCTGTGAAGTATGTGGTGCTAAAATGTGCCAATGGGCCGTGTGCACAAAGCATGTCCTTCCCTTGATGGTCATGGAGTCCTCGCAGTCTATCCCACAGTGCATCTTGCACCCATTCTTTCTGGTTCAGCTCTCCGGCTCTGAACCGGAGAGGCTGGAGGTAGCAACACACTGTGGGATGTGCCACGAGCATGTAATGACATCACTGAAGGTCACTGAAATTCTCAGAGTCGACACTCAGCATTTAACTGCAAGGAGCGGATAGAGGAGATCCCAATGATGATAAATGAATGAAGGATATTAAGAAAAGTGTGGAAAGTATTCTAGCGCTATTCAATATTCCATTGTGGCCTGGCAAAGGTTGAGCCTTGAGCTAGATATTTCATCTTCAAGCAGGATGATTAACTTAAATTAGCCCTCTCCCTCACTCAGATATTAATGCAAATGTTTCAATAACCGACTGGATAAATACACAACGTTCTGGGCACTAATTGGATGTCTGGATTTCAAACAAGCTGTTATGAAACGCTGTCTTTATTTCAGAATTAACGTTCAGAATAAATATAAATGGACCTGCATTTATACAGCGCTTTTCTACTCTTTTCCCGACCACTCAAGGAGCTTACGTAAGGTAAAAGAAAACAGATGCCATCTTTGCATACCTTGTTCAAATTGTTGTTGACAAGAGGTCACAAGTCAAATTATCATCCCTACATGGCCCATATTTCCATGAGTTCCCCAGCACACATGTGCAGGGCTGCTCTCTGCGTTTGTTCCCCTGACATAAACGCCACAGCAAACGCTGGGTTTGTGGGATGTAGCATGGGTTTGCAAGGCTATATGTGCGTGGTATGAATTAATTTGACTGAATTGTATAATTATGAACATCGCTTCTCCGTAACAATCCGTGTCAGTTAATATTAATGTTGCCAAAACATTGGAAGAATATTACATCCCAACACGAATCCCCAGTTCGGCATCCTATTCAGACATAATCAACGACAGTGTAATGTCATAAATGATGCATGATTGGAAGTGCCAATGTGATCATTTTGCGACTGAATGAAAGCGTTGACATTGTGAGAGAGAGAAAAAAAAAAAACTGTGAGAACACATCCCCTCCCCGAGAAGACAAAAGAGGATACACACTAAGAAGAAGATGGAGCGGTTACTGTTAGAGGAGAGAACAACACACTCACTCTCCCTCCTCACTGACTTCTTCCCAACCACACAGGTGTGACTAAGTCTTATAGATTCATGGCTGATGGCAGAACAGAGTTAGCGAGTGAATTGTGGGTAACTGGAGCAAAGTGCCCGCCTTGCAGATCTTTGGATAAAATAGCCTGGCGAGAAAAGAGAGTGAGAGAAAGAGCTTTCAATCGATAACGCTCTGAAGAAGTTTGATAGGTTATTGGTGGTGCTGACTTTTCAACACATATGTGCTTTGGACGGCCTAAGCACTCTGCTGGGTTCCTACAATCAGCCTGTGTTTGTCTTTTCTCTCTCTCTCTCTCTTTTTCTTCATTCTCTGACAGCTTGGGAGCAATCCACTGTGATGATATTGATCTTTCTTCTTACTGTATGGTGTATGTCTGGTGTAGTAGTTATTCAGTGAAGGTTACATTGAATATGCTTGTGGTTTCTGGGCATTGTTTAAAAAAAACTGGCACTACAAGAGGGCATGTTGATACCTTGAAATCTAAGTTTTATTGTATCCTGTTCTTGATATTTAGATATTCAAACTCAAGAAAAAATGTCAAGAAACCTTGTATTGTGTCATTTCAACAGGCCACAGCCATGGTGGAAATCCCTGGTACATTAACAGGAAGCCACTCTGTAAAAACAGGCCCAGGCATCTCTGCTGCTAATGCCATCTGTGACACACACACACACACACACACACACACACACACACACACACACACACACACACTTCCTGTCTCCCACACTCTCCAGCTTGCTATACACCAGGGGCCATGTCAAATCTCAGAGTTATTCCAGGGACTTGCTACGGAATGGGAGGCACAAGTCACCATACATGCCAGTCCCCAAACACCCAGGCCAAATGGTGTGTCACACCAGCTTGGAAGGGAGGGGAAAACACTGATGCATCCTGGACCGCTCAGACAGAAAGTGAGCGAGACTTGGAAACCTGGTAAGTGCTAAACCCCCGCAATTAGCACCATTGATGGGAAGCGTGGCTCTGGTCCCAAAACAATCAGATCTTACTTAATTCCTGCGCCATGATTTGAAAGCCTGCAGGCTTGGACATCTCAGACTGTTGAAAGTAAGCCAGGAATATTCTACAACACTAGTTCATTGACGTAGTATTGGTTATAATAATGTTTTAGGCTGTATAACAATAAGACACTCGACAACATATGAGCCATGATCTGTTACTGCTCGTCCTAACAGTTCCTCGTGTTCAGTACTTTTGTGTGACAGATGATGTTTCATTATAATGTCTAAAATGTAACTCGCAGTAAATGGGAGTTTATGCTTTGGACTGTGAATGAGTCGCAAAAAAAAGCCCATATGAAGCAGCAGTGCAGTGAAGAGCTGAGAATGTCCAAGTGAGCTGAGGGACGCAGTCCAAAAGACTAAAGAAAAGGCTGCACTGCATCAGTTAGTCAGCAAGTCTCACTAAAGATACCGGGATGGATGGCTGGATTGAAAAGGCTGGACTGAGATGGAGGGAGGGACGGATGGTCCGTGACTCGGCTCTCCCTTCCTCTCCTCCCCCTTCATTCTCCATCCTCCGCCTGGTTTGAACACATCCAGCCTCCACGTCTCGACTCTTTTTCCCCTTCAAACTGTGAAAGCAGCAGCTGAAGTGGCACATCGGCACAAATGGGACACGGGCCTCATTTGCTCATGACAAACAGGAACATGGCAAAAAAAAAAAAATACTTTAATAAATCTACACCAGGGGAGCCATTAAAACTAATGTTAGGAGCGGGCCATATGCTACAAACAAAAAAATAACACCCAAGCCATCAACACGTTTTTATTTGTTCCACCACCAAAAAAGAAAAGAAAATGTGGAGGAAATACAGTTAATGCATGAAAGCAAGATACATAACAACAATAAAATATACAATAAAGCTAACTGTGATTGAATTTGAGTGCCCATTTCATTCCTGTGTATCTCTGTTGAATAACAAAATGGTGTCAGCAGTCATCGCTCAACGGTGCTTCTCTATCCCTGGCTCATTACAACTGAGAGAATGGTGCTGGGTAATTGTTTGACCCTTCCTGCTCAATCTATGTCCTTGGCTGTTGAGAGCGCTTGATGTGAGGGTTCTATGGGATAAATGGTGGCTGTTGCCACTCTCTGCCCCTGTGGCTGTCTGCAAACAGAGCGCCATCGTATCGGTGACAAGAGAAGCCTGATGAAGGTACGCTGGCTGCACAAACCCAATGCAGGCCTCGGCAGCGGCGGCGGCAGCACCACCACCTCTCTAAAAGGACCCATTGTGCCCCGCCGAAGCCTTTCCCTCTCTGCAGTGAAGTGGCCATTGTGGCTTGCAGAATAGACTCCCCTCTCCATTGCCTCGTGGGGGAAAGTGCCGGCGTGATGGGGCTGAGGGTGGCCACGGTCGCAGCATCAGACAGTATCTCCACAACGTGACCCCCATCAGCACCCGAATGCCCCTGTCGCTCAGCCAATTCATCCCACAGGTGGGGACAATCCAGACCTCATTCCAGCCAGTGAATGGAGAACAAGGGACAGGCGCAGACTGATATTGGACATTTCAGAATGGATCTCCCGCTGGAGTCGTGTGCCTGGGAGACTTTTGGCACAAGTTTGCACAACTTGTATCGATTTGGCTGCAGAGGTGCTTCTTTGAAAATATATTCCTGCATGACAGGTTGGACAGAAGCCTTAGAACCCTAACCCTTCTAGGGGAGGAATAAACTGTACGGGAGCACAACAATTCTCTTAAGGGTACTTCACTGAGAGCAATATTTACAGTTTTTCAAGGTGCTCCGCTGAGAGTCAGCTATAGAGCTGGGAAGAGGAGTTCAAGAGAAAAAAGAAAAACCTAAACGGAGACAACACAATTATCTGAGGAAGCGCGCTGGGCTGCATGTCCATGTCTGTAGCTGCAGCTCACGCATGACTCTTAAACAAATTAGTGAATTGGGAACACAAGCAAACATACATGAAAAGTGATGACTCTGATCTTCTCTTGGAACGTCTGCGTCTTCGCAAAAGGTTGTATATCGTCCAGAAACAATCCCACGATATGATCTGTTGACCATAGGATCAACGTTTTAAACGTTGCCTAAGAGGAAAAGTGCGTATCGTGGATTAGCTTACATTGCACACGCCTTGTGAGTAAGTGACTGATGTCCGGCAGTTGTCTTTGGACCGCAATGCCATTGTGTAGTTAGATATGCAAGTGTTATGCAAGCAAATTGCATGATTATGCAAAACTAGAAATAGTGTGGATGAGTGATATCCCACAGCACAAGGATTAGTTACTAACACCCACTCTTCAATTATGAGCATAAAACTCTTATGTGGGGTTTTTTGTGTGTGCCATATCCCTGTTATGCAACCTGCTCCACTTTGAAATAGGATCCTTTCACGGCTAACCACATGTTAGCATAGCCTGGAATGGATGGGCACAGTTCAGACAAAGACGGGGATGGTCTTGACGCTTATGATGAGGCGAAGACAAATGGGGCTCAGGAAAATTTGGGTCTAACAGGCTCCGCAGCACAAAAAAGGCCACCGGTGTTTACTACTACTGACTCGGAGAGGACGGACCGTCTCAGGTGAACGTGATTCATCATCGTCAACAATGAGGTCACGTCAGCTCGTTTTGTCCACAACGTGCCCTTCCGAGTGACGAGGCGGGGAGTTTAGGGTGATATTTTTACACCTGAGAAGCAGCAGCTGCCTTTGCGCAGCAGTAATTTAGGTTAAACAGCTCACGGGCGGCTGCTAACGAGGCACGTCTCACACCTGCAACATACGGCCTGAGAAACTCTCCGGGCCAAGGATTCTCTCTCTGTCGAGGCGACACTGGAGGGGGATGAAAAAGTGCCGACATGACAAGTGGCTTGAAAATGCCTGTTTTATTTCTCCATTATTGATACTCCCCTATTCTCTTTACGAAATCCAAGCTGAGCCTCCTAAAAGGCGAGAAATATGATAATGCAAATATTTCAAATCATCCCACTCGAGGCTATACAAAGAACATCTTCATTAATTCATTGGCCCGCTTTTGGGGGGATACTCAGATATGTAAAAAAAAAAGGGGGGGCTGGGATTACATTACTTTCAACTACGCGAGGGAAGGAAAAAAACCTCATCCCTGATACAGATACGCGAGCTCTTGCGAAGTGAATTCCTGACCCAATCTTTGTAGAACACAGTAAAGCATGTGGCAGGAATCCAGGGTTTTCAGCACCCGAGTCTCTCAACCCTTTCCCAATTAGAAAGACCAAAGACAAGTTGTTAAGAGCCACACAGAGCTTTGAAGTCAACTAGTGCCATCGCATGTCAGTGTTGAGCCTTTTCCTCCGCAGCCCACGGCAGAGATGTACTAACTTTGACATCCTCAATAATAAATGCCCTGCTAGACTGACTAATATTAGTACCCATCTAGACACGGATATCCTACCGCCGTGGCCACACAGGAGGAAAGGGCGTAACTTGATCGGATCGATGGGCCTGACTGTATCCTCTCCTCCCTCCTCGTCCTCTCTGTCTTCCTCCCCCTCTTTTCCTCTCACAAATTCATCCATGCAGCCCTTCAGACAATGAGAGGCCTTTCAATCCATCTTTTCATCATAGGCGGTTCCACCTCTACTCTCTTCCTGCCTAATCTGCCTAACAGAAGCGACAGAGGGGCGGGAGAATGAGATGGCGTGGCACGTCTTCCCTCATCATGGCCCCCCACATAAAATGGAGGGTGTGATTTTTTTCCCAATCGCATTTCCTCCCCCCTTTTTTTTGCATGCAAGTGAAAGTGCCCATCTTCTTTATAGCTCCCCTAAGCTCCTTTAACCTCTCTTCTCTCCCACTCGGTGGACGGATGGACGGGAAGATGGATGAGAGCCAGACGGCAAGCTGCAGAAGAGTGAGTTAATGAGGAAGATTGCTCTCTTTGCCGCCGTGCGAGGGATTACAGGAAGATTACCCATTCTGATTCCCTTCTCTTCTGATTCCTCTCGGTCTCCGTGGTGGTGGTAAACTGGAGGGGTGGGGCGTGGGGAGGGTTTGAGGGCCCCGTGTTTTGATAGAGGTGAGATAGAAGACGGTGCCTCTGCTCTCTGTCAGGGGAAAATGACAGCTGCTCAAAACACTGACCTGTGATGGGAAAGAGTTTTTGACTGATGCTTCCAATCTGACAGCTGCTCCGAGGGCTGCATCGGCCTAAATATACCCAGCACGAGACCGAATATCATATAAGTCACATGGGATCCACCTCCTTTATCAAGTTCATCCTCTGGAAGTGGGTCTACTCCACATAGTGGACACTTTACAGTCACATTATACGCTTGATAAAGGTGTTGTTTTTCTGCGATGCTCAAATGGCATGCTGATTGTGTTTTAACCCAGAACGGGTGGCATTTGAGTTGAGAAGCCGGCGGTTTGTATTCAGGAAGGTCGTTAGGAGCCTCGTGTCAGAGAGAGCGGAAACAAAGAGAAGCACAGGACCTCAAATCCACTCTTTGCACTCACTGCATAACAAACAGTGAAAAGGTCTGCAGTAATTATTCAAATTGCAGGGGAATTTGCAATTATTATAAGTCATCTCAACTCACAAAGGCAATGTTAAGCACCCTTCACGAAGTGCATTGAAAGCTGTGAGAACAAAAGTAGAATCACGTATGGGCCCATTTTCTGCCAGCAGTGTGTGCTCACTGTATTATTATAAAAGGGAAGAAGCTATTTAGGTATTTCCAAAGCCATTGTCAAAACTAGACTCGTTAGACTTGAAGGTGGTGTCATTGTGAGTGTTTTTCACCAATTGGGAATCAACAACTGAATTCTTAATGTTGCTCAGGAAAAGCAATATTGGTGCTGAAATTCAGAAGCAAAAAGCAGAAAAATTAATTGGTCAAGTGACATAAAGTCCCTTAGACCACAGACACATCTGGTCCTGGTTCCTTTCTGGCATGAGAAAGTACATTTATTTGCATTGAGAAGGCAGCTTGCTCAATAAGCACCAAGCTACCGCGTTTAGCATGTGGTTTAGCTGATCATCCTCACTGTATTGCATTTCCCTTGAAGCAATGGATGCAGATCAGTCAATCAGGGATGGGACACTGGTGATATTCAAACTTCACTACCCTGAGAGGTGTATTAATATGCCTTTCAATGGTTCTCAACATGGTAATGCCCGACCTGGCAGCTGGAAGCTAACAGTGCTAACATCGTGCAGACACTCACACTCACAAACGTGCACTAAAAGCAGAGCCTGCTTTGTCAACAGCCCAATGAGAAGCTCAGATAACAACACACACAGAGGGAGGGTGACGTTCATTCTCTGCTCAGGTAACATTACTCCACTACATCGGATAGGAAACAGTTGTTTGCTGCTGTGTTGATGCTCTAAATGTCTGATAATGCTCCACTGGAATTAAATTGTATTACTGACGTTTCAACCACACAGTCCAACACGGAAGATGGAAACACAGACAGGTGATCAATATGCAAACAATATGAAAAATGACAAGCACTTGGTTTCATATTTATTGTGAGAAAGTTAGAAAGAATAAAAAAAAAAGGCACAGCAGGTCAGTTTCCCCACCGACGTTCCAGGAGACTCTCCGCCGGATATGTGCTGTCTGCTCTGCGTCCATCTCTGCCTCTGCGCCGCCGAGCCAGACAGCCTCGGCTCGGTTCAATTATCGTCCAACTAACCCCTCAACCCGACCCGAATCTCATCATCAGTAATCTACCGGGTTTTGTAGTGCTTGTTATTTACGCTCCGTTTCGGGGGAGGGGGGGTATTGTGTAGAGACGACGTTACGCACCCCAGTGGGCGTTTGGCGACACGGTGGCGCAGGAGTCGCACACAGTCGCAGTGTAGTCGGCGCGACGAAGAGCCCCAAATCCCCACGTCCTGTCCGCATTTCCAACACCATCGCGCTCATCGCGTCTACTTAAGAGAAAGTACTTACCGGTAACTAAGACAGAGGGTCAGATCACGGCCAGTCTGCCCCCCCAGCAGCCAATAATTCTAATGCAGATGTTCCTTAAAGAAAGTATACCCTCCGGTGGCCTGATTCCCCGCCTCGTAAACACTTTATTGGACTGTTTTATCGTAAATAATTACGTAGTTAAATTAAAATGATGCCAAAATCATAAAATCGACTCTAGTGGGTAACAATTAGGAATTGTCATTTCGGGGATTTGGAGTGAAGAAGTAAGTGAGCTGCGTGTGTGAGAGAGAGAATTAGGCCATCAACAGAATACACAGCGTGTCATTTAGGTGATTCGGGATTCTCACTCGGACCCGTTCAAATAAAACGCCGCTACCCCGAGCGTCGGGAGCACCAGAAACCCTCACAGTCCCAGTCTCCTGCGTAAACGCATCCACGGCTTAACGGAGCACAGAAACTGACTTTCACCGTGCACTGGGGGGGATTTGTCTCCCTCGCCGGACTCCCACACTCCCGACACCGCTGTCACGCGTGGCTTCAAAACACATACGTCCATCAGCCCCCCTCCCCAGACCGGATTCAACGTGTCTGCGCCCAGAGACGCAGAAAGCAAACAGCGGACCCACTCGCCTCCCAAATATCCTCCAAATATTGACCCATTACGCATCGTTTGCTGCTGGCTCCCTCTCAGCATAGCAAAGACAACAAATGTTCCTTACTGGACTATGTGAGTGTATTTCATTTCATTTTTCACATCACCTGTCACCATTGAATGACAAATAAAAAGCATATAGTCACAGCAAAGAAGAGAAAAGTCCTTACTTCTGTTTTGCGGCAATCCCTCCGCTAATATTCTCCAGACTTGGGGAGGTTTGTAAAGATCCGTGGATAAAGCTCGGTTGCCGTTCACGCTTCTCCGTTTCTTTTCTTCTTTTCTGTGTTTTATTTTTTATCCAGAGCGTTGAGCAGATCAGAACGTCGGTTTTCTTCCCCCCCTCTCTCCTTCAAGACAGATGTGAACGGTCCTGGCCGACTCGCTCCACCTGCATCCCCGCCGTCAATCCCAACACAAGGCCGAGCACGCAACTTCACGTTCGTCTTTCCAAATTAAAACACCCGCATCGATATGTATGGTGGAGAGCTTTTATTGTGAAGGTCCCGTCGCCGGGATTCTGGTGGATGCTTCTGGGTGTTACTGGGTGCTTTGACGCATCTCCACCTGCATCCACTGGAAGACACAGCGGCATCAGCAGCAGCAGCAGCGGCGGCGGCACCGCACTGAGCAGGCCGCCCACAGAGACACGCCCCGCTCCGGCCGGAGACGGCAACTTCACCCTGGGCGAGGAAGACCAGAGGGCTGGGTGGATTATACTGTTGAAAACGTTCCACTTTCCTGTGTTCCTGACAGGCAGTGAAGAGTGTAGAAAAATACTGTGGTCAAGAGATGAAATAATATGATATGAAGATAAACCAGTGAGGGATTTCAAGAAAAAAAAAATCAAAAGGGAAATATATAATAGTCCCATAAACAAAGGAACATTTACCCCTAAAAACAACAACATAATTGGTCAAGAAGATTAACCGCAGCTGCGTTCAGCAATAATATCAAAGCTGACAGCTTATCAGCAGCTCGCTGTGAACACAGTTATATAAACTACATTATCTGAGGCAAATTGGTGGAATTACTGGTGAGTCACAAACTTATTTGCTTCGGACATAACTACCAGGTACATTGCTGCCATTATTTCCTAATGACTGCCCACACACTCAGACATTTCTATACAGGCAATTATGTAAACAACACAGCACCGGTCCATGAGCTCATCATCATAAAGGGAGAAACAAACACAAACAACGTTTCTCACATAGATCGCATACTCCGCATCTGTTTAGTTACTCTTCATAAAGATCCAATAAACAGTCCTTTGTAGATAGATAGATAGATAGATAGATAGATAGATAGATAGATAGATAGATAGATAGATAGATAGATAGATAGATAGATAGATAGATAGATAGATAGATAGATAGACAGACAGACAGACAGACAGACAGACAGATAGATAGATAGATAGATAGATAGATAGATAGATAGATAGATAGATAGATAGATAGATAGATAGATAGAAGTTTTAACCTAATGCTAAAATAAGAATATTGATATATTGCTATTTTCTCTAAGTGTCTCTGTGGAAGTCAATGATGAATATAGACCGTATTTATGATATATATGATATTTAGATCCAAGGTATCACTCAAATATACATTTACTCTGATGGTATTCCAAATGCATAGAAAACTGCAGCTGAGTATGAATTCAGATGTATTGTGTTGAGAGGCAGAGCTGTTTGTTCGAGTGGAACTGGAATTATATGATGAGATAATCTGAATTCACAGTTTCACACAGTCGTTTCCTTTTGTGTGCTGACGTGAGTCAAAGAATTCTACCTGGCTGCTTTGTCATTGCAGGTAATTAAATGCATCCGAGTGTAAATCAGATCCTCATCGATATTTTTTTAGACATCAAGTGGGCTCTGCTTTGACTAGCCAGACAATTCCCTTTCTGCCGCACCGCTCACCCGAAGGACTGCATCGCCATTGCTAAAAACAACAAAACAAGGTTCCACCTGTGCTAGTGGGATCATTTAAACTGGACAGAGAAAAGGGGTCATTTTAGTCCGGGGGACCATTTGAAGCCGAAGCTTCATTTCTCTCCTGCTCTCACTTTCTCTTCATTCCTCTTTCCCATCATGTCAGACAGTCGGCTGACAAAGTTGCTCATTAGCCTTCCATGGCCTCACTGTCTGTTTCTCTGTCTTGCCTCAGTGGGGAGCAACGTGGTCCCTCATCATGCCAACAAATTGTCACAGTGAAAGTCTTCCTTTCAGCATCTTCCTCTGCTCCTTTTCAGGATCTGTTTACTTTTGTTTAGTGGTCTTTCATGGAGGAAACAGTAGACGGCTTGGAGTTCACCAATGAATCAATTAAGCATGTTAAGCATTTAGCAGGTAATGTTATGCATTCAAAAGCAACTAAATGAATGGCTAGTTTACGCCTTACTGGGGATCAATGATAAACCTTTGGGAACCATGGACCACACAAATACTATTGACACATGAATCAATAATGTGTCTTTGGAGAATATTGATAGTGTATAGCATCACTCTAGCCTGTTCTGCCTTAAAGGTATGTCCACGTCAGAAGCGAACAGTGTGTCGACGGAGAAATCACAGTCCTAGTCAATGAATCTGGAGGGGCTGCATCAATCACAGTCTCATTGAGTAGCACGCTGCGATGGCAGCCTGTCAAAAGAATATTGGCACCTCTCGGAATAATTTCTCAGGTCAAAATATCAGATTAAAAAGGGTATTTGCAGAGGCTAGTTAGTCAATTGACACTGCAGACAGGTGGTCACCATAGTATAGTATAACGTTTTTAGTTATGTCAGTCATCAAAGGTCCATAACTTTATAAAAAAAAAGTTTTTATCACTTTATCCTCCTGACAGAGAAACAGTAAAAACATGAATAAATAAAGTCTTGCGTTCCTCTGGCTCCTCCTAATGGCATTGCTTAGACTCCACCACGCCCAAAGGAAAACAACCAATCAGAGCCGAGGAGTCAGCTTGTCAGAGGGACAGCTGGCTAGTGAGCTCGTGGCTAGATAGCTTGTCATCTCCAGAGCTGCAGTGCTCTCCTCACGGCGGCAGGTAATGAAGTGGAGGGAACCGTTATGCTGTGTTCGCACTACGAGCGATAAAAACAACACAACAAAGCCAGTGACATCGTAGCTGAGTCGCTGCTGAAGTGTGGTTCAATAGCCCGTTGACGTTGTTTTGTTATTAATTAGCACTGGGAACGGGCACACAGCGCTTTTAACTGTGGAAAAGAACAAGGTGAAACAAAGACCCATGATTCATTGACACTTAACGCCATTATTGGAGCACAGTGTGAATACAGCATTAGAACCAGCACTGCAGCTGGCCACCGGGCGCTGGTCACCTCATTTCCTGCAGGTTAAACCAGTGCAACACGAAAGCATGGTGGAATTAGCACACTAGCAATAAGAGTGTAGCATAAAAGCATGGTGGAAGTTGCTTTCATCTATGGGAAATAGCAAGCTAGCAAAAAACTTGCTATTAAAAGCTGTTACTGAGGTTCTACTCTGGATGGAGCAGTTTTTAGGACAAATGTCGAGTTTTGTTTCCCGACACATTGTAAGGAAAGGTCAGGATCTCTCAGTAGCTGAATGCAACAAGTGTGAATCCTCTACCGTCTACATTAGGACTCGTCCAAGGGTTTGTTAAAAACTCTGAGAGGTTGCAGGATGATAATCACTCTTTTGGTATAACTGCTCGTGGCCCAAAGCACATGATGAGAAAGGGTAACGAGTAGACTCCTCTGAATTTTAAGTAAAGTCATGAGCCAAAAAGGTTAGAAACCATTAATCAAGTAAATAGTTTGAAGTCAATATGCAGAGAGACAAATCTACAATGTCTTCTGATGTGGAGAAGTTTTCATCAAAGAGTGCTCTTATGCATGTGACATTTCTCAGAGCCGTTTCTTCCACAAAATGACAGGTCACTGCGGTTATTGTTAGATGTACACTTCAATCAAATGAGAGTCAGTGCTTTCTGATACGACCATTTTCCATTCAAAGGCAACATCTGAAAATAAATGAAAATATCTCACAGCAGACAGACTGACTGAGTGTACAACGCACCAAATATCATCAAATAACCGCCAGCCTGTTATCATGATCTGGTTTGAATCCAATAGAGATTTCATGCCTTTTAAATATCAGTATAATTCATTCCAGTCATATGTCTTCGAGCGCCTTGATTTAATATTCTCTACATATAAAGCTGGCTGATTTGATAAGCTTTCACTCATGAGTAATTCATTTCATTGTTGGAGGACCCTGTGAGGTTGTTGCTTTTTCCTCTTTCTCTCCATTGCGCTAATTAAAACTAATTGAATTGAATTGATGGTACCGAGCCCCCCGAATCACAGTCTCAGTCTCAGTCCTGCTCATCCCTGAAATGAGACGAATCAAGTGTGCCGTGTAATCAGACATGGAAAAAAAAAAGTCAACACGCCGAAGAAGCCATCTCCCTTGTTTGTTGTTATTGTTGTGAGCATATTATCACATTTCCATCACATTCACAAATAATAGCTTGGCATAAAAGAGCAGGGGGAGAGTTGTTTGAACACAAGAAAATTTGATTGTCTTTGTTTCCTTGGGCTACGCTTACAGACAGGAGAAGCCAACTTTAATATCCGTCCATCCGTCAAACTTTTATGTTAGCTATCCTCAAACTATATATAACAAAGTGTGGGTCCACCACCTGTGCGGACTAATGCAGATTAATGATATAAATCAATAAATCATGTTTTTGACTGCTAAAATTGTAGTGCTGTGTTATGGTATGCATATAGAGTGCTAGCTGACTGTTATGGAAAATTACCATTGTGGGTCAAACCTCTGCACATCTTGGTTCATAATAAACATAGCATAGAGTAGTGTTTGAAGATACAATGATCTGACAAGAAATAACAATAAATTAAATAATTAAATTAAAACACTTAACCAACTGTATCAAAAGAACATGAAGAAGTAACAGTGTTGCTAAATTTGGCAGAGACATCTCATGCCAACCATCGATTGGATATAAGTAGTCGCAGTAATTGTGATGTCACCCATTGGTTTGTGGACTACGGATTTTGGAACCATCTTGGATTTTATTTCACCATCCAGCAAACGGAAGTTACCATATTTGGACTGTGGAGGAGCGACGGGTGGATCTGAACACAAGCAGCAAAGCAGCAGCTCGACCAGCAACTTGACTGGATCTGGATCCGTCTGTATTCTGATGTGAAGCTGTTAAGTAAGCTTCATAATTCAAGGTCAACTTTACAGCTAAGTGTTAAAGTCGACTTAGTAGCTAATAGCATTAGTAGCGACCTGTCTATCACCAGGTAGCCCCGCCCCTAAAGCATCCCCTGCTTTCTGGTCTGTTGGACTCTAAATGGACCATAATGTACTTAATGAACATCATGTTGGATTGAAGAAGACTTGAAACTAGAGATTGAGACCATAAACTCATGTTTACAATGTTTACTGAGATAATACATCAAGAGAGAAGTAGGACCATTTTCTCATAGACTTCTATACAATCAGAGCAGTCGCCCCCTGATGGCAGTGTCACAGTTCACACACAATGACTAACATAAAGTATTCGCCGATGACAAAACATGGCAAACATTATATGACAGCAGTGTTATTTTCAGTGGCTCTGAGAGTGTCAGCAGTTTGGTTGAATTGTGCGTACTCTTGCTCTGCTGTTAGTTAGAAGTTGACCTTTTATAACTGAGGTGAAATTGTGTCCCTGTTCCTTTTAAACAGATGTTAGACATCACACACCGCACCTTTAATTATTATTACTACCATGTACATGAAGGCTATTTAAAATATATAAAATCTCTGTATTTTGAAATATGTATACAGATGCTCCTCTTTATTTCATCTCAGACTATGTAGCTGAAACATGGTGCAGCTAACACCACAGATCACATTATGTTACATGATGAAAATGAATCTACAACACATATATATCAGGTTGGAACTTTTACTGGATACGCATGTAGGCCTACATGATACAGTGACGTTCAACAGGGCAGGACTCTGGGAAGGAGTGTTTAAATCAATGTGTACTTACTGCAAAGTGAACGTCTTGCTGTTCTTGAGAGAAACCTGAAAGCCTCCATCCAAATCAAGGCAAGGCATGTGGGTTAGCACCTGTCAGCAAAATGGATCTATTCCTATTGTATGTTGGACGGATGTTGATTAACGGTCAACAAAAGGATGGAGAAACGGCAGAGAAGAGGTTTGCATGCTGAAGATAAATGGCCGTTTAATATTTCAGTTACTAATCTGTGTTGTTACGCTCGAGGCAAATTTGGAGACTGTGCTCCGAAGAAAAATGACAGCATCAGTCATTTTAGAAAATGCCCCCATATGTTTATGTTTAAGCCCCCTTGGAGCTGTCGAGTTATGTCTGTTGTCTGTCGGGATCGAAGGATGAAATATTGTGATGTTGTTGTAGAACCACAATGTTTGCAGTTGATGGTGGTTCCTTTAAACTATGACCACACTCATTCTCCAACATCACCTTTTATAATAGGTTATTATTTGACACTATATTGGCAATATTGAGTCATAAAAAATTACTTGAGTTCAATATTCTAAAACTTTGCTCAATCTTCCAACAATTTGTTTTCCTAATAAGTGTATAGGGGGCATTAAAATAGTTCAGTTCTGTGATAAATCAAAGAGGAAGAAAACTGACTGCATGTAATATGCTTTATTAATAGTGAAAAAGCAATTATTCACCTAAAGATAATCTGGAATGCAATTTTGACACGTCAAAATGAAAAAAACGAAGAAAAAAAAACGAACAGAGATCACTGTACAGTATCCACCTTACATCAGGAGGTGATATAGGTCTATAAATGTTGCTTATGTTGCTTATAAGGGAGGAAACTAGACAGCACATTGTATGCAATGTCTTGACACAAGAGGAAGGTTGCACATAAATACTTAAAAAAGAAAACATTTTTTGCCAAAGTAATAATTAACTGCCTCTTCAGACAAATTGTTTTCCATAAAAGCAATCAGTGTTGCTCCTTGTATAGCTCTTCCTGCTGTGCACTTCAAGTGTCCTTTTTTGAGAAACTTTGCCTCTTTGTCAAACGTAACAAGACGACGGATGACGAGAGCCCCTGTTGCACAAAAGCAACACTGCTGACTGAACACAGGTAGACAATGGCTGTAAATCAACAAGCCCGTCGGCGGGATATTTAATGACGTTTTGATGGCGGCTCAGACGGTTTTAGAAAGCTAGTAGGTGAGAAGAATGTAACCAGAAACAAATTGTCTGCTCCAAACAATCACCTGGATTCGTCTGAAGTAGCAGGAGAAATAATAGCGGCGTTGGAAAAAACTCAAAACACATCAATTATCTCCTCCCAAAAGGAAAATCGGCAAAGCGGCACTTTATTTAGTCAGCCTTTTTGCATCTGAGCCGCCTCTGAGATACAAATCTGTAGTGTTTGAAGGGCATTGTGGGAGAATTGTGTTATCAGCATGTATGGCGAGGGGTGGAGGCATGCATGCTCTGCTCCCTTGAGGCCTTGTCATGATTAGATGATGAGGCATGATGGCTCCCAACATATTTACCCCACGGAGGCCTTTGGACATGCTGTGTGTATTAGTGTGTGTGTGTGTGTGTGTGTGTGTGTGTGTGTGTGTGTGTGTGTGTGTCATGCAACAGTGACAACATCAGCATATTTGCAGATCGCAGCTTCTGCACAAGGGAGTGAGAGTGAGCAAAGAGACACAGCGGGAGACAACGCTGGAGACGTGTATGTGTTTGTAGGAGTTATGTGTTTGCATGCAGAACCCATGTCAAGGTTTCTCATGTTCGCCTTCAGTGGAGGAAGAACAAAACACGAAGATCACAGATAAGAGTGAACCCTGCATCTCTGCGCGTCGTCTTAATGAGCGTCCCGGAGTCGGCTCCCCTTCACAGCATGCGCACAAATCAGGGGGTCCCTCCGGTGATCGCCGTCGCAACGGTGAGCGTGGACAGCAACGGTTGGAGGAGGTGGGGGGAGCAGCGTGCTGATAGGAGACACTCTTTACACACGGTGAGGGTAGCAATTATTCCAACCAGAGCGCCTGCCGACGGTGAACAATGCTGCTTTAGCGCTGCATTGTCAAGTCTGAGGGATATGGCAAGTCCATTTAACATTCATTCAGTAGGGCTGGCTGGTAGCTTTTTAGTTTGTTTCAACAAATAATAATATCGACATTTTCATCCATATGTAGAAATTACATTTGGACTAGACAAAGCTGGTTTACAGATATCCGTAGGTTAATTAAAGATATCAGTAATTCCTCTTTCACTATTAAGAATAATGAGACAATATATCTACAATTGAATTAGCACATGTTGAAAAAGGGATGTGACTAGTGGGAATTAAATTTTCCATTTCAGATATGATATGTCATATCAACAACCTATTGTGGGTATGTGGGCGTCATATAAAGTACCACAAAGCAACTGGTAGACTTTTAAATAGGCAAGGCCTTCCTCATGAATATTCCAAAAAAGCATGTTGAAAATATGTATAATGTTGTACTTCTAGATATCTGAAAGGACATTCTTACAAGCTAAAATTTCAAACTGACAAACAGTATGAATTTTTTATTTATTTATTTATTTTTTATTTATTTATTTCGATCATGTTTACAGTGTACCAACCAATGCAACACCATTTACATCAGGTTGACCGAAAAAAAAAAGGTTTAGGCTGAAGCTAATTAGCTTATACATGCCTAACCTTTGTACTTTACAACCTTGTTGCTAAGAACAAAAATTTGTTTTTGTATTCAATTTTAGATATGTGTTTTTGTGGATGTCAATATTGACATTTCCACTGGGGAGAAGTGAAATGTTGATTTTGACTAGTGAAAAATGATATCTTTAATTAGAAGTAGTAGAAATGGAGGAATTCTCCAACATTTTGGCACATTGGATTGTTACTGAGTTAGATATGAACATCAGTAAACGTCTTCTGACGGAGTCTGTTTGTTTCCCCATGTCACAACTTGGCCCTAAGCTCGGCTAAGCACCTCATGCAGCCACCTCCGTATTGAACGCACAGATGAGATTAGTATTGATCTCCTTATCTAACTCACAGTTAGACAGCAAATAAGCACATTTCCCAAAGTGTCTGAGTACGCCTTGATGACTTTTGACTGTGGTTACGCATTGGAACACATCTGTGGGTTTACACTCTTTATTGCATTATGAAAAAGAAAAAAAAAGAATATAGGTATTATTGTGTAAAAACCAACCAGTAAGTCACCAGCAACAAGCACATAATCCCTATCAACCTTCCCACAGGGAAAAAGTTCACCTTGTTTTAGTGGGTTCAGTTTAGAATCAAGAATCGGTCTAGGTGACAATGAAATGTGTGCATGCATGGTGAAAGTAATTCTGAGGCAGATAAAGGAGAAATGGGCCTGGCAAGTAGTGTGTTTGTGGTTACAGAGCGAGAGAGAGAGATAGAGAGAGTGAGAGAGAGAGAGAGAGAGTTTTTTACTCCTGATTGCAAGTCGTCCCTTCAATCTCTTACTCAACATCTCTGTACCTCTCTTTCTCTCGTTCTCTCTCCAGGCCATCTCTCACTTAATCTCCCATTCTCTTTCTCTCCACCTTCAATTCAGTTTAATTTGCTCTGCTGGCATGGGAAGTATGCATTTATGTCAGCCAGACATCCGCTGGGGTAACTGATGGTGCAATAACCATAGGGAAACAATGCTCTCAAACAGGAGGGAGTAGGTATCGCTATTGAACCATTAAATAAGGGAACGCTCAATGCTCTGTGTGACTTCCTAGGAGGGAAATTACTATTTTTCCCTCCAAATAGCTCAGCTATCTGATATAGGACCATGTTGGATTCAATTGCAGAATGATGAAGTAACTTCTAATTGTGAGATTTTGCCATTCTACTCTGGAAAAATGAATTCATGACAACAAGTGTGGAATGTGGGGGGAATGTTGTGTTGACGGTGGCTCCATTTTGATCTTGAAAAGGGATGGATGGAAGGAAGAGGAGATGAACCAGCGAACAGTATGACCATATTTGGTCTGTGGAGGAGGGATGTTTGGATCTGATGAACACAAGCAGCAGAGCAGCAACCTTACTGGATCTGGATCCATGTTGAGATATTTCCAGGGCAGATGTGATAGAGTCTGAAAGCAGCTTTTGTGATAAGTAAATGGTATGTCCTGATGTCAAAGAGCTAGTAATTATTTGCCAAATCATTTTGACATTTCACAATCACAGGGGAGAACATCCATCATAAATTCATGTTACAATAGTGGTCTGAAAAGGTTAGAACTTGCTGAAGCCCCTGAAAAATAGAACAATGCCACTTTCAGTAATTCAGACAGACCCATAGTTTCATTAACTATGTATGCTTCAGGTTGATGACATCTGTGAACCAAACTATTATCAGACCTAAATTTGAACCATGAGCAGTTCACTCGCATTTACAGTCTGTTAATCTGCAGCAGAGCTAAAGCAAAATGACATAAGAGTCAGCCATATTCATCATATTCCTCTGCAAGTATCGAATTAAAGTATCAAATGTCATAAGGTGCTGTTAAATAGCCACAATTCAAGTATTCAAAGAGTGGAGCAAAAGCCTGTTCAGTAAAGGTCCATGATAATTGCGTTGCCTTGGTTGACAACTTGTGAAATGTTTCGTATATATAGCACCATTTTTATCCCTCACTTCTCCTCATGTCCTACCTGTGATTCTTGTCATTTATTATTATTAGTATTATTATTAGTACCTTGTTTGTACAATTTCAGAAACATACTGTTCACACCCATGTTCAGCTCATCTGGACAAACAGTGACACTGACTAGGACTGTCACCATATTAGATTTCCCTGCACCATTATCCTGACCAAGTATTATCCAATATTGTTATGATATCAATTGAAAATGAGCAAATGATAATAATGATGTTATCAGACAAATCCATCTTCAACAGTATTGTGAGTTTTGTCAATCTAAATACGAGCATAGGGAGGTGGAGAGAGCCTGTATCAGGCGGCAATATGTGGTTCTGAAGAGTGAAGTCAAGATGAATTGCCTTAAAGTTGAATTCTCTTTGCTGGCCATCAGGGGGCGACTCCTGTGGTTGCAAAAGGAAGTCTGATTGCCTGGAAGACTATGGGAAAATGACCCTTGGTTATTATCTCAGTAAACATTGTAAACAATCAATCATTAGTTTCATTAGTCGTCTTCAATACAGCATGATTTTTATTTAGTAAATGATGACCTTGTGAGGCCTCGCTACCATTGCAACCGTCACTACCACGCTACCACCCTGCCAATACATTTAGCAACTAAGATGACTTCAACACTGAGCTGTAAATTTGACCGAATTATGAATGTTCATTTTTAAACCTCACACCAGAATCCAGATGGATCCAGATCCAGTAAGGTTGCTGCTCGGGGTGCCGCTCTGCTGCTTGTGTTCATCAGATCCACCTGTCGCTCCTCTGCACTCCAAATATGGTCACTTCCCTCACTGGTTGGAGGTGGAACAAACTTGAGGCTTCAAACCCATAGTTCACAAACCAATGGGTGACAGCCTGTGGTTTGTATACACAACTGTATAAGAGTATGTTTTAAAGGAGTAGTGTGTAGGATTTAGTGACATAGTGGTCAGGTTGCAGATTACAACCAAATAAACACCCCACCACTTCTAAGCATGTTTGAGAGCTACAGAGGCCTTCAGGCAACCTGGCTGGAGCCAGTGTTTGATTTGTCTGTTCTGGGCTAGGAGATCCAACATGGTGGATTCTGTGAAGAGGACCCACTCTCTATGTAGATACGAAGGGCTCATTAAGCTAAAACACATACAAGCGCTCTTCATTTCAGGTGACTATACACTAATGAAACATTAAGAATAATATATCCCATTTCTGCCAATATATCTCCCTAAATCCTAGTCACTTGACCCTAAACAGAAGCTGGATTATTTAAACAATATGTGTATTATAAACGCAACATATATATTTCATTGACTGTTATCGTAAATACCAGGATATTGCATCACTGCTATCTAAAACATAAATATAACATTCACTGTCTATGAAATGTCTGTAATTTAACACAGTTTACGCCGCTTTACTTTTGTTACATTATTTATAGTTTTACATTATTGACCAATCATTGGGTTCAACCTGACCTTTTGGCTGTCTCAGATGCAATACTTTCTCAGACGCATCCTATCCACAATTAGCATAGTGAAAGGTTCCTTCACACTTTGAAAACAACAAATATATATAACAACATACTATATAGCCAATATAACAAATCACCTCCATGATAATGTGATTTTAAATTTTACAGTTGTAATGTACTGTGGAACTGACGATCACATTACCCCAGAGACTCTAAGTTCTCTCATTTCCCCATTTCTCTTTTACTGGAAACCATAAACCACACAGCTCCCTGCCTGCACAAGTAATCAATTATACGGTAATATTAAACCAGCTGCATGCATTTCATGTATGGTGCCTTGCTTCTCTATTTCCCTCTATTTTCATTTGCCCATTATGATTTAAATGACATTCTCCATGCATTCACTATAGATATCCAAGTGATAATAAGGAGATGTTTATGTATGACAGGCATATCAAATCCCTCGGGGAGTTTCTTGATTGATTGGATTCCACCTCCTATAGGGAACTCTTTACAGCCACCAGCCAATCACTGATCAACAGCGAATGTGCCTTTGACCTGGAGATTTATGGTTGATCTGCAAATGGCGATTCTCTTTTCTTCATTTTAAGCGAGTGTGAAATGCATTAGTTATACTGTAACCCACAGGTCTTGCACATTTAAGGGTTTAAAGTGTGTTAGTTTGTTCATCAATTCATAGCCTTACTCATCTGGTTTGGGCAGTTTCTTTTTGCAAGCTCCTGTATAAAGTGCTATAATTGTCTGTTAAGTACTAGAGAGCATTTCTGAAAGGTGTAGATGGGGTAATGGGAATCGTGCCAAGTGGGACTTCGAGTTCAGCAGCTGGTTTGAGGTGCAGCAAGAAATGGAAAGACGGTGCCAGAGGAGGGAAATACTGTATGGGTGGGCAATTCTGTTAGCTTTTTATCCGTCATTGTGTCATAGAATGGAATTTAGAAAGTGAGGGAGCTGCCGTTGTACTTACAGATACATTATATCTCACATATGCACAGAGTTAAAAATGCTCACACAAAATTCCTGGGAAACTTCTGCATCCACGTTTGCAGGCGTACATGCCACTAGTCTCTCCCTAAAATGATGTTTAATTCAGCTGCATCTCTTATTCTCCAGCCTAGTTTTGATGTAGAGAAAATAAATAATATACCATGCACAGCAGCAGTGGCAGTGTGAGTGTGTTTTTAAGGAAGCCCCTGTCTCTATGCTTTAAAGATATTTTTTGAACAGGCCGAGAAGCCTAAACAGCAAGGCTACCGCTGAAAACATTTATTTACTTTTGGAATTACGGTATGCCATTTCATTTTGCACAAGGAGAGGAAAGCTGGCTGCTCAGAAACAACCCCTGAGCTATGTATTTCTTCCTGCAATGCCCCCCCTCTGCCAACTCCCTTAGAAAAGGGAAGAAGAAATGGCTGTGGGTAACAGTAGGGGGTAAAAAAAAATCCCTATTGAGTGGAATGATCCTCTCGTTTCAACTGGAGTCAAAAATGCATGGAGTCCTCCTGTGTAGGCCTGCACAGGAGGATAGACAAAGCTCTCCAGCAGGAGACAAGGTCACTGTCTGAATCCCATCATCCCACGGCTGGCCTACTTGTGTCCACACTTTCCTTCTTCCCCCTTTTCTCTCTTGGTCGTCAAATCACTTCTAATGATGCAGCAAAAGAAAACAGACATGTGGGTGTGACCCATTTTAAACAGCAGCGAGGAACCTGCCAGCGATTACCGTAAATCGTAAATAATTTAGCCTACCGCAGTATACCGTTGCACGCGCGTTATTTGTTTGGATGCAGAACCGGCTCTGGAAACGATGAACGGTTTGAACGATGTCCAGTGACAAGGTAGAGTAGCTAACGCCTTAGCTAAGATTAGCCAACATGCGCCATAGCGATAGTTACATATATATTAGCACAATAGCTAACGCCTTAGCTAACATGAGCCAATAAAATAATCGACAATGTATTGTACACAGATGCACACTGTTGGGAAAAAAATGATTACCGGTATTATTTACAAGTCCAGCAGCAACAAAGCCAAGTCACCATCCGTCTTGCATTTTGTAGCCTCCTTCAGCTCTCGCCAACGAGTGTGAGCCGGTCCGATATTCACTCTTGTACGAGCTCTTTCTTTGTCATGCTCCTGTTTTCTTTTCTTTGCCTCATCGGACATTATACTCCTCCTTTTCTTTGGAGGCAAAAACTACCTAGCTGCAAGGTATCTTCCACGCACCTGCCAGGTGTTCTCCCACTGATCTCCATGCAGAGCCTCCACCTACCGGCTTTTGTAACGCTTGCCGTAAAGCAGGTCAAATTCGTAGTCTCATTAGAACTACAAAACCGCTACCCGACGAGGCAAAGTTACATAGTGCAGTTACAGCCAACAGAGGGCTGCAGAGCGAATGCTGAAGTGCCGTTCACCCAGTTTTGAGGTGATGAACCACTGAAACTATTTTGGAAACATTATTTTAAGGCACTAAATACTCTTTAGTGTTGCTTTAAACCAAAAACGACTGCATCTATGGCAGTGATTCATTAAACGTGTTAACTACCATTAGACTGATGAAAAAAGCCTGTTTCTAGCGCCCATTTTAAAACTCTGGTAGCATTTACTGTATTTTATGGTCGTAAAATCTTGCTGGCGAAACATTAAACGCTAGGTTTCCCCACCAAATACATGTAAACATCAGGCCACTAAATACTGGGCTACCTACTCATGTATTCTACCCACTTCCTAATAGCACACAGATTGATGGTTAATGTTCTTATATAGCTTGACGAGCTATTGCACCCCGTTCTTCCGTAGCCAATTTGCGTGCACGGCCTCGTGCACATCATCCATGTTTACAAACTGCAAAAAAGGTCTACGCCTCTCAGAATTCACAGATATGCATAAAACATGATATCCAAGTGATATTACCAACAGGAGGCTTTTCAAGTGATTTTGTCGGGTGAAATGATGACTCGAGGTTTGTTTCAACTGGAGCTAGAAAGCAAGTCTGTCTCCAGCTGTTGTCTTGACTCACCATTCATTTCATGTCATGCAGAAGACATACTGTTTCTAGACGTAGGAACTGTTATTGTCAAGATATAATTGTTTGAGTAGTAAATATCTTAATAAAGTCATGATAAACTTTGTGGAAATGGAACAAAGAAAGCTCTCTGCTGGTTCAGCCAAGAGGGCGTCTACTCTGTTGAACTTAGTTTCGGGTCAAGTAGTAGCACTAGACAGACTGACTGGTTATGGTTGCCGAGCAATTCAAGGGGCCAGGGTTTAACAAACGGCCTTTTCCCATCCCACATCCATAATATTGACATATTGAATGGGTGAAGGAAAACAGCTAAAAAAACATTTCATTATGAAATGTGTTTTTGAGCCTTTACAGCAGGAGGATTTCTCTGGTGAAAGAGATAATAACCCTATGCTGTTGCATCCATTAATTCACGCGTTCTCATGGTTGAATATGGGTATAATTGATTCAGCACAATATTGGAAAATTACACAGGCAGAGGATAAAAAACATTCAGAGCAGTATGTGTAAGCTGAGGTATAAACAGCTGATTCCTTACTTTTGTTCTAGCAAAGATCAAAATATTTTCTTGACACTTGATACTTCTGCTCCTTCTTTTTTCCCCCCTCTTCCCTGCTTTGAGACAGCCTGTGGAGGCTTTCTAATAAGCCCCATAAAGGCTCTGTTCTCAGCCTTGTAGTGTCATGAGGAACGTGGGTGCATTTCATGCTCTGTGGCTTTAGTGGGAATAAACAGATTAGTGGAGCGCGTGTTTGCATTGTTTCCCCCCCTGTCTGACTGTAAGTTTCACCCTGTTACTCCACTTTAAAAGGAGGCAACACCACAGTTGACAGGAAGTCTGTTTTTAGGTTGAAAGGCAGTGAGAACCATGACGATTTGAGTTATAAGATTCATTACATAAAAATATCTTATCAGCCAAAATAGTAGAACTAATGAGTGTTCTGATCACCATCTGAGACGATATAGATCACATTTATTTTCTAAAATATAATTTGGTGTCAGATTTGTCAGCTCACTGCCGGGAAACCTCCACACATGGGAAGTCAAAATTTAAGCAAAAATATACGTTTCTTTCCAGAACAGCAGGAGGCAAGTGAGAAATCGAGACTGCTGCAAACATAAACCATTTTTAACCAGTCCAACCCTGGACCACCATTGGGAAAAGATATCTGTGTAAGTTTGTTGAACTTTCAGTTTTTCTTTGATGAAATGTGTGGATTCTACTATATAGATGGAGGTAAAGTAAAAAAGAAATCTTCTACATCCACTGATCTTTGACTCCTCCTCTGTAGTTTAAAAGATGACCCTTATTTACCCATTAACAGATCTGCATACCTATTGTCCTTGGTATGCTAATTAGATGTGATAATGAATGCAGTAAACACTTTCCTCCCTCATGTTGTGCTGTACGTGTTATCTAAAACCACCCCCATATTCCATTATGCCACTCTAATAGAAAATGCCACTCTTTGCATCTCTGTCCCATTCCCAGAGGAATGGAGTTGAACATTTACTCAGTCAGTCCCACATAGGAACAACATATTTGTTTTTACTCCATTAAATTACTCTGCACCATTTCTTCTCTGCAAAAAGAGGAGTTTGAGAAAGAGGCACAGAGTCAACAAAAAAGCCCCAGCGAAGAGGACATGGAGTCTGTCAGAGACTTCTGTATGGCCAAAATCAATGAACACACAGAGGCAATTAGTAAGCTCATGGCTGATCTGCAGAAAGCAGAGCAGGAACTGAAGACCGAACGTGTCCAGTCGTTGGAGGAGAGATCCTCCCTCACGGCCCAGATTGATGTCAAGGCAGCAGAGAGCAGCAGGATCGCAGCGGCCCTGAAAAAGTCAGAAGAGCTGCAGTGTCAGGAGGAGAAGTCAACCCTTCAGAAAAAGTTTGAAGAACAGTTGGCGAGTGACCGCCTGGTATGGTGGCAGGAGAGAGACTCCCTGGTGAAGCAGAACCTGAAAAACAATGCTTCCTATCAGGCTCAGTTTGACAAGCAGAAGCAGAGGAAGAGCCTCATTGTGGCTGCTATCGCAAAAGGCCGAGCAGCAGCACAAGAGTGATCAGGAGGAGAAGTTATCTCTCCTTCAGGCCACTGAGAGCCTCAGGCAGGCTCTCAAAGAAAAGAAGAGGAGTTGAAGACCACAGAAAGCTCCTTGAGGTCCCAGCTGGACGACGCTCAGAGCCAGAAGAAGAAGATGTGGTTTAAAAAGCTCTTCCCCAGACGTGCACACTGATGAAAGCAAACACACGCAGACACACACATGCACACACACACACACACACACGTGTGTAATCCTGCTCAATGTGTTAAGTGTGTGGTCAGTGCAGCCCTTAGAGCGAGTTAGTACTGGTTTTCTCTGAGGTTGGCAAATTTACTCCAGTGACTGCCGTGACAGAGTGTTCTGTAAACCATCTCTCACATCGATTTAAATTTATTTACGTGATTTCCTTGGATAGGGTAAACTCTTTCCTTTGATATATTTAATTCAAGTTCTATGAACAAGAAAGTAAAAGGATATCATTTCACGATGCCAAAGAGGGCTCTGGAACTTCAAGTGCAACTACCCCTGTTGTCGTGGTACAGAAAAGCAACCCCTCATGGGGATTGCGGAGGTTTGAACCATAGTCCCCTTGGACTTGCTGTCGCTGTATTCCCTCCATTGGTGGCTGAACAGGTTTCTTGGATACACTGCATCTGGTACCTCTGCGGCAGGACGGACATGGATCTCTGTCTCAATCTTGATCAACTGTTCCTTGGTGCTCTGCTCCAGCAACTCCTCAGAGGGACACTGAATGAAGTCCTCCACAATGTTGGCCATAATCACTAACCAAGTCTAGCAACCTAGATAATCAAACTGGGGTATATTCTACTAAATTTTACATTATGCAACAAGTGGACAAAACAAAAACTGGAGTCTCCCCATCCTAAAATGACTAGTAAAAATAACTAGCTAACTAAACTCAGGTAGCCTACCGGTGGTGGATATTTACTCACTGTAACCCAGTGACATTGGAAAACAACTGCATAAAACAGCAACTCGCTAACCGAGCCTGCTCTATGCCTAACCGAGGAGAACACCAGTCCAAATAATGCCACACCAAACAGTTTATCACTAGCTGTTTACCTCAAAACAATGAGCCCAAATATTTGGATTAGGTTAAAACTCCCCAAACTAACACACTACAGTCATGTGTGATACTCCCCCCAAAAGTAGTACAAAATACTACCACAATACTACAAAAATCTTGTTTTTACGAGCCCCCATTTTGTCACGACCTGGCTCAAAGGTAGGACAAAATATGGAGACCACACATGAGTTTTAAAGTTGTAAACCTAAATGTATTTAAATAAACTAAATTAACTACTGTCAACCAGTTCATCAGTAATGTTTGTAGTGTGTGTGTAGGTATAAGACAACAAAAAAGCGAAATAACCCAAGATCAAACAAAACCAGCAACTCAGAGAGGAGAGAGGGAACGAAAGAATGCTCAGGCACCCATAGATGTAGGTGAGCAATCACACCAACTCAGGTGTTAACCATCTCTCCTAATGAGCCACTCCCAAGATCCCAGGCAACCAAATGGAAAATAGGTCAGAGGCCAAGGAGCTGTCATAGAAGAGACTACCCATTGTCCCCTCTGGTTCTCTTGGATGGGGGAGGCCAGCCTTCTGGGGCAGGAGGGTCACCCCTATGCATTCCCACCAGTCCCTCTGATGGCAACACTCTTCTGGCCAGGACGGACATGGTTCCGTCTGCTGCATAGCTTCTTTCATGGCTCAGCATGGTGCCTCCCCAACAGGAGGGACCTCCTGTCTCAGCTGGGGGTCAGGTTTGTCATCCCGAACCCTGCCACCCACAGCTGGTTGGCCTGACTGAGCCATTGACCCACCCACGCCGCCTGCCTAGAAACCCTGGACCTCTTGGACCCATGGAACCCCTGCAATCCCCAAGCTTCTCTGCTTTCCTAAAATAAAGCATCTACTGCTTATATCCACAACTAGCTTGTCTGTGTCTGCATTTGGGTCCAACAGGTTAATAAATCACCACAATAAAACAATTTTATCATTAATAGCAGATTTATCCGAGTGTGACGGACACCATAAATATCACTATAAATTAGTATTTTATTATCATTTACTTTGTTGCTTATTATTACTTGTCATATTCCACTTTTCCCTCAACCTGTTTACCACTACACTCCAGTCTCTCCTTCTCTCTTTTTGATTTACTTCCACCCACCCTCGCTGTGACTCCAAATAAAGAAGTGTGATTACACCGCTTGCTCCGTCATCACATTAGAAAGAACAATCACCTGAAGAGTGATGGGGCTTTCAATGCAGCCCATGTAAGAGGAAGAGAGAAGTGTGGAGAGTGGGTGATGGTGGTGGTGGGGATAAGATTGGTAGCAGAGGCGAGATGAAAGGGATCCTTCACTCACTCGCTCACAAACAAACACACACACACACACACTTCACTCTGTGAGAAACTTGCAGCAAACCGCAATATCCCCATGCCAAATGTTAGCCTTAAGTAAGTGTGAGTTTGTACTCTGGAAGGGAGAAGGCTGTGTGTGCCTCTGTATGTGTTTTACTTTGACCAGTGGTGTTAGTCCAATCTCCTGGCTTCCACTCCTTCCTCTGTATTTGTGAAACTGCTGATGCTGTTGTTGCCAGCATGACTGGCTGCCATTGGCTCGTCTGGGCAGCGTTTTCTTGGCTCATTCTGAGGATCACTGAGGATTGGAGGTTGGGTCTCTGAGGCTAGTAAAGACCCACAGGGCACCTGTTCAAAGCTCCAGAGACTGGAGCCGCTCTTTGGACCGCTGTCCCCAGGGCCATGTACCTTTCCAGGGGATTAGCAAAGGGAGAGTTAGCCTTTCACGACCAGAACGATGAGCAATTGAGTCTCAGGGGATCTGCTGTCTTCAAGTGGGTCCAGCTAAGCTAGCACGCCAAGGTTTAAATAAGGTCAATATGGGTTAGTGGTATTAGCAACACACACACACACACACACACACACACACACACACACACACACACACAGAAATTCACTGTTTAATAAAAACTCTTTATGCGGCTATTAATACAAATCAAATTGTACACACATATAGTCTTCTATATGGTCTTCTCTGTATTAAGCTAGCTTTGGGTTTACACAGAGATACAGTTACATGGATATTTGGGGTGCACGCCTAAACTGACCAGGAGGCAATAAGAAGTAAGGGTCAATACTGGTGCTTTCCTATTTCAGGCACTGTGGATAATATTTGATTTGACAACACAAACACGTTTAATCAAGTCCAATCAAACACTGGACTTTCACCCAGGAGTCCAGTGTTTGTGTTTGTGTGAAACAAAAAAAGAACATACTTCCTTTAACCCAAACCATGACCTTATACTACACCTGACCAAGCAGTTTTGTTGCCTAAACCTAAACTATGCAATTGAGAATGCAGTTTTGAAATGGAAAAAGAACCACTAGCAGTATGTATGTAGACAACAATTTTAATTTTTGAATGTATAAAACATCAAGATTCAATGTTTCCGTGGTTTTGCTGAAATGTACAATGCCTAGAATTCATTCTTGAGACCGGGTTGATTAAACATACTAATCATACTCTTTCCTCATTATATCCCCTGTGTAAGAGAACAAGGCATCTTTGGTGAATTGAGGGCACTACAAGAGACTGTATGTGAACCACAATCTCCCCTCTTCTCTCCTCCCCCCTCCCTTCCCCAATGCAATACAAACAGCCACATTATTGAAAACAACAAATATTTTTGGCAAAACAATTCCCTCCGCAGGCTGTGAGCCTTATTGCCTTGGATGTCCTCTCTCAGCGGCATGGAGGACTGAAAAAAAAAAAAATGACGTGAGATCCAAAGCAGAGTCTCGTTGCCTGTTGTTTCTTTAATTTCCATCCACAGAGCTCCAGAGCTGAAATAGAGCCAGAGAGTGTTATTGGTGTGATTATTCTGTTGCACTATGTAGCAGAGAACGGTGGCAAAATGAGCTCACAGTTGCGACTATCTCCGCCCTAACTGAGTACCAGCCGGCCCCATGGACAGACTGATAGCGGCTGCTGTATATGAGCTTCACTCTGGCCTCTGGCAACTGGCGTCATAACTGGATGGGCTGGGAGGGACACATGAGTCCAGAGTCGAGGTTGAAAAGCTGCTTATCATGCAGTTGGGTCCCCAGCCTTGGGGTGAGGGGGGTTTGGTCAGGGTCAATGTTTCCATGGTGATTGGATATAGGTTATTTGTTTGGAGGCAGTGTCCGTCCTCACTGTGTCACACCTCTGAGGGATAGACAGCAGCTGCAGAGCTTCACGGGTTTGATGAATGACCACAGAGGAATCAGTTTCAAGCAGTATCCACACACAGCTAATTCTGTTGTGATACTTAATATAATATACCAAACAACACATTTTATTCATTGGTATGAAGTGGACTGAAGTCATAGTCAGTGTCAGCAACAACTCTGCTCAAAGCCCCTATGTGGAGAAGGGGTTTACCTCTGTTACACCCCACCCTTTGGGGAGCCTTTTGGGGTGAACAACAATCCAACATTGACCCCAATAAATAACAAAAAGACACCTTTTAAAACCATTAAAATCCACAGGATTTAATAACAGCCAAATGCAACGTACACATGGCTGGACTTCCACAACACATGACAAAACTGCATAAAAGGCAGCAAGACCAGCAGTGTCTGCACAAGAGGCCTGCCTCCCTGCTGCTGGCACTGGCGCTTTTTAAGATCTTCCTTCCAGGCCAGGTGCACCTCGTTGTGGGATTAAGCTCACCTGCAGCCACTGGAGGGGAAGGAGGGACAAGAGCACAGGGAAACATACAGCCATAACAACCTCCATGCAGATAGCAATAACATGTCTTTCTATCATCTCGTTCTGTCATCAACCATGGTAGAAATACACATTTTTGTTGCTTTGTAACAGTTGTGGAAGTCCCAGAAAACCTAACACTGTTGTGTCACAATAAATAATTAAACCATATTTAGCAATTCACACATCGGCTGAATTAAGCTGGTTTACAAACCCAAAATACTTTTAATTTAACAAAACAAATCAAAAGGATTCTGAAATAACTACATGTAGTGTGAATCCAAGCTTTGTCAGGTCAGTCTGCAAGAAAACAAGCAACCAACTGTTAAAATCTTTGTTTTCTGATTGGTTGCTATCTGATGCTAACATCGCTGCTCCGAGACACGTCACATACATTTTTTCGCATTGACATAATCAGTCAGCCTGAAACATTTGCATTTGTACACACCATAAGCAATGTGATGCCTGCTGTAGTATTAGGATCCTATTTGGACACATTTAACAAACAAAATATCCACAGAGATAAAGAATGAACAATCTGCACAAAATGGAGCATCAACCAGAATATGTATGACAATTTCTAACATCTGATATCACCTCTTAATCATGAAATCATGCTAATGTATGCATTAATAAGCCCAATTAGGATTTATTAGCAGAACTTGTGTTAACTAGGCGTATCACATCTGATTTATTTTTCTGATTCTGTCACAAGGCAACGTAAGTGCTTCATGCCTGTTGTGCGGTGTCACTTAGAACTGACAAAACACTCTCAGGGTAAACATTAGTATCAAGTATGTCTATGGCACTCCATTCTGTAAGGCAGCAACTACTGCTTGTGGCACAGCTGCCTCATGAGCACATTCTTCCTGGTAAAAGTGCCCCGTTTGTGGGACACAGGTTCAGGAGGACAAGACCACATGCATGAGTAGCCAGTAGAAGCCTTCAGTGTGTCAGAGATCTCCTGGTCTCCTGCCAGCCTGGTTATAGATCTCACCAAGGCAGGGTCTTGTGGCAGCTAGTGTTTAGCCTCGGTGCTAATAGCCTGGTGTACTGAGCCTTGGGAAATTAGCGGCGCACTGAAGCATGCTCCAGGAAGCTTGGTGAACCTCGGTCGGAGGAAGAGCAGTCACACGTAGGCCAGAGGAATCAATGTCCTTTAGGGACCGAGGGGCTGAGCTTGAGAGCACTGAACTCTCTCTAACCTTGGCTAGTGGCTGTGGTGTAATTGCGCCGGTTCAGTGACGGAGATAAGGTGAGAATTGACAGGGGATGAAGCTAAAGAAGAGCAAGCAGGGAGGTAGGCTTGGCTGAGGTTTTGTGCTGAGATGTTACACGGAAGCCTTCTCTCTATTTGCAGATATGCTTATAAAAACAGGCACTTTTCAAACAAAAGGTGTGTTTCCAGCATTGGAGGATTTTTAAAATGTCAATCTGAATCCAGGTCCCAGCAGTGAGAAATCTTTTTGTTGGAAAAAAGTCATACTCTAAAGTGTTTGAGTAGTAAATAGAAACAAAAGACAGTTCTATGTATGATTTCAAAACTTATTGCACCCCCTTGGGATGTGGTTGTGAACAACAAACATTTGTGTAATGTCTCTGATCACGATTAGAAGTTTTCCACTCAACAATATCTGATCTGCAGTGGCAACAAAAATATCTGCACGTCTGGCTGACACCTCTCCGTGGATGTCTGCACACTACCTGAAGCTCAACCTTGACAAAACAGAGCTGCTCTTCCTTTCAGAGAAGAATCTCCCATCAGTGACCTGTCCATTACCACTGAGAACTCTGACCTGATGTCACACGGGATGATCAGCTGTCCTTCGCTGCCAACATCGATTCGACAACCACTCCTACAGAATCATCGTCCACAGCACCAGGAGGATCGACCCTTCCTCACCGAGGAAGCAACACAGCTTCTGCTCTAGGCTCTTGCCATCTCATGCCTATCACTCCAAATCCTCCCTATTGACACCAGAAGAGCAAAAAGTCTTCAATCACAGACTGAAAACTCATCTGTTCAGACTGCACCTTGCCCTTAAAAAGCACATTCTCCATCTTTTATTGACAATAAGTGCTAGAGAAAGTGCCTTTTCTTCAAGTGCTACATTTAGAGACATTAAGTTATTGTCTCTAAATGTAGCAGGGCTTCATATTTGCTGAAGTTGACATAATTGATTCTTGCCATTTGTGTTATTGTATCCAAATGGTTGATTGCACTTTTTGTGAAGTAGCTCTGGATGAAAGTGTCCGATAAATCAATGGGTTGGAATGTGATATGAATAAAGAGGCTGTGAGTTATAGCCAAAGGTGTCTTAAAGCAGGGAATTGAGCCAAAGAAGCTAGTGGGAACTGCTGCTCAGCTACAGTAACACCAGCTGGAGTTCCCAGCAAACTTTAAGTCCTCTTTTCTCACTAAAGACATCTGAAGTACAGTTTCTGATCAAGGACAAGGTTTTAATAAACTAAAAATGAGGATGTCGTCCAATGCTGACGGCAACAGCTCAAGTTTACTTTCTCCTTGCTGGCTCAATGCAACACGCCAATCTTCTATTGGAAAAATATAGGCTTTTTTATTTACTTATCACTTCATTTATAAGAGCTTGGCTTCCTTAGATGTGATCCCAGCTGTGACATACCCTTTTGACAATGCCGTTTTGTCTTTGCGCCGCATTGCAGCTGACACATCGTCCACAGCAAGCAGTTGACAAATGTGAATTGTGAATAAATGGCCAACAGTCAGCTCACTTTCCCCAAGCGAGTGACCTGGGTCTTGTTGGGCTCGGTCATCCGAGGGAACACTCTGGGACTGCTTCCACTCAGCCAGAAAGCACCCGGGAGGTGACTGGGCCTTGGACACATCAGTAGGACTGCAGCTCCCATAGGCCACCGGGGTTAGAGATCACAGCCGCAGACGGGGGTTAGGGAGTGTTTACAGTTTGTAGAAGTAGCTGATGGAAATGAAGAATGATGGTGGCAGAGGAAAGGGATGGTCTCGTCTCGCTGATGCAGAGAGGCAGGAAGTAAACTCTGTACTAAGCCCAATAAATTAAAATCAGCAATTTCCCACAGAAGTCCACTCATAGCATCATGGAAACCCTCTGACTCAGCATTCAGCACTGCAGTCTCCATTTAATTACAGAATAAAAGCTAATAATCAGAGGGGACACAAGGAGTGGATTTGTTTTTGTTTTTTTCCTATTGTATAATTGATAGAGATGTTTAATTTTAATCATCCAAAAGCTATTTGGCAATGACCGAGACAGTTAAACATGGTTTAAATAACCTTCAGATAGCCTTCAAAGTGGCAATATATCCAAGTTGATTTATTGTTATAATAATAATAATACTTATTATTATCACTTTTATTCTTATTCTCATTTTAACAATACTATGACTACTATGAATAAAACTAGCTATTATTTTGCATGCTCTCATAAGAACAAACATGTTTCCAGTAAATCTTACAATCAATATGCTCTGAAGAATCTATTGTATTGACATTCTACAAAAGTTGGGAGAAAATCAATGCCATATTTAAGTAAAAGTACCAGTTTTATTAATATACCGATTCTCACACACAGTATTAATGGCTCGGGGCATGTCGGTTTTCCTATGTACATGCATACACTTGTCATTTGCACATGCATACTGCAGGAATCAGCACATCGTAATTAACTGAGAGCAGACAAAAGCTCTCCACTGCTCACACCGAATGTGCTAATTGCATGAGGAGCAGCGGGTTGGGTTGGATTGTCTCAAAAGCCTTCGTACTGTATATTTCAGCCGTGCCCACTGGGGTTTCCTGTTTGAGCAGGACACTGTGGGAAAGGTCACTTTGCTGTGTGAAGATAGTGGAGCATGCTCAGCACTATATCCTCACTCCATGATTTCTTGGTTTTACATGGGCTCAATACTAGAAAGCTGCCTTGCAATAAAAATACATATTCATAATTGTTAGTTTTGAAGACTATAAAAGCCATTTGAGGAATGTCTGATTCTTTCTCATGGCACCTTGAAGCAAGCAAAAAAAAGAGCAGTTTATTTTGTAAAACAAATATTTTTTGCTTCAATTACACAACACATTTTTTTGAATTATACAAAGTTTAAAGTTTACATCTGGAGCTGTAAACTGTAAACTCTAAGATTACTCTGTGTGTGACTTATTTAATAGAAGACACCCTTGGATCCACATGAACCGATGCATTTTAACCCTAGAACACTCACCATGGTGTCATGTGATTTTCATTGTGTTGCTGCTGTCTGAGTTGCGTGGGTCCTTGAGTAGCTTCAGTATGCTCACTGATGTCATCGAAGGTAGGCGTGTGTCCCTGCTTCCATGGTCTTTTCTACAGGCACGTGTTCAGGTGATTTTCACCTGACGTTAGTGATAGAGGGTAAAATATTTTTGGGTAGACTTTACATGGCAGGGACAGGTAAAATGCAAATGACTTCACAGGACAGGGTTCACATGTCCCTGGAACTGTTGGACCGAAGAACAAGTCCCTCAATCTATTATTTTTATTTTTAGGACTATTTCAAGAAAGAGTCCCTAATTTTTCACATTTTAGAGCCTTTTTATAAGGTCTCCACATGATACTTTTTTTTCATTTCATGCAATGTTGTATAGTGTGAAATAAAAGTATTTCAATTTGCCATGTATTGTTGTACTTTTGAGAGGTATTTTTTATCGGATATATTATATTGGGTCAAATACTCAACGTCAGTGTTCTAAGGTTAATCATATTTTCTCCATACCTCGAGTGGAAAGCGGTAGCTGAAAAAAAATGAAAAAAGCCTGGCAGACTTCAGCATGACTCAGTCTACAGTTTTTCATTTTGATGACATTGACAGCCTCACTGTATTCAATGATAACACTCCTAGGAAGGAAACCAAACTCCTCTGCTCAGCCGAGTGCATCATGTGTGTGTGTGTTTGCCCGTGGACGGGAGCAAAGCAACCCTTTTGCTGTGTTGACAGCGACGACATTGCTCCACAGCCCCCATTTATCTTGGTGACTCTCCTGTACGATTGCTGCCTTTGATTGACTGATGCAACCTTATTTTTTTTTTTTTTTTTGTGTGTTTCATAAAGCACAGGATTACCTGTGTTCTCCCACGCTTTCATTTGCCAATCAACGCACCATTGTCGGCTGTTAGTGTGTGTTTTTGTGGGCTTTTCCCTCCCATCTGGCCTTTAGATGATGAAAGTGCTGCTCCTGTGTTCTGACATGGCCCGTCCCTTCACATCAGGCCTCTGTGATTGAGACTGTCAGCGTGGCACGCTCGCATTTGTCCCTGACTCATAAATCCCGCTGACACACACGTGCGCTCAAACACACACACACACACACGAATCACCTCTGGCTCGCCAACAACATTTTATCTCTTTCTCTCTTACACACAAACATGTCGTCCCACCCGACTGTCAATCAAAGCTCCTGAAAAAGCGAGACGAACAAATCTGCTGCAGACAGTCGGCCTTGACACCTCAGACAGACTTAAAAATGCACACACACACACACACACACACACACACACACACACACTAGCACAAGCACAAAATCATGGTCATGCACAACGTTTCAAGCTGCCTTTCAAATACTAAGATTATATGTCAGCAATCAGAGAGTCTGCATACACATTGGATCACCCACGGCTCTCCTCTCCTTTCAATGTGAATTGATGGCTCAGTTTGAATACTGTTTGATTGAAGCCATCTCCACTCTACAGCTAATGGTCGATAAAAGTACCTCTTTTTATCTCCCGGGCGCTTGCTGCTCAAAGTGTTTTCCTCTTCCTCAGCACCGCTGTGGAAGAGGAGGAGCAGTGAAGGCAGATGTGGAGTCAGAGCACAAGGAAACCAAACACATTAGTTTAGGTTACACAGGTCTGGTCCAAAGGGGACAGGGAAAGACTGATATTTAAAAGGGACAACAGCGTGGTTGTGGGCAGGGTTGGTAGAAATCACTTACTCAGCTGAGCTTGAGCATAACATGAAGGCACAAAGGCACTCTGAAGGGTACAATGATTTTTTTTTGCGTCAGGGAAAAGAAGCAAAGTGATTTAAAGCTACTATGAGGAACTTTCATTGAGTGTTCATTGGCGGTTTCGGTGATTTCCCCAACACCAGTCAAGGTCTGACAGTCTTTCCCGTCCTGGTTCTGGTTCTCCTGTGCATCCCCTCCATCCAGCGGGCCCAGCGGCCTCCAGCATGTGGTCCTGGCCAGAGGAGGAGCTACTGCTGCCGGGCATGGATCTCTGCTCTCCACCTCTCACTGGAGCTCAGTCTGCAGGTTGAAGGTGGCAGCTAATCGGGATCTGGGTCTGTCTACAGAAAAAGAAAAAGACAATCTTTACTTCAGTTCATCCAAATCACTACGGATAGACTATGTAGCCATGTCTTTAATTGGATTCAGCTTGAAATTGCTGTCAAAACCTCACATGACAGATGCTTCATGGATAATATAGGAATTCCCATGGCTGCAGAAAGGCAATTAAGGGTTATGGTTAGTGAAGGTGAAGAACTCTACCCCAGCAACAATGTGAGACAAAGATCCTGAGGGTTGATGTCATGTGAAAGAAAGTGAGAGAAGTAAGAACCCTCCCTATTGTAAGTATCACCACCTCTTGCGTCCTGACACGTGTCACATGTCACCTGCTACTCTGATCACATTTCCTTATTGAGCATCCCCATAGGGACGGAACGGAAGACACATCAAGTTCAGGGTTCAGGATCTAAATTGCAGCAGGTTCCTCCTGCCCCACCCCTGCCTTCCGTTGACAGCTATGAATAAAATATTCCCTTTTTACCCAGGTTTTGTCAGCTGTTTGATGTGGCGCCTTGTTTCTCATTGGGAGACAAAGCATCGAGCGAGCACCGCCTTTGAGGTTTTTGATAGCTCGTGTGCGATACTGATGGATCGTTCCTTGCTGTGGCTTTAATCAGTGTACCTCCGATACGCTGTAGGAAGGGACGCGTCTCGCAAAGAGGTGAGAAACAAGAGCTTTGTTGAACAAACAAACAAATAGGCTTATTTCTGTCCATAACGCTGGCTTCAGGCTTCAGGTTCCCAGGCATGCACTACATGGATGTCAACAAGATGGTTGCCATTTGAAATGTGGGGAAATGTGATGGGTTGTCTCATATGCGCACACAATCAGTAACTTCTCTCGTGACAGTCTAGATGTCATAGAAACAAGGAAGCAGGGGCACAGGAGAGGTAGATTTCTGCCCAATCCCACTCTTCTCTGCATGTGACTGACGTAGAACATTTAGAGACGTGTATTTTCCTCCAATGCCTTTGTCAGTTCCTCCCATTCCATTGCTCACATGTCGCTGAGGTGCTCTGGTTTGCTACATGAGCGATGTCACTTTAAAAAAGACATTTGAAAAGTAAGTGGCAGGGCCTGTATTTGTTGAGGGACGTCTATATATTTAGAAGTGTGAGTTGACAATTTACTCCACCATGGAAGGTGGTGAAATCCCGGCTCTGTGATCTCATATCTCTCCTTGAGTGAGACCTCAGAGACCCAGCGAGAGGCTGTGATCATCCCGGACCCCCTGTATGCCTGCAGACGCCGTTCCACAGCTCTGATCTCCCACACCCTTCTTTCTCTAATTGCCACAAGTCTGCAGTGAGATGGTGCGTTTGTACCCACGATATCAAACATAGTTATGTAAAGAAAAACTCCATTTGAGGAGGTGAAGCTGATTTCGTTTTTTTTTTTAAACAGGCCACTTTTCTGCTTTTGGTTAGCTAATGATCACAACGACGTGTCTGTCACTCCTTGACAGCATCCGTTTCTTTCCATGACAAAACGTTTGTTATTTCACATTTCATTTCCAGCCTGTCCCTAAATTGATTGGGCAAATGCTTTATTACTACGCAGCCACCCAAAGGCGAGGAAAGCCCCCTTTAGAAAAGCACGACTGTTAATTGGGAAAAAGGGAAAGCTTTTCTTCTTGCTCTTTGAAGAGGTGACCTTTTGGAGAAACAACAATTTCATGAAACGGAAAATAAACCTCAATGTGAAACTAGGAGATGATAGAAACGGCAGCCATGATTCCAAGCAAATGTCACAAAAAGGAAATGCAAATCAGAATTTTGCCTCAGCTGGTTGGTACTATACTACTACCAACTGCAGTTGGAACCCAAGGGCCTGGGCTGCACTAGCTTTCTGCCTAAAAGCCATTTAAGGCAGTTTTTGCTCGCCACTGTCGCTGTAACGCCCTGGGTGATGTTGGGACTTTGAAAATGTATTGACTCTGGAAATTTTGAGCGTATTCTAGTCCTGCTCAATGTGTTAAGTGTCCTGAGATGACTTCTGTTGTGATTTGACATTATAAATAAAATTGAATTGAATTGAATTGGTTTGGAGGGAATCATCTCGGAGTAGAAGAAGTTAGGAACCAGAACCAAGTCGCCGTGGTGATCTACAAGAAAGAAGGGAAAGGGGTCTTCAGGAACTGGTTTTGATTGGACAGGTTATAGTCATTCTCTAATAAAAGTCAGCAAATATCGTAACATGCTCCAGAAATGAGGGCAAGCATATCCTTGCTATGGAAACATGTGAGTTAAATGTTTGCAATTCATTGAGCGATGGTGTTTCTGTGAACCATTAGTGCATCAATTCATATTCGACAAGCAAAAACGACCTTTTTCAAAAAACTTTTTTACGCAATTGAGGAAGTTTCGTTGAATTTTGCTTTTTCCATTCACCTTTTCGAATGTGTTTCGTCAAATAAAAATGCATGAATGGAAACAGGGCTGCTGACGGAGGCAGAGATTCATCATTGAGCATCACCTGAAGCCAGACAACACAAACTGTAGACACTTTATCAGAGGGAGGCATCTAGGTAAGATATTATAATAGAGTATATCTTTGTTACAATGGGCTAAAATGACATATATGTGAAATGTGATGCATTGGCAGTGAGGTTTGCTTGGGGACATTTTGACAGTAGGATCCAGGGATTGAACAGTTTAAACTGAGCTGAGCCACATCTCCCCTATGTTGTCCTCGTGGTAAAACAGAAAACGCTTCTCCCTTCGAGCAATTAAACAGCCGAGAACGAAAAGTTGTACATGGCATTTATCTAATTCCACATGAGCACATATCAGCCCTCCAGGCAGATCAATTTTTTGCCCGACCTCATCAGCTTTAAAGAGGTGAGACTCTGTTCTCAGTCCATTAAGCTCATTAGGAAACAAGTGAGAAATGCAGTGTGAGAAGGGAGAAGAAGTAATCAGACAGAGAGTATACACTGTGATATAACGGCTTTAAATCCCTCTCTCACTCTCCCTCTCTGCCATGATCCTGTCATCCAGCTACACTCTTATCACGCCTCAACCTTGTGTATTTTAATCTGGTTGTTAAAACATATATATCACACCTTTCCAAATGAATGAGAAAAAACATGACAAAAAAGCAGAAACAATTTAAATATGTGTTAGAATCATATAATTTATATTCATTACCTTTACATATCACTATCCACCATTATCACCCTATTTCCACAACAAGGTTGTCTCCCACGTCACTTTTTCTATTAAAAAACTGATCCATTTTGTGTCACTGCTAGTTATGGGACAATATAGGATATTAGTACATCGATTGTGGTGAATTTAATGATCAGGATAACCATAAATATTGTGACTTGAAAAAGGTGTCTAGCTCGCTTTGATCGGTAATGCAGTAAAAGTATTTATTTCTTCATAAAATATCAATTAAAATTAAAATACCAGTTAAAAAAAGGTACCATTTAAAGATGATTGTATTTTGATGATTGTTGGGATAATACTATGAATCACAATTCTTAAATCCAAGATAATCCTGATATGAAATTGTTATATCATCTGAGAGAGCGTTAGCTAGCTGACAGTGGCAAAACATGCTCGTCTGATGACGTGGTTATATTCAGATGTATAAAAACAAAACGTGCTTAAGTTAGACATTTAGATATAAACTTAACTTTGTAAATGACCAAACTTTATTTTGGTCATCATTTGTTTTTTATTTAATCAAACAATTTGGCACTACCTCTGCGACCCACTAGTTGGCGCTCTGATGCCGACCACTGGTTGAGAATACCTGTTTATCACATATGAACATAGACTCTTTGTGTCTGGATTATCTCTGACCACAGTAACACAACCACCAACACATTTATATATTCCTTGTTTTGTGTTTCTTGTCATTAATCATGAACTCAAAAGCTTTCCAATTCCAGAACTGGTAAACAATATAATATTGCATAAACAAACATCACTATAAAGGTGTTTCATACTGTATTTTGTTGGATGCCAGTGAGTACTAATTATTGACCACACGGAATCTGACAGTCAGGATTTTGTCAAAAACCCCAGTAAAAATTCCTCACAAACCAAGAAAGCAATATCATATTTCTCCATGTGTAGTTTCTTCCTCAGATTGATTTTAAGATGATATTAATCATGGTTAAGACCCTGGCTCATCCGTCCCCAGCTACCAAGCTATCAACTCTGTGTGAGACCAGCTGCTGTTTGAGGGATCTGTCATCTGAACCTGAACCCTAAAAATCTAGAGACCCTGCCACAAAGTTTTAGAATGACCTCCCTGATCCCAGATCAGTTTTACAACTTAACTCCTAACTTTTCTAAAGCGTCTATGTAGTCTGTGAATCTGAGACTGGCAGTTCATCATTGTTCTGGTCTTGTGTGACGCTATGAAGCTAGTCTGGTACTGCAGATGAACGGAGTGGTATTTATGGTTAAGTTAGTCCTTGGTCTAGCCTTGAAATAAAAATTGTTGCAGAATGTTTTTATGTATTCCCAATGATCATCTCATTCACTCCTCGGACACTTTCTACCAACTTTTGATTTATTTCATGTTGGGTGGTGGGAGTTGGGGATGAATATAAATCTTCACTTTCACTTCTTATAGTTGCCTACTAATTTATTAATCACGTCATATCTGGGCTGTTTTGCTTTCTATTGTTAATGAAAAATGAAATTTATATGTATTTTTGAAGAAGCACCACTTCCCTCACTAACTATTTGCTAATCTCCTTTTTGTTATGAAAAGTGGAAAAACTATTTTCTTTGTTTTCTCTCTACTTAATTTAGGGTTTCAAGATTAACTGAGAAATCCAAAACAAGTGTGCTCAGCATTAGAATCCTTAGACAGAAGTTTTTCTTACGATTCTATTAAAGATGCTGGAATAAATCAGAGAACGCCATAACAAATAACCCTTTTATGTTGCGTATGAGTGGGTGCTCTGATTGGATTGATCAAAAGGAGTTGTCATGAAAATAACAGCTAATTAAGATAAATACTTTGAATGTAGATTATGAATGATCAAACATTGAAGAACTGAGGCTTTGGCAGTTTGAGCAAAAAAAGGAAAACACTGTATATGTGTTAACATTGTCACTCCTCATGCTAGCATGCTAACCTTTAGGCCAGTTTGAACTGCAAGGCGGGCTCTCGAGCTTTATACAGCATGTGAGTGCAGTAAGAGAGAGGAGGGATTGGCTAAAGACAGTAAAATGTTTTCATTATCGTTTTACCAAAATCTAATGTCCCATCATTGTATCGTCTTCTTATCTTGGTTTTGTTGTATTCGTTTTGGGGCTTTGCTGTACATTACAACATCACTGTTGATTGATAAATGCTGCAGACTGGCATGTAACCCAGTGCAGTATTCATCAACATTATGTTATTACTTTATATCCTTTTTAATACGGTGTAGAGGTTATTTTGCCAACCCCCAGCGGAGACTGTTACACTCATTTTTATTGTAAAATGCTGAAGTGATAACATGGAAAAATAAATAAATACAGGAGCAACACCAAATTATAGGGTTAGCAGGGTCGGCATGATACAAGACAAAAGACATGTCATGAAAAGCATTTGTTTTTCTTAAAAAACAGACACTAATGAAACAAAACGCTTCATGTCACCGTCATACATGAGGAATAAACACAGCTTTATGATGAGGTGTATTTGCTTAAATACAATCAAACACGTGCAAGAAATTAAGACAAATAGGCAAATAGCAAAGCAGATGCGTTGACACAAGAACGCGTCAATTACATTTGTTTTCTGCAAACATCCCTGTGTGCTTTCTAATTATGATTGAATAACGATGATTCAAGGTCATATACATTACGCCGTATGAACAAAAGGACACGTTTACCAAACCTGAACTCTTGTTGCAGTCACGGCCGTAATTGAATATAATACGTTTCTGTGTGTATTTCATTACGAGGGCTGCGCTCTTTCATCCGCACGCGACGCAAACACAATAAGTGAACTACACAGAGACGCTCCGGCTCCAATTCATATGCTAAATAGGGAAATGATGGTAAAGAAAAAAAAGGTAATTAGAGGAGGAATGGAGGAAGAAGCAGGGGAGATGTCGGGAAAATTACAAAAGTGGAGGCATTGAAGCAGAAAGAGGTATTTAGAAAAGAGCCGCACACACACACACACACACACACACACACACACACACACACACACAGAACAATAGCATAGGTTTAGTCCCAGACAGTGCCAACACACTCTGTATAAATGAATAGAGTAGTCAAACAGTATTTCAAAAATAACCAATATTACAACACCCGAATTGGCCCGTTCACATTCCTCTGGATTACCATAAAATGAACATTCACAGGCAAACGCCGACTTGCATGCAACCAGCTCGACCTGATGGAAATGCCAGTCTTGATCTGGCAATCTGAATGGTGGGAATAAAGTCTGCTGAAGTTCAGATAAGGCTGCCTCTTCTCTCCAGACAGACCCACTGGCCGTCGGCGTTTCTTTAGCAGCACGCGAGCATCAGCGCACATAACAATATTCTCTCATATTCCTTCCACATATCAGATGAGCCTGTCACTCTGCAGACGATTTGTCTCAACTCACCTCACTTAGATGATACCTTGCTGGGTATAAATCTGTTATCCTGCCTTCTTTTGCAGATTAATTAAACCGCCTTAGCTGGGTCTTGGCAAAAACGCTCTCGTGTGTGATAACACGTTGATCCAACCCTGAGTAGAGGTTTTAATAGAAGTTATACAGCTTCTCTCAAATTAAATTGCAGAATGATACGTGACGTTACGGTTGTTTGGTATCGCATATCCACAGACCAGAAAGTCCCTTGCTTTGCAAGATGTAAACACTTTTCTTTTTTAAACAGAGAGGTCTCTTTCATCCAACCAAAGATGCTCCGGTGCACAGTAAGTGAAGTATTTTGTGTCTCCAGTAGCAGCAGCTGTTACTTTGAAATAAATACAAGAAGTGCATAGTTAGTATGAGGAGCAGCAGCCTCGGTGGATTAACAGACAAAGGCGATTTTTACTTCACAGTTACAAGAACAGAATCTACTCAGAGTCGGTTTCCCCTTGGAGACTTTTGACTCTATTACTGCCAAATCTTGTTTTGCTTAAACATGTACAAATCCCTAACCTTATAGCAGCCCAGCAGGGCTGCAACCAGTAGAGACACCAAGATCAACAAGGGCCCAGGCCTTCTAACCTTTAAATCATCTACTGCTATTATTTCTCAAAAATACTACTATAATCATTTTATATACTTCCAAATACAGGGCGGAGGATGTCGGTAGGAATGATTTGATTGGTCGTGAAGGTGAGACAGGGTGACCCCTTGCTTTTGATGATGTCACTGATCCCCTTATGACCACACAGGAAGGATGCTGATCTAGTCAGAATCAACACAGCTGGGCAAGTGTCAAATAGTTTGCTATCTGCTGATGTAACCCATTTTTTCAGGCCCTCCCAGCTTCATTCCAAGCTTAATGGGAAAATTAAAATGTTTTATTTTCCTGTTAATCACAAAATTTGATATTTCTTTTCATGTAGCTAATAATGATACATTCATAACTTTGTGTTTGGTCTTCAAAAAAGCAAAACGTGACTCCTTAGTTAACTTAAAATGGTGATTACTTATAACAGTCAAATTTCATGGAGTTATATGAGACACAAGTGCATGATATACTAGGGCAACAACATTATGCCCCTCCCAAAGAGAAAACAGTTAATATGAAGTCAGATTACATCTTTTTTTTAAGTGAAAGTAAAGTTTCAATTCCTCAGCTCATAATTGTCTTGTTGGAACACAATTATTGTCGAGTATTATCTTGGTTGCTTTGAGGAAAGTCTCCTTTTCCCTTCAACAAGCCTTGATGGCCTAATGATTACCTCCATTGTCATTGTGAATGCTAGGGGAGATTGTGCACCCTGCCGTGATACCCATTTCCAGGTGCTGTCATGCTTTGGTAAGTACCAATCCAATATTGTGAAGCATATACAATGTTGCACGTTATGTCTTGAAATGTGCTTCAACGCAGCTTTGGGAGGCATTTGGTACACAGACAAAGAAGTCAAATCTAAGGCGGAATGTGCCTGAGCCAAATTACAGAGATCATTCAAACATAATTCTGTTCTGTGTCAAAAAAGTTGGTTGATCATTCATGTTTTGGCTTCCAATTCTAATACAAGTCATTTATTTACCAGTACCTTCACATTAAAGGCACTCAATTACAGACAATTACTAGTACTTTCTCCTTCTTTCATATACATTTCTCAACACCTGGAGAAATTCATCAAATGTCTATCTGTGTTCAGCTACCAGCAGACAGAAGTGGATCAGGAAGAGGACAATCTCCTTAATGTTTTACTGCATTCTGCATCCTTTTTTCCATCTTGGGGGCTAAAATCTGAGTCTGTGTGTGTTTCATGAGGTGATTTGGATGTAATGCGTTGATGCTGCCACACTATTCTCGCCAGTGAGGATTGATTTCTGACACATTTACAGGGAGCCTCGCAGAGCTCCGTCCCAACTGACACTTTCTTTCATTTCTTTCTAATGTCGTCGGTGAAATGACTCAAGCGTTCTTGTAGCTCACTTATACCTCTTTTCTCATCTACTGATATCGTTCTCCTTCCTGGGTTTCATTCTCGAGTGCGCTGCAGGCATCTCACTTTCTGTTATGTTACTTCCTTAGTTCTGAGATTACTCGCTTCCTTAATGGCTTCCAAACTTTTCTGTTCTCAGAGCCAATCTGTATAGAATTACCCGTTTTATCTTGTTCATTCTCAACTCGTCCATAAGGTGTGATATGTTCTATTGCCGGTGCTGTATGGGAGGCTGTTTCGCAGGTGGACTTTATGTATGTCTTCTTCACTAAAGCTGGTTAACGACACAATTACATCGGGGCTGCGGTGCCGGCATCCAGCGTTTGATAGTAGAGCAACAACACTGAAGGCTTTTCACGGCTGAAAAGATGTTTTAGCTCTTCTCCCAGCTGCCTGGGATGTAATTTTTAGAAAGCGCCTGCCCGTTTCCAAAGTGTTTCCAGGGCTGGCGGTTCCTCAGAATGCTCATCACGCTCACCATCCTAGTTCAATGTTTACTAAAGCGGAAAATAAATGATGGTTACTGTATTCATTCAATGCACCTTAGTCCTGTATTCAGGGTAATTTCATCATTTCAATATTTCAAATTTGCATCAAATCATTCGAATGTATTTCAAAATCAGCGACCAAAATTCCCCCAATATATGAATATCCAAGATTTTCACATTTCCGAAAGGTACCTAGTTGGCTGTTTGATACAATTCCACCGACTTTCACAACGTTAATTCTTTCCTTGATTCTACGGTAGAAAACTGAATTCATGATTCAGGGCAACATTGCTAGATCACGACGCGTGCTGTAACATACTAGCCTCATAGTTGGAAGCAGAAGATCCATACAGCCAATCCATGCAGAGCTTCACAGCTTGGTTGTCTGCAGCAATGACACAGAGGGGTCTCGGTGCGTTTCTCCATCTTCCCCACAGGGAACACCCTCTTCTAATCATTAAGTTACCCATGATGCATTTCTTTTTTTTTTTAAATCAAGAGGGATATAAACACTTTTCGTCTGACTTCATTGTTTCATCATTATTTTCATCATCACTAATTGGTACCCAACCCTAACAAACGGCACATTCTGTATACTGTACGACTGAAAGTCACAGAAGGGACCATATGGTTTTATCAGCCAAGCGGACCAATTAGCATTGGCTTTAAAACCCATCCCTTAATGTACCACCACGTTGTGTCCTCAAAAAGCCTGCATGTTACTGTACACTGAGCTGATGCCGTTTACCTTCATCTTCATGGACACGGGTAAGATGAGGGCAGAAATATGAAAGCAAAACTGTCCATCTGTCACCGTGCTTTTATTTGATTGTTTTGCTGATCTTTGCTTTGTGCAACCTCTCTCTCCCTCCCTCCCTTGTCTGCTATGCAGGGTGCCGTAGTTAGTGGATCGCTGTGAAATGCCAGCTGTCAGAGTGACAGACGCAGTGTCACCTCTGTGCAGTCGTGTCACCGAGGGGACAAGTCGTCAACATGTCGGTGGGTGTTTGCGTGAGAGAGAGAGAGAGAGAGAGAGAGAGAGAGAGAGAGAGGCGGGACAGAGTGTGTGGGTGTTTGTTTGTCCTGCTATACTTGAGAGGACGAGTTTTGTTTTTTTAAGTGGATAGCGGTTGGGATGTAATTGAATCTGGGGGATTAAACATGCACCAGAGATGAAAAAGTACTTTTGCAGTTATATGTATGTGCAGTATGTGCACATATAGTAGAGTAGCTGAGGGCGACAGGAGGAAAGGTCTCAACAGAAGTGAACGGAGGGAGGTGGGGGATGAAGGGAGGAGAAGTGCACGATGAAAACATGAGAAAAGGGTGATGAAGAGAGAAAGAAAGAGCATTATCAGGAAGACAGTAGAAAATAGAGAAGAGAAATTTCGAACAGAAGGTCAAAGGACCGAGAACAAGAGCCGAATGAAAACGAGAAACGGAATGTACTGTTGAAAATCTCACAGCGAGAGCAAAGTGAAGGGATTAGAGTGCATAGTGTGAACAGGAGATATGCACAATGAAGTGGATTAAAAACAGTAGGACGGAGGGAGGAGAGATGCTGGGATTTGTTATGGTTGAGGAAGGAACATGAGAAACTGACCAACAGCAACATTTAGAGGAGCTTCCTTCCTCATCCTGAGAGTAATACCACTTTGACACAAAAAGCCTGGCTTTAACACACATTCATGATCCGGAGCGTTTCTACAATGACTGGTTGGTCCTCCGCCTCGAAAGATGGTGTGAAGATGCATAATAAGAATAGTCCAGAAGAATTTGGATATTGCAATTATCCAGCTGCAATTGAATTGAAATAAGTGTGAATTTGCAATAGCTGCTACCACACACACACACACACACACACACACACACACACACACACAAAGCAGCTCTCTGCTGACACCAATGTTGCCTCCCACAAGTGTATGTATGAAATATGGTTCATGACATTTGGGAAAGGGGCGTGGCTTAAGTATAGGGGGCAAGGCCACACCAATGAAACGGGGTGAAATGGCTCAAACAAACACAGGACTTTCACACAGGAGACCTCAGCGTGAAAGCCAACCAAATGTGGACTTTACGATTGTTACTTAACATTATATAATAAAGTCTGTCATAGGAGGTTGTTATTAATTTGTTATGTTGTTATTTGAATATGAATTAAAACATTTTCTAACCTTCTGAGAAGCTCAATTGTAGTCCTGTCTATATAATTAAGCGTTATGCTAATCTTACCAAGCTACCAAATGATGATGGGAATACATAATCAGTTCACTTTCACAAAAGTACTGAATAAAGTGTGCAAATGAATCTACATCATATTTGTCTAAATGATAACCATATTACCACCATAACAAGGAGGTAATATTTGTATAGCATAATCCACTTGTACTACAAGAGTCTCAATTTGGTGCTGCAGGTTTGAATATCTGAATTATGTTGCAGCTTCTCTTTGGTCATGTTGGTTTCTGATTCTAATTTATAACAGAAAAAAAAATGTTTCTTTCAAGGATGGATGCGGCTGTTTTTTCTTTGGTCATCAGATGTTTGAAGAAAATGGAAACAATTTTGTTTTGGAATATATTCTGTGTTGCTCTTAAAATAGAAGTGAGGACTGTTTAAACCAGCCCATTTGAAATCTTTCAACCTCGTCATCATCTAGTTGATGAAGAAGACCTTGATGAAGCATTCATGGGGGCTCCTTTTTGTCCTCTTGTACAGCAATCATTTAACCTCTATATCATATTTGACTTACTCGTGGAACAGGGAACCAATTTATAGAGCAGCTATTTCAAAAATAAAATTCCTCCAGAGTCCATGTTAAGTGTGAACCGAATATGTTCATATGACATTATGCCCCATGTGGGAAATCATTTCTGAGGCCAACCGGATGAGAATGGTGTCAAATCAATTTTGTTCAGGTGATGCATAAACAATGACACCACTCCAGGTAGGAAAGGCTGGTCCCACAGTGGAAATCTGGCAAATTATTTCCATAATGATAAAGAATAAATAAATAACCTTTTAAATAACTTCCCAGCATTACAAGCCATCCACCGTGGAGTCGTCCACTTGAGATTGAAATGTTGAACAAAACTCAAGTAACAATTTTTCTCCAAGTTCTCGAGTGGCATTTGGCTTATTCATGAGCGCCAATCACTCCTGGGGAACCTGACCCGGCCCTCCATGAATACTAATCACCACAAAATGATAGGGCTGCAATTCACTGCCTTAACAACCAAACAGAAGGATAGAGCAGATATGAAAATAAGGCGACTGGCAAGTCAACAGCGCGCCCCGACACCTCTCTGTGGTGTCGGAAGACAACGCTTTCCCCTGGGGTCTGGGAGAAAAACCAAATGGCTTTTATTTACCTGGGAAACGCCGAAGTGCAGATAAGTGCAAAATGAGGAGGAAGGGGGAGGATGACGGAAAGTCAGGGAAAGTGAAAGATAATGATGAAAGGGCTTTTTTAGCCCCAAGAAGGCTATGAGTCATCCAATTGTGCGTCCTGACTCACTGCGGCCGGGATACATCCACAGCCTGGGGACATCTTTGGTCACCGTGGTTACTGGGCACATGGGTTACAACATGCGGGAGAAGGAAGTAGGGTGGAAACTCATACGTCTATATTTTCATGTATGTAATATTTGCAGAAGAGTAAGACACGCTGAGGAAAGTGGATGACGGCGGAAAGCAGTAGGCATCGTTAATAATTGCTCCACGGTTGGCTGTTATTTCAGTCTCATGCCGGCGGCGAGATGCATCGTCACTATTGACAGACAGACCCTGAATGACAGCCTCGCGTTCCCCTCCCTCCCACTTTCTTTTATCTCCCCTTCTCTCTCTACTGCCATCGGCCAGCATCTCCATCTCTCCCTCTCTCTGTGTTCCCGGGCCTTATAATGAAATTCATTACTGTTACAGATAGGGGAGTAACACCCGTTTAGAGATCTGTGTAGAAAATCAATCACAGGCTGGTTCACTGTGGGGAAAGTTCACTGAGGTTTCTCTCCCTCCCTGTGTAGACGTGGTCGGTGCCTGTGGCCTCCTCGGCTTTGGCATTTGCCGTTATCAGAAGGGGGATTTCTTACGTCGGCAAGATGATACCTTCTTTGACCTTGGGTGTCTCTGGTATGTGTGTGCACAAATAAATACAGGGAACTATTTGATTTAAGAGCAGGGGTATTCAGGTTGAGTGGTGACACAGACATTGATTTCTGATTTAAAAATAGAAGGAGCGGCCGCTTCAAGGTCACGGCCTCACTCCTTGAAATAAAACTAGGAGAGGGAGATTTTATTCATTGGATCATTTTCAAAAGGGAACTGGCGTTGAGCGAGGTACTGCTGCATATATTTGTAAAAATGTCAGATGTATGTATATATATATATATATATATATATATACTCTTGGAGTACATTTGTCTTGATTCTCATAAGCTCATGATTCATCTTATAGCTGGTTGGTTCACTTCAAGGCTGAAGTGGATAAAATGATGATGTACTTTGGGGGCCTCAGAGAAACCACATTGCTCCATTCTGCATAGCCTTAAGCGTTATTTAAGGCTCCACATTATGACCACAGGGCCATGTCTACACAGGGTTTCATTATTTCTTGATTTGGTCTTACAGTATATTAGGGGTTTTTCGAGCAACATTAATGATCATTTAAAAAGTTAAAATGGTCAAGGGAATATATGGCTATTCATTAAAAGACAATCAATAATGTAACAACAAATTGTCAATAAGGTGCTTCATCTGCATTTTGATGAGCTGAAAAGTCTGTTGATTCTACACTCATGCTGTGTTTGTTGTATTTTGTGGAATATTGATAGGACCCAAAAGCAGACACAGGCAAGGAGGCAACTGTTGTGCATTGTTGTGTGTGGAGGTTTGGTAGCAAAAAAAGAACTTCCCCCTGGGGATTATTCAAGTGCAATCAATCAAAACTAGAATAAATATTTCATTAAAATAAACTTCAGTCCAAAGTCCTAGAAAAACTGTCCAAAAACCAACAACAGCAGCAGCTAACCAAAGAGAAACCCCAAATAGCAGGAACATGAGAGCAGGGAAACAGTCTGGCTAGCAAAACACATGGACTAAATACACCGGGGACTAATTGGGAACAAGGCACAGGTGGGCAAACATGGGGGCAGGCTGAAGGCTGATTGGAGGGAGTCAAGAGGCAAGATGACACTAATCACACACAGGTGATACAGAAAAAAGGAGGGAAACCGAGCCAACAGGAAGTAAAGCAAGAAAACTACAAAATAAAAGGAGGAAGACAAAACAGGCAGAGACAAAATAAGAGGGAATAGACGAAACAGAGCCCAAGATCGTCACAGTGATCATTCGTGTTTATTTGAGAGGTCGTGGGGATGACCTCCATGTAGACACCAACCAGGTTTCATCAGTCATGGCTGAAATAACCACTGTAGCGTTGTACATGTTGTGAAGTCAACTCAAGATTGAAAGGGTTTATTGTCATATGCACAGTAAAAAAGCATGTTTCACAATTCACAATTAAATTATTCTTTTGCTGTCCACAGAACAACAATGTAACATTTAGTATAAAAAACAGATAAATAGTATAAAAACAAAGTCAGCTTGTGAGAGTAAAAACAATAAAAACAGTGCATATGTAACGTTAACGTAACTTAAGTGTTACTGAAAGAGTGTGTAGGAATTACTCCCATCTAGTGATAAAATTGTATTTTGCATTTACCGGTCCGATGGAAATACAAATAAGGAATTCTTCGGTTACCAGGAAAAATCAGATTATTGGCAGAAATAATTATACTTATGATTTATACTTAAGAATAAATTACTTAAAAGGTTACACACTGTCCCTTTAAAACATCGTGATTTCATTAAACAACAAAAAAACTATTTACTGACTGTAGTGACCGTTGTGCAGTATACTAGGTCCTTTACATTCACCGTTAAAACTGCACTCATCACAACTTGAATCATTGCAAACTCTAAAACATTTCTGCGTCTCTTAACTTCTCATCCTGACTAGAGCTGAATTCCTGTTGGAATAATTTGTCACAAAATAGAAAGAGAGATGCGAGCCGACTTCATAACTCAACTGAAGTAATTTGAAGTGTTCTTTCTTCCATTCATTTTCTGACTAGAAAAACTAAAGCTACAGTATGTCACATCAAAAATGACACGCTGACTTAAATAATGACTTTGCACTTCTGTACCACAGCTCATTCAAGAATCACTCTTTTATTGGAAAAAAATAAGCTATAAAAGCCATTGAAAAGACAAACAGGCGTAGATGTTCTGCATGTGAATAATTGAGGCTGCCAAGACTTTAAGTGTTGAGAAAGCACCATCATTAGCGTGACTAATTTCTAAATATTTCTTATTGTTATTCCAATGTCAAGAGTTACAGCAAACAGAAACAAATAGAATGGTGGGTTGTGGGATCACAATGTGTTATTCTTTCAAATGATGCTGAAAAGCGTGGAGAGAAAAGCGCCGTTTCACCGTTCCTTTTGATGTGCGTTTGGATTGATTCCTTCTGTACAAACACAGGCTTCCTCTCCTCTGGGACACTGCATTGAAAACCATTTTATAGCAAACCCTATTTTGCAGAGCAGAAGCAGGAAAGGCAATAGTAAGCAATAATAAAAGAATGTAATGGCGCAGTAAATCAAGACTTTAAAATGTTGAGCGCTTAAGACACAAGCGAGCAAGTTCATGAAAGCCCGACGGCTGGATTTTATTTCTTAAAATGGAGCTGGGTAAAAAAAGTTGTTGAGATTCCAGTCCGGCAGAGTCAAAGACAAGCCATTCTTAATTCATTTCTTTTCTTCCAGCTCCCCGTCGCCATCTGATGAGCTCATCTGAGTGAAGTGACCCAGCTTTTCAATAACCGTGACTGTAAATGTGTAATTCAGAATTCCAACGTTATCAGCTCCCCGAGACTAAAGTAGGGCCCATCACTCTGCCTGCTTAATGCTCGCCTCGGCAGCTTCAGGGACAGTCCTAGAAGTTTGTCACCGCTTGTCAGGTCTCCCATCAAATCCCCAGAGGCCTCGGCAGTCACAAGCTTTTTTTTTTTCCTTTCCTTTTTTAAAACCCTGTATATGATAAGAGAGCGTGACAGGTCAGGTGGCTTTTTTTTATTTATTAGCACCGCATTCTCGCTGAAGAGGAAAGAATAACGACTTATTTTATGAGCGACACTCCAACGACCCTGAATGTGATCGATTGCATTACTGCTATCATTTTCTCAGACGATGCCAAAAAGAAGAAGAAAAAAAAATCAATAGTCTGTAACAAGTATATGATGAAAAGTAAAGATGACTCCGACGTTGTCCGAGCTCTTTTGACCCGTCGGTGCGGTTTATCGTCTCCTTGCTGTTCTCTTCTATGAGGCTAGACGATAGGAGAGGGCAGGCAAGCAGAAAGCACTTGCACACAATCACGGTGGCCATGTCATCCGTTTTGCATTTTATCCATGATTGAGGATGAAACGCAGCAGGCGGAAAAGAAAAAAAAAAAAGACTCGGCCTTCAGTTGAGTGGTTTGTTTATGTGCTGCTGCAGAAAGCGGCTTGATTTACTAATCTCACTGATGTTGCCATCTCTGTATTTTTCTGACTCAGTCTCCGCAGGTGGTAGTTAGCTGGTGCAAATAAACAACAAATATTCCTTTGGCAAATGTGTCAAGACACATTGCAAAATGGCAAAACTCAACAGACAAGAGGCTGTTTTTAAAGTTTCCTCCTACAGGAAATGTTTTCCATAAACATCAAGGTGTAAAAAAAAAAGCAAACCCTCTCCAAACCGAGTCATCTCTGTATTCAATGCAGCAAAAAGAAACCCAGCCAACAGAAAGGTTATGGAACATATGGAATAATGGCTAATGGAACATATTTTTCTTTATTTATTGATGGATTATTATTAACAAGGGGAGAGAGGGAGCTATGAAATGCCATATTGGTCTGCAATGGAAACTACCTTTGATGTCTTAGACATGTGAACATTCCTTTTATAGAAATGACACGACCTACCATTTTGACAACGTATCTTACAAATACATATTACATTCATTACTCCTATCCTCATTTTTTCATAGCACAAGCCTTCTCAGCACATGCTTTTCTATATGCTTCATCCTGTCATTAAATATTGTTTATACAAGGTTTCATTTGATGTGGAGTAGGCTGATGATTGCTGCTACGGCTTTCTACTACAGTTCTAATATATATTATTTAAAATATCTTCACAAAACACCCCCCCCCCCTCTCTCTCTCTTTTGCTTTAAGACTCCTATTTGTGTATTCATTTCTTAGCACCTTCCTAAACATGTAGGTGTTATGTATAATGGGAGCTTCTGGAATGATAATTTGAATAATTGCAGAGTTTTAAGAGGTTCAACAGCTGTACGGTCACTCCCAGGTATCTCACTGTGTTCACGTCCACTTCAATAGCTTCAGTTTTATTTAAATGTACCTTACAGCCAGTCATGCATGTAATTTATTCTAATAGCACGTGTAGTAAATCATAGATGTCTGTGAGATATACATTATCATATCATCCCTGGATGAAGCTACTTTATGTTTGTCTTCCTTTATTATGAGACCTTTTATCCTTCTATTTCTCCAAATGCTTTCAGCTAAATGTTCTTTACACATCACAAATATGTGGCTTCCCTCTTTAAAGTACAAATCTGAGAACGCATCCCGTTCACTCTTATATGTTATTTATAGATTCCTGTTATCAATTTAATAAAGGTTTGGTGGATATCAAACTTCTCACATACTGCAAAATAAAACAGCCGTGACACCCGATCAAAGGCTTTTTCACTGTCTAATGTCAGTGTGGCTTTGTGTGTGCTGTATAATCAAATATGTGAAGAGTGCACCACACACTTAAAAGACCACTTTAACCAAACCAGTTTATCTAGGTGAATTATATTAGGAGGTAGTATTTGTAAAAGTGTATTTGCTATAATTGATGTAGCTTTGGATGTATTTAGGAGGCGTATTGATCCGTGCGATGACCTGTCGGTTCTTTTCTTTCTTCAGCTTCCACAGTAATGACTGAATGTCGAAGGTTAGCTTCCTGCTTGGATCTCATTGAAAACGACTCAGGAGGGGAGGAACAAGATATCTAAACTCTTTGTATAATTCATCAGTAAATCCATCACATCTACGACTCTTTCCTGATAACCTTTACAATTTCTGTCTCCACTGTTGGCTGCACTAAATTATTATGTCATTTATCGGCCAGCGTGGCACATTGGGATCTTGATTATGCAGGCAGCAGGGAGGCCTGTGATGCTGCCGCCACATGCCAAGGACAGATGAGATGGATTGGCAGCAGAAAAGTTCAATGTTGAAGAGAAGCAGGTCGATAAGCAGAAAATAAATCACTTTTACTGGAACAAAGGTAAAAATGGAATCCAGGAAGAAACTATGAAAGCTGCCACCCCGTCTCCCTTTATTCCAGTGAATGTTACCTCTTCAGTCCCACCTAACTGGACCATACCACCTGCCCAGGTAAGTGCAGGGTGAGCTAAACAGAGAACAAGCATCACAATCACACAAACACACCTAACAAAATGTTAAAGGAAGAGTGTTTGAGTTCCTGCTGACATCATAATCCATGTATGAGCACGCATACACGCTAATTATAAAATATAAATATCATTTCCAGCAGAACTATCTTACCTACGCTCCTCCATGTTAACATACACAGCCTCTCCATGCTGATAAGGACACATTCCCTGATTGAACATCCAGGCACAACCACATATCAATCATATTAAAACATCACACATGTGCAATAGAGTGTCCCCCATCAACGGACCCTAATCCTTTCAAACAAACTAAACAAGTGTATGTCATTTATACACCCTGACTGATAATGTTTCAAATAAACTGAAGGATCGGACTGAAATGAATGTTCAATCACAGCAAACTGCAATTAAATTGATCTGCTTGCAGAATGACGGAAGAAAACATCTATTATGTAATCATCGCACTATTTGAAAGTTAAACAACGGCCTGTTTGTATTTGGTCATCATTAATGCTACCAACATGTATTTTCATGCACTTTTCATGCAGGAGACCTGAGGCGTGAACAGTCACGTGAGGCTGGTACCTCTGTGAAATCCCTTTGAAACTGTATCAGTCACTGCTCACATTTGCATTCACACACTAAGATCATCTCAGATTTGCCTTCAGAAAGGTTATCTGTGTTTTGTCGTCAGCCTCAGATGTACATCCTCTCTCACAATCACGCGTGTCGCCCGCAAAACTCCCTGACGAGCAAAGCGCGTAACCGAGCGAGGGTCGGCGCTGAATATGCATGAACGACGCAGTGCCGTGTTCCGGATGCATAGGTGTCAATGATTTCCTCCTGAGTCATTTCCATAAACTGTGATTTATTGCAATAGTAGCACGGCTGCGGCGCGACATGATTGCCCAAAGCAGTGGCACATAATATTGTAACCCGCATAATCAGAATCTCCCCCAAGAAGCAATATTACTTGAGATCCTCTGATGCTGGGTGTTGTTTCAATTTTGCACTCTACCTGAAGTCTGGAGGGGAGGAATGCCTGTCAATTCTCATATTGCCTCTTGATTTATTTTGAGCAGTTATTAAAGTTCACCTCCCTCTGAGAATTTACCATAATGACTTCGCTTACACTGGTATATGTGAGGCCCGTGGACGTGGCTCTTATTAAATCTGTGGAGCTGTGAGTTTACTCAAAGGCATGTATGATTTATGAATGTAAGGACCGAATACAATATCCCCGCCTGTTTCACAACTTCACAACCTTTCTGATGGAGAGGGAATGAGTGAGTTTCTATCAGCAGCTGCTTTTGTTCGGCGGGCAGAGGTGTCGTGGATCAATAATCGCGCTTCTTGTTCCGAGGTGGCGCACGCCGACCCCCGGCACGCTACCATCTGACTGTGTGTGTCTCGGCGTGGGAGGTCTGTTATGCATTTGGTCACAACAATGAAAGTACAGCCTTTTCTCCTAGCGTGCGTTGGAACACTGACGCACTCGGAGAGATAATGAGAAGCAACTTCAGCATTCAGACGACAGACAGAGGGCCAAACACAGTGAATAATTTCCCTGTGTTTTCAAAGCAAAATTGTTTCCGTGGCGGCAGGGGAATCGCCGCTGCTCTACACGCCGCCATAAAGTGCTGGAAACTGACTTTTTTTTCCCCTCCTCCTCCTTCTTGTCTGCCAGTCATCTCTCAGCAAGAGTTCAATCCCATGTGGAGGAGAGAAACAAATTAAGCAATACATAAACGCTCAGAAATACATATCTGCCATCGCGGGCCCTCGCCTCAAATCCTTCAGAGGGTCCCGCGGGGGCCGGCCGAGCTCTTGCTAGGATGTAAACAGATGAAAACATCTCGACATCCAGACGCGCTTGCCTCGAGATCCCCGAGCCGCCGCCGCCTCCCCCTCCCGACGCAGGCTGCAAGTCAGCGAGCGATACTTTGTCACTCCTCGCTCAATAAAGTCAGAGCCCCCCGTGGCGCCCCACTCCGTCACCTTTTAATTACAAACCTTTAATATTTAAACAGAATTGAGGAGGAAAGTTTGAGTCCAGACAGGAAGAAACACAAACTTTGTGGACTGCTCATTATCTGTCTGTCTGACTTTCTTGGTCCCGCTCACTTCTTCCACCTTTCCTCCTGACTTTTCTTTTCATTCTCACCCCCTCTGCTCCTTTAGTCTTCACCTTTGTTCTTATCTTTGTCACCCTCATCCATCCTGCCCTCGCCGTCTCCATCCCTCAGCTACGGGTTCATAAAGGAATGGCAACGCTCCTCCTCAAAGATGAGTATTGGGGAGAAAAAGCCGGGTCGCTCACCTGCATCCATCAACGCCACTGTGCACAGTTGGCGAGCCCCCGCGAGCATCACGGCATCACGGCGGGAGTTACAAATGGATATGACACCCCGGTTCCTTTTCTCACAGCCCCTCTCTCTTTGCTGGCGTGCCTCCCTCACCACGACTACAGTGGAGTTCTCTCTCAGCCGCTGTTGAGAAGATCTATTTTCAATCTTTAACCTACAGCGTTTTAGAGATTTGAGCTTTTACTCCGTCTCGGATGTCTGGTTCCCGGCATTTAGGTTTCATCAGTGGCGAAGACGGCAATGTCACATATCTCTCTCTTGCTTCCACAGTCTGCAGAAGGTACAGTATGTGAATATTTGTATTCCGCCTGCGGGTGATAACGACGTGACCTTCAGGTATAATAAGGTTTGATTCTCATAAGAGCAAATTAATGTGCAGACAAGAGGCTGGAGAGGCTGTAAGGAGAGAGGTAGAGCTGTAGGATCCCAAAAAGGTCACGATCGCAGTTATTAAAGAAACATAACAGACAGATAGATTGGATGAAATCCCTGCCTTTCTTTTGCAAGGGTAAATTAACAGGTCAGACTGCTGGTTTTGGTGCCGTGGGTAAATTGTATTATAAAGTCAGGAAATAACAATATTTTGTGCATCTGTATCAGTGAGTATGGGGCTCACAAACACAGTACAGTTTCCTTTCCCTTTAAAACCACGGGTTTAAACATATACAGTGGGCCAAAGGCCAAGAGGCTGTTTCTTTGATATGTCTTGCAATAAAAAGGTGCTGCTGAACAGCATATTTTCTCAGAGTTTCCTGCAGCTCATAAATGCACCACAGGAGAACAACAAGTGTCAGCTACGCATGCAGAAGAGCCCGAAGTTGGATGTTTTCCCCTGTTTTTTCGATTTCCTTCTCTTCACCCGTACCTTTCCGCTGACTCTGCATTCACCTGAATCCTATGTGTCCCAGTTTAAAACTTCACAAGTGATTGCTGGTCTGGCCGCTCTCCAACTATCCAAGTTTTTCACGACTAAACATGGCAGTAGAAAGCAGAAAATAAGATTTAAGATCATCTGCATTCATGAATACATGCCAGAAATATAAAAGCAGCACACAGAGGAGTGCAGATCTGACAGGTGACACTGTAACGCCCACTGCTGCATTGTGTGATGAATGAATACAACGAAAAAATGAAATAAGCGCTGATGTGCAAGCAGTCGGCACGATTTAGCCATACAAGACACTTCATTAAATCTTGCTAACACGAATATTAAACTCACCAAACTGATTGGTGGCGATGTCCTCGGCAGTGTGAGTGCTAACGCCGTTAGCTGCTAAATAATAAAAGCTGTGTTATCACTGGCGGCCCCTAGTGAGTGTGGAGTTAGGAGGCAGTCAATAGCATGATAAAACAGGCGCTAACAGGCGTGTTGAGAACCACGACAGGTCCAGGAGCCTGCAGCCATAACTGGCCACCCAAAAATATGATGCAGCTTGCTGCAGCACAACACTAGATTAGCCGTGGGCAGACACAGAGGTGCAACAGGAGGACGTTTTGAAAATACAACTTTTAATTGTATTACTGCCACCATTCGATTTTGATTCATTTTTCAAAGTTGAATTGCCTCAACTCTAACATTTTACAGGATATGACAGCAAGCGTTCAGCCACCCACAGTAAGCATCATTACCACACCATTATGGATCGGTAGGCTCGAAATATTCAATGTTGTCAGGGTCAGACAACAGTGGCAATGACCCTGTATTACCTTCAGAAGTTTACCAGTACCTCATACAACTCCAGCCTCCTTAACCGTTCTCATCACACCTCAGTCTCTTTCTTCTCTGTAGGGGGTGGGGGAACCATGCTGGGGAAACCAAATCAAAAAACATTAAGACCAACACTCAGGGCTCACGGGTGCCAAGATGGCACAGCAACAAACACTGTTAATATAATAAAAAAACGTCCCAGTGGACATGGCCAAATGCAAGAGACACTGTAGTCCTCTCTATAGTGCTGCTATAAGAAGCCAGATGTTGTCTGTAGTTGGTACAATATGAAGTTAAACTGCTTCTCACAACTTCCTGTTAGATGTCTTCCTAACTGGTATACAAACACCCCATAGTCACAGATGTTGTTTGATGCGAATACCGACTCCCTCCACAATTAAAAGTCATTCTGGAAAAGTGCATGGACCTCTAGGATTATGTGCTACATCCTAATTTGTGCTTCTACTTTCCCCTTGAGTTCCTCTGTTCATGATGAATGAATGCTATTTGGGGAGAACCTGGATCCCCGATGACGCCAGATGGTTGCCGGCTTCCTGGTTGCTATCTAGTCAGCTGTTCACAGAGCAGCCGATTGCGGATGTCTAGTTAAATCCTTGGAGCATTTGAAGGACTGGCATATGCAGTAGAGTGTGATCGATACAGTTTGCATTCAGCCGCTGTAGATGTCCTACTGAGCGTCTTAATTTACTCCATTCATTCCTGAAACCTCTTTCTTACATGCTCAACCCTAAACTCGAATCAAATCCTAAAAACTAGTCCTCAACTCAACACCACTTGGCTGCAGGAATGTGTCTTCGAGTCCTCCATTCAAAGTTTGAAGTTTCCGGTCTGAAGATCGATGAACTGTAGCGCTACAATGTTCTCTCCAAGTAACGCAATCCATTAGTGGCACTGACTCGAGGTCAGGAGATAATGGCATACCTGGACTGGTATTAGGTATAAAGATGACTGTGTTCTGTTACAGGCAAAAGCTCACTGACAAGATAAATGAGCGCCATGTCAGACGCCAACGAGCACTGAACAAGGGCAGTGAGAACGGGTTGATAGCCTTCCATACAAAGGTAAGCATGTCTTCTATCTGGCTGTGAATTTCACTTTATTAGTTTTCCCCTTGAGTCGGCAGGTCCATGCATTAAAACCGTGGTGGGAAGGAGGGCACCAAACCCAACAACATAACACTCACTGTCCTCAAACTGGCAACCATTACTGATTTTAGTTCACTTTGCTGTTATTGTCTAATACAAGATGTCGACAAAACTTAAGGATTTTCCTTATATTGAAAGTAAATCAGCTACAACAAACGCCTCACATGTAGGCCTATAAACAAATTAATAAACCCTGTCTGTAGCCTATGCCAACATATAAATAAAAGGCATTGTTGAGTCTGTCTATTGATCTAGTAGGCTACGTTTCCATAGCCAGGACAGCATGGCAACAACACACACACTACACACAACACTACAATGCTGTATGGAAAGCAGAAAAGGGTAACGGCATCACACAGTACTGTGCAAAATATGGCGAAGCAGGAGGCCTCTCACACTTTCTGGTTCATCAAGATTATTCTTTTTGCCGAGAGGCATCCCAGCATGAATGGAGGGAGCGCAGGAAATGAGCGGCCCACTTCAAATATCTGGACCAGCAAACATAATATAGGACAAGCTGGTTTCATTTACATGGGGACTGCTGCTGCTCCAAGTTCAAATCCACGGGTCAAATGAATCCTTGGATGATGACGGCATTTTCACTGGAAGACAAAACCTGCACTGGACTTTTGATGCAAAAAGTAGTGCGTCACCATGACGTCAGCCATCTGTAGACATTCAACAATTTTCCCTTTCCTCTTTATTTGCATATTTGGTATTGAGGTTATGCATGACAGAAAGTAATAAGTCATATGACCATTGTGATGGTAAATTATTTCTGCATTGGAATCCATTTTTCAAATAACCCTCCCGACCCTGCTTGAGTTCACATACAGGGACAGCCATGCTGTGTTTGGAAGCAAGACGCACAATTACTGATTGAAAGCTTATAGATCATTTTCATGGAGACTTCTGCGCTCGTATAAAAACTGCTTCTGGCAGCACTAAGAGAACTGTTTGAACTTCATGCCGAGGGATCTTCAAATGTGACGTCTGTAAACACCCATGTCTACCAAAGGAGGAAGATCAGAAGTCTGTGAGTTCTTATAATATTTCTCTAGAGCCGAGCACTCAGAGCTGTTTAAGTACAGTCACACATGGAACAGCTTATTCATATTTAAATACACCATATGTTGAGTTCACGTTAACCTTATTTAACCATGAGAAATTGAATTTAAAGCATATGACTCAGGATAAATTCATCTCTATTGCAATTTAGGCTAATTTTGGTTTATGGAAACACAAAAACTTGACCTAGACTACAACAAAGGGAACAAACACAAGCTTGATACTTCCAAAAAGCCTCAAGTTGTCAAAATGTGATTCCTGACATTTTATGCGGGAACATGAAATGTCAGGAACAAAGAGAGCCTGTATAGCTGAGCCTTCTCACACGCAGCCAATTTATGTAGTTTTATCTGTCAGCTGAGCTGAGATGGTGCGTCACCACAGACGACGCCAGTGTCAATCTCACGCCAATTTGGGCTGCTTATTCAATAACTGAGCTCATGTGCATGCAAAAAGTGCCCTCCCGAATAAATGCACATACTTGCAAACGTACATGCACATACAGGCGGAGGCTCGCAATCTAAAACCTTCCAGATTTGGGGCTCCTCTCAGGAGAGACAAACCAATTAAAAACGACAGCGGAGTCTTATCCGAGTTTTTGTCTTTGTCTTTGCTCAAAAAAATCTCCTCTCCTCATTTCCTTCTCCTCGCCCCTCTCTCCTTCCCGTCATTTTGTGGGAGCTGGTTTTAAGGCCAGGGAAAGGCGGAGTGGGGGTAGGTAGGGGGCCATCTTTTGTGTCTTTGTTGCGCAGGATATTTGAGTGTAATTGCTGCACTTGCTGCTAATTAACGGTCCAACGGAGATAAGCTGGCAAGAGGCTCAGAGCAGTATCTGTGCGGATTCACTGATAAAGGGACACTTTCAAGAGGAGGCAGAAGCCCGCATGACAACCTATCAGACGTGGACTAACTGAGAAGGAACGCTCCTTTCATTATAATTAGGTGGGAAACATAAGTTTTAAGGGAGCGACCATAAAAAAAGTTTTTTGTTTACGCTCTATTTTGTTTGGAAGCACTTTAAAAGAACATCAGCAGTTGGTGGAAGCGTCTGCTTGGTTTTGATTGTCAAGCACTTGAAGGAGAACATGTGTTTTATTGCGTAATGTGACTCATTGGTTTGTGGGCTGAAAAAGGTCAAAAAGTCAGCGGCAAGCTATATGACTTTGTACACAGCTGTTCTTACTGGGGAATGTGTTTTAAGCCCTTATCAAAGCTTTTCCTTGAGAGAAATAAGGAAACACACACACACACACACTCTCCAAAGAGACATTGTGGTGGCTGTGACACATTGAGTAGTATGTTTTAGCTCTGTATCATCCCCAAGGAGTTCAGAGGAGTTAATCCGTCAATGACGACATCGCCTTAATATAGAGGCCAATGAGGAGAGGGAATGTGTGCTGAGGGATTATGGGTAAGCAGATGAGCAAACATTAAACATTATAAGAGTAAACATTGACGGATTTGGTCTTGCTGGGGAAAAAAAAGATGGAAGCAAAAAGAATCAGAAGAGGAGCTCCAGCTTTGCAAACATGTTGTTTTTCCACGAGTGCAATTTTTGATAACATAGCAATCCCTAGCTATTTTCAGTCATTACTAGGCAAATTATAGCTGAATGTCAAGGCAATTTCCCGATAATCACTGGTGTTGTGGCTGGGGACAGACGTGGGTCCATACCCTTTTTCTGCTGATGGCAGTACATTTCACTCTATAGCTGAAACCTAAAGTATAGCTCCATTCTCTCAGCCAGGGCCTATTATTACTCGCCTCGCTCCAGATCCTTGGCACCAACAAAGAGCGGCCCTGGCCGTTTCCCCAGCGGATTGCTTCTTTCTCGTTCCCATCTTCTGTCTTTCACTCACACGTAGTCTTCTCAACAATGCCTCCTCCATCCTCGCCGTGATAGAAACAATCATAGAAACGAGCTGCAGAGCACAGATTATGCTTTCTTGTCACACATTAACTCCATAGGGGGTTCATTGTAGCGGTGCGGTCGTTATCGTGGACTGGAGGGCCCCGCGTGCGACGTGACATGATGGCGGCGTCCTCATTTCCTAGCTTGCTGCATATCAGATTCATTTACACGTTCTTGTATTTGCACCGATAAGTGAAAAAGATATTAAACAGACATTAATTGTGATGTAGTAAACTGGAAATGGAAGCCTTTTGGGCAAGACGGGGGGGGGGAATTGAGTTCCAAACAGTTTAGTGAACCAATTATGAGGTAGCACAGCAATGATGTCGTGGCAAGAAAGGGAGGAGGGGAAGTGCCGATGACAGACAGGTGAATTGGGAGGGAAAAAGGTCATCAACAAAGGTCAGAGGCAAACACACAGTAAAAGGGGAAAATCCCGGTTATCAAGAGAGGGGGTGTATCGAGGGGGGGGGGAGAAAAAGTGTTTGCGCACCTGTTAGCAGGCATGTTAGTGCGTGTGATCACTGTTGCGGTACACAGGCAGTCGCATTGTATCACGCTCAAAATCCAAACGCGGAGAGAGAGAAAAAAAAAGAAATAAACAGCTCTCGCCATCTGTCTCTCCTCTACCTGCAACGCCCCCTCCTTCCCCTCCACCTCGCCACTCGTTTCACGTCTGCTTTCCCTGCAGCGTTTGTGTTTACTCGTTCTGCGGCAACAGTTTCCCTTTCCTGCTTCTCTCCACTTTCCACTTCCATTCTTTCCAAGCCACTGGCTGGGGCCTTTAATCGTCAGTGGCACCTGTCCCCAAGAGCCGTAATGTCCCCCATCCATCAGTGGGGGATGACGGGCTGTATGCCTCAGCCGCCTCCTCGACCCCATCCACCCCCCCTCCGACTGAGGCAGGTGGGGAGGGTTCACACTCTACCAGACCAGAGCAGTTGGAGTGTGTGTGTGTGTGTGTGCTGTAGAAGCCAACACTCATGGTCACCGGATCAGGACTCTTAATCATCGAGGCCTGATGTGTGTCTCACCTCTCCTTCCTCGACTCCTACAGCACTTCTTCCACATCCCCAGGGGGTGAGGACGGGGACGGGGGGAGGAGGGAGGGTAGAGGACACCCTGGACTGTCCCCCTGAAGGATGATTCATCCCGAAGCTCTTTGGCGTCCCCTAATGTGGTGATTGATGCTGGTCATCAAAGGGAAATCACCCAGGTTTCTGTTTGAGGGTTTTTGAACGTTACTTAGTAGATTTAAATCAATGCATTAAATCTAAATATCAGACTATGTAAGAGATGAAAGTTGACGTAAACAAACACATTCTCACACCAATGTTGAATACGGCAGCTTGCTCAGTGTTTCACTACAAACTCATTACATGCATAGCCTCTTTTCAAATTAAACTCCTCGAAGTTTAATCAACAAAACCACTTAGTTGATTTAGGAAAAGAACTTGGTGGACATTAACTTGACTGACTAATGAATCCCGTGACTAAGATAAGATAAGATAACACTTTATTGTCCCTTTGCATGGAAATTTGTCTTGCGGTACAAACTCCAACAATTACACATGAAGACATTAGACAACATCTACCACATGACAAACGAGTCATGTATTGTGGATTTGGTATTCGTGATTTAGATTTTACGCGAGATTAGCTGCGGACAGATAGACAGAACCACACACGAACGCACACGAACATGATCCCATTAGTATTAGCAGCATTCACTCAAGAAACTCAGCATGAGTAAATCAATTGTACTGTACAAAACAGTGCTGGAGTTGTTAAGAGCATCCGATCAATCGAATGTTCCATCAATAGGCAAGAACCTTCTAGATTCCTTTATCAACGTAAACAATTACATCGTCGGGTCACTGTCATATTTTACAAAAGAGATTTTAAAGTGACACTTGTATTTAGTGTTTACGCAAATGACAGAGGAAAGCAAATACGACGTGATCAAAGATTGGGCATTATGAAATATGTTGTTTCCTCTCAATTAGAGGTGTCTGGAAAGCAATCCTCGCAGATCTCCTCGCTTTCATCTGCTCTCTCCCCGAAATAACACAAATAGATGATAAAAAGCTCATTAACCGCCGTCTGCAGATTAAGCTTCGACTCCTCCGCCATTTGCTCCACCACATGTCACTCAACTATAATTGGAGTTATCAGCAACAGCGGCAAAAAAAAAAGAAAGATGATCTGACAACGTGCCATGATGTTTCTTGTTCTGGCTCCCACTCACTCTCACCTTCTTCTCTATCTCTATATTTAGACCCACGACATGGGTTTGCAGGTGGAAAATCGTTTGCTAGAGAGACATTTGAAAAGATATGTGACTCAACTTGGTTGGGTATACTCAGTAAGAAAAACATTTTGATGTGTTCTTTTCCTTCCATAGGGGCCCTTCGCCATCAAAGGGCTTTGTCTGTAAATTGCCACCCATTTACTATGTTCATAGCTGGGGTGAAAATCTAAACCGACGAGCTGATCCAACAGAGATGGTCTGTGGAAAAATATTCAACATGAATAGTAAATGAGAACGGGAGACCTTCTTCTGGGACACACTGTAGTTCATGGAAATTTCACTGTCTTTTAACATCAAACAAAACTCCATCTTTCACTTGTGAATGAATCAGCCCGGGAGGTTTTTACAGGTACACAGCATATGGAAATACGACTATAAATGCAAAATAGGGTTTTACTGTATTTTTCACTGTGTAATACATCCTGGCAGTTTCCCAAGGTGACACGCAAGACTGTGAGGAGACCCCAAAGGCCCCGTACACCTGTACACAGGTAGCAGGAGGCAACGCTGAGGGCTCGTTAGGAACACCACATGTGCTTAGAGGATCATTAAAGGGGAAAATGTGCCACTAAAACAGCAATGAGTAGATACAACTCTGTATGCGTTTCATCAACATAATAAGAGAAAACACCTGAGTAGGTCTTATCCGATGTCATTACTTTGACGACACAACATGTGGGTTATTATTTGGCATTTTTTTTATTTTAACGTCTTCTTGGCTCTTATCATCCCAGATGAGATGTTTTAGTTAAAACAGCTTCACTAAGTTTTTCTACGATTTCAAATGTTTTATGTTCTTCATTAAATCTTGATAACATTAATGTGTGTATAAATGTAATATATGTCACACATGTGCCTTCCTATTTGTTTACCTTTTTTTTAAATTCCTCCACGCTTGCCTGGTAACCCCATGTTTAACGTCACAACGCTATGAACTGTGGGTAATTCCCTCAGGCAAAGTCTGCATCAGTGCTGACTTACGGAAAGTGGGCATAAAAGGCTCAAAAAGTCCATGAGTGAGCCCTCATGGACCTGATGATGTGACGGGGACAGGACTAAGTCCTCACGTTCATCAAAGTGTGTGGACGTTGAGTTTGAGCCTCTGTCTATTTGTCTCTCCTCTCCAGCCTTTCAGCTTCATTGCCGTTTTCCAACCATCCATCAGAAATGTAATACTTCCTTTTTTATTCAATATAATTAATTTACCAACACCTAATGGGCCCAGAGTCAGGTGTCAGATAACAAAAATGTTTTGTTGTATATTAAGATTGATTTTTTTTTATATTTTACGAAAAATGTATGAATATTTAAAAGTTCAACATATAATAAAAGAGCATATTAGTTCAATAAATCATGAAGTGCCCCTCAAGCCACAATTTTTCACGAGTTGATCTCATGTTTCTATAATCATTTAGGCACATTACACAAGGTTAAATATTAATGGCCCAGTCCTAGCAGATCTCTTCCCCCCTCATTAGTGCTCTGCTTGGGTACATTTAGTGGCAGCCCTGGCAACCACGTTTTACATTTCACCAATTTCATTTCATTGTATACTATGGGCTCTCAGGAAAGTCTCCATATATGCTCCTAATGGCAGCAAAAAGTCTGTCCAGAGCCATTTTGCACCTGATGATTTGACAGTGGGCCAGCCTGAGCCCTCCAACACTTAGTGGGAAAGTCTGCATCTGTGAGTATGTGAGTCTGTGAGTGGACCTGGGGATTGAGCCTGTCTACCTCCACTCTCTGCATTTTACATCTTCCTCCTTCTGCTTCCTGAATTCACCCCAGTGACACATCAGAGAGAGAAAAGCTCAAAGAGACGGCTGCTAAAATGGAGACGAGGCTGAATAGAGGTATATTCAGACAGACATTTCAAGAAAAATAATAATAAATAAGACACATTCTTGTAGAAACCCAGTATGCAGCTGAATATTGAGCATGGCATGCCTCATTTAAAGTGTTAAAGTAATCTTAGTAGATAATTGCATTCGTAGTGAGGCAGCAACGGGAGCAAGGTTGTGGTGGCGATAGCCTTGGTAGCTATGCCTTGGTAGTGATAGCCTTGGTAGCTATGCCTTGGTAGTGATAGCCTTGGTAGCGATGCCTTGGTAGTGATGCCTTGGTAGTGATAGCCTTGGTAGTGATGCCTTGGTAGTGATAGCCTTGGTAGTGATAGCCTTGGTAGTGATGCCTTGGTAGCTATAACTTGGTAGTGATGCCTTGGTAGTGATAGCCTTGGTAGTGATACCTTGGTAGTGATAGCCCTGGTAGCTATAACTTGGTAGTGATAGCCCTGGTAGCTATAACTTGGTAGTGATAGCCTTGGTAGCGATGCATTGGTAGTGAAACCTCGGTAGCAATGCCTTGGTAGCGATGTCTTAAGGCTGAGTTATGCTTCCGCGTCGACACAACGCAAGGGGGCTTGCGGACCCCTTACGTCCTTGCGGACCCCCCTTGCGTCCAACGCAAGGGCCTGACGTGCACCTCCCAAAAATCCTTGATGCACGTCGACGCAACGCAACGCCAACGCAACACCAACGCAACACCAACGCAGCGGCATTGGCTGTGATTGGTCCGCTAACTACATCCGCTGGAGACCGCTATCCGGTTTCCACTCATAAACACCGCCACTGAATCTTCGAGTCAGTTTTGTTTAGTTGGTCGAGTGAAAATGGAAGAGCGTCTGGCGGAGAAGGTTCGCAAGCACACGAACCTGTACGAGGTTTCTGCGAGAAATTACAAGGACCACCAAATGTCCGTCAACTCGTGGGAGCAGATCTCTCAGAACCTCGGGTGGTCAGTGGAGGAATGCAAATTGAAGTGGAAGAATGTGAGGGACCGGTTCACTCGTGTCCGAAAACAGATGTCCACATGCAGCGGCGATGCGGGGGGCAAGAAAGTCCCTCCCATTTACCATATGCTCTCCTGGTTATGCCCGCATATCAAACACCGGGCCACCTCATCGAATTTTCCTGCCAAGGTAAATATCTGTCTGGTCGACCTTTGTTTGGGCTAGCTAGCACACTAGCAGTCTCGTCAGAGTGCAAAACATAGCCTATTGTGTTCACGGTGTGATAAATGCTTCGACTGATTGGCAACAACATATATATATATAACTTTTGCCTTCATGGTTGTAAACTTTTTTTTACTCGCTAGTAGTCCGTATGTAATCAAAAGCATTGTTACGTGACCATGCGTGCCTTTGTTTGGGCTTGCTAGCACACTAGCAATCTCATCAAACCCTATCCTTGTCAGGATCGGGACAGGACGTGGACTAGGAAGCAGGAGGTGAGGACCCAAATGCAGTCAAAAGGTGTTTTATTTCAATAACAAACTAAATACAAAACCAAAAACTAAGACTAAAACAAAGTATCAACAAAGGAAACCACAAGGGCAAAAACGGTCATGAACGAAACACTTACAAAACAGGAACAAAAAACACGAAGGGACACGGGAGGCAGAAACAAATAACTCCAAGGACAAGACGTGGGGCAGCAGACAGGGAGTGACAGACAGCGACATCGACTAACGACAGCAAAAATGATCCGACAAGAGACAGGGGAAACACACAGACTATATACACAGGGAGGCAGGGAGCTGACGAGGGACAGGCATTTATGTTAATGGCAGGTAGTTCACTCCTGCAAAGCTTGGAATCATTGCCTTTTTGCACTTGTATATAGCTCATTGTGTTTGTAAATAGTTGTTGTCCTAGAATTTGTGTGATATTTTATATTGTTTTTATTTAATTTCATTGTTTGCACCTTGTAACTTTTCACTTTTAGTACTTTTAACTTTTGACTCATTACACTTTAACTTTTTAACTAAACTTTAATACTTATATTGTTTGCACCTTGTTTTATTTTATTGTTTGCACCTTGTTGCTTTTTGCACAAAGAAATAAAACACCAAGTTCAGAAAAATTGTGGATGTTTATTTACACAAGTTTATAAGCATCACTGTTCAAGTGTGCCACGTGAGACAATGTCAGCCTGCCATGGCACAGTTCCTTCTTGCGACAGAAAGAATTTCGTCAAGGCCTCCCGTACACCCAATGCAGCTGGGCCAGAACGGCGACTGGTCATCTCTTGACGATTTACGGGTGTCAGGTTTGAATCTCCATCCACCTCCCTGCGCCACTCACCAGGCTGTACAATTCCGCCAGATTCTGTGTCTGTAAATTGGGGTGGTGCATAGCGGCTTACTGGTGCATTCGCTGCGTCTGTGTAGGACAGGTAGTTATGAAGCACAACACACGCCTTGGTGACATCCACAGCCTTGTCAGGTTGGAACTCAATCAGCCGGCCCAGAATTCGCCACCGTGCTGCCATGATTCCAAAGGCGTTTTCAATGACCCGTCTGGCTCTGGAGATGCGGTAATTGAAGGTCTTCTTTTCTATTCCCAATTGTCTCCCTATCAAAACAAATATTGCAAGTTAGTAACATGATTGTACCACATTTACAAATATTTGACTATACACGAAAAGAGAAAATGCAGCACACTCACATACATGAGATGTTATGGTTTTAATGGACAATGTAAAGTGTGTGGAGTATAGTGTGTTACATATATACCTCCATAGGGGCGCATGATATTGTTGTGCAGAGGGAAAGCAGCATCAGCGACGATCAGGTGTGGGGCCTTGGTAATGGTGCCAGGAAAAACAGCTGGCGGGGGCAGATTCAGTGTTTGTTTGAGCAACATTTCTCCAAATGTGCTGCGCTGGAAAATACCACCATCGCTCTCCCGTCCGTACCCTCCAACGTCCACCATGGTGAAGCGATATCTTGCATCACAAGTAGCCATGAGGACGATGGAGTGAGTTCCTTTGTAGTTGAAGTAATCACTCCCGGCATTCGGCGGTGCCTTGATGGTGACATGCTTTCCGTCTAAACTCCCAACACAATTTGGAAAGTTCCAGAGGCGCCAAAAATCACCAGCAATAGCTTCCCACTGGCTAGTAGTAGGACAGGGCAGGAATTCTGGCTGCAATGCCTCCCACAACGCTTTGCACACCTCGGAGAGAATGCCGGACACCGTGCAGGAAGCTAGTTTGTAGCTTGCCGCTACAGCCTGTTGGCTTCCACCCGAAGCCAAAATCCTCAGCGTCACGGCCAGTCTTTCAGCGGCATCCACGGGCATGTTGTGTGTGCTCTGATGGTGTATGAAGGGCTGCACACGCCGAAGTAGGTCGTCAAACCTTTCCGCCGACATTCGGAAATATTTGAAGTGTGTCTCTGGGTCCAGATCTCGCATTGGTTGGACAAGAGTCACATATTCGCCTGTCCTCTGCCTCGGCACGTTTAAAGGACGTACAGACCACCTCCGCTGTTGTCTCCTTTGTCGTCTTTGTCGCGCCCTTATTTGCAATAGAAGTATTTCTTCCTTGGCTTCGATAATTTCGATCTCCAATGCCAGCAGTCTCTCTGTATCGGTCTCCATCGTTCACTGTGTCTAGGAGAAAGCCGGAAGGTAAACAAATAGGCTATCGAGACTAGACGATATACGTCACAAGAGTCTCGGTCGGTCGGTCAGGCTTTACAAAAAACCATAGCGCCCTCTACCGGTGTGGCGTTGAATTGCATTTCGACACGTAAATCCAACGCAGAACCATCACGGTCTCCAAGCAACTGCGTGGCCGTTGCGTTGCCGTTGCGTGATCACTACGCGGAAGCATAATCAGGCCTTTAGTGATTCCTTGGTAGCGATAGCCTGGTTAGCGATAGCCTGGTTAGCGATAGCCTGGTTAGCGATAGCCTTGTTAGCGATGCCTTGTTAGCAATCTGTCAATCACAAGGTAGCCATTCACCAAATTGGACAATGGCAGACTATTCTCTGAGGTATATGTCCTACATGGCATACATACATAAATGCCCTTTCACCACATCATACTGCATGTTACCGTCCATACATATCTATGTGACAATGGCTGCAATTTATCTGGTTGATTGATGGGTTCAGTCAAATCATCTATTATGATTTTTTCCGCCTTGCCGAAGCTTCAAATGTCTTGGCTTTCACAGTCCTCTCTCATCTATGAATGCGGGGACCAAATCGTTCAAAATGTGGCTCGGCACTTATCTATCTCCAAGTGTAGGCTTGAAAAACAAGCAGCGCTTTTTAACAACAAAGGCGGTCATAAAGCGGACTGGCTTTCTAAAGGCAGAATGCGAAAATACATCAAAAAGCCACATGAATTGAAATCATGCACTCCTGCAATCAATCAAGGACCACAATGCGTTGTGTTTTTAAAGAAAACAGAATCAGTACATAATAATAATTTGATCTTGATTGGTGTTTGCACAGAAAATATCAATCCAGTATTGTGGTGTCTAAACTTGGTGTCTTAGTACCGAAACGACTTCAACGAAGCAGGTGTTAATCCATGCTTTGCTCAGAATGTCTCCACAAATGTAAAATCCCAGCAGCCACCTGTCCTCAGGTTCTGGCTGCAAGCTAGCCTTCCTGATTCTGATATCACCCAAAGGGGGCTCATGGATCACATGTGCAATTTGAGAGGATTTCCTAGAAATCACATGTTTAAAGCTGAAAAAGGATCCCCTCATTGGCTCTGTGGTGTGTGTGTGTGTGTGTGTGTGTGTGTGTGTGTGTGTGTGTGTGTGTGTCTGGACACAACCTAATGTTGATGTTAGTGGGGTTTTTAAAGGCAGGATCACTTTCCTGTGTCCTTCACTAACCACTTAGACGTGTGACCTTCACCACCACAGGTGCCTCGGGTCCCGACTATCCTTTGCGATTCATTCACAGCTGGATAGTATGACACACGTGTCTGTTTGCTATTAGCACTTTGATTTGTCCGCACAAGGATAACACAATAAGGAAAAGCACTTTTAAAAGGGTGCCATTGAAGGTTAGGGCTTGGCTTTAAACTCTTATAGATTCAATGTTATGAGACCGTAGAGCATAATAATCTACAAGATGACATAAACATCAAGCGATAAGCAGAAATGGAGAAGGCATCTTACAATAAGGTGGCTATTGTTGAGCTTTTAATTGCGTCATCATGAGCTTCATCAGTGGATTGAGATTGCTCAGTTTTTGAGGATGGTAGAAATTCAAATAAGCAATTTTTTTTAAATGTTTAAAAATGTGTTCTCACTTACACCTCCAGTGGTATGCAGCTATATAGAGTTTTTTTTATGGTGTGCGTCTGCAGGTTTTCAAACTATGCCACCACACTGGCCCTCATGCAGGAACCACTCTCAGAACTGACACGTCTTTAGTGGCGTCCACGAGTCGTTTAGAGGTGAACTACCTAATGCATAGCTACATGCTCCAAGGAAAAAGGGATCAGCAATTTGCCCCTATTACTGGGTCTAGGCAGTGTACATTTACAGTCATCAGTTACAGCTGACTGAATTGGAGCTACCTGCTAATTGCTAACAGAAGGTCCGTTGGTCTCCTCCTCACAGAGAAGTAGTCTCCTGGCAACGGGGGAGACGAGACGAGGATTCAAGTCGTTTTCTCCCTTCTGCCATTTTGGATTTAATTCCCCCCAAAATTATCCCAGGGACCATTGATGTATTATTGATGAGCCCTCGTGGCTGGACTGAGCTATAGGACAGACTGGACACTACAGTGGCTCATCTGGTTAGCGAGGTCATCAGTAGATATCTCTGCAATACGAGAGCTTTGCTAAAACATTGACACTGTAACCTTCACACTGTGTTCATCGCGCTAGTTCATGTTTTTTTTCCCCTGTTTCAAAGTTGAATTCAGGCCAGACCCTACACATTGGACCTTTGAGAGCACTTGTAACATTGATCAGCTGTCAGGATAATGTCATGACATTATTTTATGTATCCTAATGTCAAGCAAGTTCTCCTTTACTTCAGTACTGTGCTGCTCTGTTAGTCATTGGCAGCGAGTTTGGTGTTGCCTAACAAAACTGCTGACACTGCTAAATGTTTGTTTTCGTCTGCAGATTTCAGTCGGACTTCAGGTTATGCAGTGTGAACATTTGTTTTCACTCTTTTCCTCTGCATTTTTGTGAATGAAACTTCACAAATGAGATCAAGCACAGTGGCTTCATAAAGAACAGTGATGTTGTTTATTATGCTAACTATGACAAATTAGTACACGGATATTAAACTGTACTTTTGGACATTTGCCCGGTGGCAAATAGAGGTGAGACGATATGTCTTGTTGTAACATGGGTGAAGTGATCCTTTAACCTTGACGCTTGGTGTCACGCCAGCCACAGTGACTTCAGTGCCCACATGCACATCTGTACATGCTCATGCCTGTGTGGCTGCCTCCTGCTGACTCTGGCCTCCGGGATGGAGTGCAGGAAACGTGTCTGGCTGCCGATCGCCGAGCAGTCAGAGTCAGTTAAACGCAGCGATCTCTCAAGGTCAACCTGCTTCAAAGGCCGGAGCCAATCAGGCCTGACACGACCCTGCCATTGCCACATGGCTGGGCACCGGTACCACGGCCAAATCCTCTCTGTTCCTCCTCGCCCCTTCTCCTCCCCTCCGCCCACAAAAAGCGCTGCTTCTGCCAGAATCCTGCTGTTCTCAGCACTGGTGGAGGCATGCCCCTCAGTCTGTCTCTCTCACTAACATACGCATTTGCTTACGCACTGGTTTGCCACACACACACACAGTCCTACATATTTCGCGAGTGGTATCCCTTGTATCCTCTGTCTCCTTTTCCTCCCCTCTTCTGTCATTCTCTCTGTGACCTCTACAATCACCCATCATCAGCCCCAGCTGCCCATCTTGTTGTCTATGAGCTTATTGTTTTTGACAGCTGAGTGTAAACGCAGAGCTTTTTCCTCAGTTAGTCAGAGTACATACTGTGCTAGCACCAGACACCAGAGTCTTTATTCCTAAACTGAGAGCTCTGAATCCCAACTGTTCCCGAAGCAGTCGGTTATTAAACTGGTGTCAAGGCTCCCAGAATGCACATTAGCAGCTTCTGTTTGTGGAATGTGGAATTGAACAGGTCATGTGACCCGACCCAACCCATCGATTCACAGAGGAAAAGCTCCAGCAGTGTATACTCTAATGGCGTGCTCTCGGAGACTGCGACTGGCTGGAGTTTGGTGAACTAAATCCCAAAATCCCAAACAAAGGCAACAAACGCTCTGGCTGTGCTACAAGTTAGAGCTACTGTATAATACAACTGGCTGAAAACGATTTGGAGCTGGTGTTCTGACGATTTCAGCTTCTCCCTCGGGATGAGCTAGAGTGGAACAAAAGTGTCTTAAAATGAGGTAGCACTTTGTCAGAGGGGGGGGGGGGGGGGGGGGATAATCTATTGTCAGTACCTCAGTGCTGTTACATTTTACAGTAGAAAACAAAACAGAAAAGTAGATGTATTTGTTCCCTGAACAAGGAGTCTTTTCAAACATAAGATAAAAAAGGATGGATGAGGATGGGAGTGATCCCTTTCATTAAAAGTTTTTCTCAAGTATCCACCATGTTTAAAAGCAGCCCATCACTTAAAAGAGAAATAATCACAACATATTACATTTAGGTGTTGTAGTTTAAAAAACCAGCGGAATGTATTTCAAATGCAACATTTTGGTGCATTTTGTATTTTAATAATGGGCCATGAATACGCCCCAAGGGGATGATAAAGGCTGGTTTCTGTACATACTAAACATGATTAACCTAACTTAGGCAGTCACAAAGATGCCAAGTACTGACTCAGTGGAAGTAGAAGTAAAGCCACCGTAAATGTGGCCAATACATGGTAATCTTTTATTTTTCCTGGAAGGTATTTAAGTAGAGGTATGAAGGAAATTATCATATGATATATAATAGCAACATCATGCTCATTGAACTACTGTGATCACTGAAATCTGGGAACCCAAGGACATTGCTCAAAGAAGTTGGACCGGGTAAAACGTTTTTGTCGTGATAGTGCCTGGTGAGTACAGTTACTGTATCGTGACCAGGCGGCGACCTCCCGCCCTGAAAAGTGAAATGCCTTAAACGTGCATTCTCTCTGCTGGCCATCGGGGGTCGACTCCTCCAGTTGCAAAAAGCAATTTAAGCTATAATGGCGAGAATCCCCCCCATCTCTTCGAACAGCAGACGTATCTAAGTGTTCAGTGTTGGATTCATGTGTTAAATCTGCGCCTTGATGTGCTCCGACAAGAACAGCTGCTAAGAGCTCCCTAATGAATTGAATACTGGCTTCTGATTTAGGAGATTCACTTAACCACACTGCGCGTGTGCTTGTGGGAGTGCATTCGTGTGTTGCTCTTTTCTGTACTCGTGCGTGTTTGCCAGCCTGCATACGTGCGTTGTGTGTGCGTCGATCAGTGCCGGTGTGAACGCTCAACGTGTCAGCCCTCGTGTGCGCCGTCAGTGATAACCGATAGTGGGAGAACAACCCTCTCTCCAGTCCTCTCTCTCCCCCCTCCCAACTTTTTGTCTCCCTCTGTGATGACAACGCTGTCTGCTGGAGTGTGCTGCGTCTTGTCTCTCGGCACATTGTGTACCCATTAACAAGGCCCTGTGTGTAACGCAGCATTTCCCCCCCTCCTCCTCCTCATCTTCCTCGCCTCCCAGTCGTCACATGCGCTGAGCTCTGACATGTCCCGGGTGAAGTTAAGTGCTCTGCTGCTGAGCTCTAGCATGAGGCCAAAAAAAAAAAAAAAAAATGGGTAAGAAACAAGTGAGTGTGTGATAAAATTGAGTTTTGATTAAATGGTGGTAAAATATTCCATTTGACATTCTCTCCTAGGCCAGAGAGCAAGACCATGAGCCTAGGGACATGCTGCACGGTACGCTTGGGTTCCTAATTGTGAGAGGGTAGTTATAGTTTGGCGGTGGGTGGTGCCCTGATGGATAGTAACGTCCTTGGCTAAGTGATGTGTCGCGTCAAGGGATTTGAATAATTGCAGATGTGGCATAGTATGGTGTAATTTGCTCCAGTGATAGTGTCTGGAATCTAAAAAGCTTCTTGTATGCAGACACCTAATGCACCCTAAGAGGTTTTCTATTCTTGAACAGAGACACTTTTTTCACGTTTTGAAATGCATTCTGAACGCTGCAGAAGTCGTGGTTATTATGCAAAGAGAGCAGCAAGTACACCATATAAAGTTTCACCGATGGTTGAACCCGTAGCACTGTGGTCGAACTTTCACCATCTCCAAATCCCCAGTATCGTCCCAAGTGTGAGAAACACAGAATTACGCCCTATTGGCTGATCTCTGGGAAATGCAGTTGTATAGGAACAATAAAGTAAGGTTTATACACACCGACAGTTCCAGCTGAAAATGAATGGAGCCATTCGTGCATATGTCAATAGAAGCACAGGTAAAGCAATGAGAGTTGGAACAATTGTTGTTGAAAAATGTACATTTTCTTCAAAAGTAATTCTACTTCACGTTATTAATTTGCAATTTGGTGGACTCTCACTTTCTCTTACAAAGACATGTGGATGCTGGTTTTGGTCTACTGGGCTCAGCTGAAAGACAGCTTCCCACCTCAGAGTAGCACCATCTGTCCCTTTTACATTTCTTTATGTATTCATGCATGTTTAGAGACATAACCGCCAACACATTGTACAAACTGCATTTCCTGTCCATATGGGTAAGTGTATTCAGTTTAGTGTCATAACACTGAAAAAGGTAATCGCAGAGGGTTCAAGGGAAGAAAAAAAAACCCAACTCTAGAAGTAAAAATAGTAAGTACAGGTCCTTCCACTTACTTGAAAAAGCAGTTAACCAAGTGATATTTCAGTTCTCATTTCAACCCTTTGTCCTTATGTCGTTATATTATGACCCCACAAATGAAAAAGGGGGGAAAAAATCATTGCTGCAGCACCCTTGCAAGGTTTTTTCTAAAATGACTCAAGCATATATTTGAACATTTGTCAATGCTTTTACACTTTGCCTCTACTGGGAAATTCTCACATCGGTACTTGGAGGTCAATATGCCCTGAATATTACATTGAAGAACCAGGAGCACTGCAATCACAGTCTCTCAAGTCTCATACACACACCCAAACACAAGCATTAGTCACACCCTGGCACAAAGGTACGGCAAAATATGGAGACCACACATGAGTTTTAAAGTTGTAAACCTAAATGTATTTAAATAAACTAAATGAACTAGAAAATGTATTTCCTGTGGAAATACGTGGAAATGCTTTAATGCTGAAGCAACACTGAAAACAAAGCTGAATATTTGAAGAAAATATTAAAAAAGCAGAATATTTGAAGAAAATATTTAAAAAGCTGAATATTTCAAGAGAATATTCAAAAAGCTGAATAAGTGCAAAAGTATGAAAAAGCTGAATATTTGAAGAGAATATTAAAAAAAGCTGAATATGCAAAAAGTTTGAAAATCTGAATAGCTGAAGAGAATATTCAAAAAGCTGAATATGTGAAAAGTATGAAAAAGCTGAATATGTGCAAAATTATGAAAAAAGCTCAATATTTGAAAATAATATTAACAAAGCTTAATATCTGCAAATGTATGAAATAAGCTAAATAGCTGAACAAATATGAAAAACCTGAATATTTGAAAAGAATATGAAAGGGAAAAAAATGTTGAAGACACGTTGAAATGTCCTTAAAGAGCTGAACATTTTAATATTTGAATGTTCTTTTTGTTTGTAGTATTAGTAGGGTACTAATAGAAGTAGTAGGAGTAGTATCAGTAGTAGTAGTAGTAGTAGCAGTAATACTAGTAGTATTAGTAAAAGTAGTATTAGTAGTAGCAGTAGTATTAGCAGTAGTACTAGTAATATTAGTACAAGTATTAGTAGTATTAATAGTAGCAGTAGTATTAGCAGTAGTACTAGTAATATTAGTACAAGTATTAGTAGTATTAGTAGTAGTAGAAGTAGAAGTACTAGTAGTAGTAGTCCTAGTACTATTACAAGTAGTGGAGGTAGTATTAGTAGTAAACTAGAAGTAGTACTAGTACTAGTACAAGTACAAGTAGTGGACATGGTATCAGTAGTAGGCTAGTAGCAAAAGGAGTAGTAGTACGAGTAAAAGTTCAAGTAGTGGACGTAGTATCAGTAGTAGAAGTAGTAGTAGTAGTAGTAGTAGTACTACTACAAGTAGTGGAGGTAGTATCAGTAGTAGGCTAGTAGTAGTAGTAGTAGTACTATTACAAGTAGTGGACATAGTATCAGTAGTAGTACTAGTACAAGTTCAAGTAGTGGACGTAGTATCAGTAGTAGAAGAAGTAGTAGTAGTAGTAGTACTACTACAAGTAGTGGAGGAAGTATCAGTAGTAGGCTAGTAGTAGAAGTATTAGAAGTAGTATCAGTAGTAGGCTAGTAGTAGAAGTAGTAGTAGTAGTAGTACTAGTACTACTACAAGTAGTGGAGGTAGTATCAGTAGTAGGCTAGTAGTAGTAGTAGTATTAGTAGTAGTACTATTACAAGTAGTGGACATAGTATCAGTAGTAGGCTAGTAGTAGTAGTATTAGTAGTAGTACTATTACAAGTAGTGGACATAGTATCAGTAGTAGGCTAGTAGTAGCAGTAGTAGTAGTACTAGTACAAGTACGAGCAGTGGACGTAGTATCAGTAGTAGGCTAGTAGTAGAAGTAGTAGTAGTAGTAGTAGTCAGACAGACAGAGAGTGAGACAGAGAGAGATAGACAGACTTGTGTATACATTTTAAAGTTTAAATGGAGTTTCTAGGTGAAAGTATACCTGAGCAGAAGATGTTTGACAAAAAAAACTACAAATCCCACTGACTGCTCCTGTCTGCCGCTCCTGTCCGCCAATCAGAGCACACCTGCTGTCACTTCTAAAGATCAAAGCCACAGAGATCGAAGCCATCTACGCGCCTGTGTAACTGTCTAGAGCCTGTCTCTATTCCTCCATTTCGGCTTTGCGGAGGGTCCGAACAAAAGCTTCTCACGCTCACACCGAAACTCGTATCGCCAAAATTTCCGCACCGTTAGCGCTACAAGACTCTGCTGAAGACACTGATCACTTTTATTTTTTCCTAGTCTCAGAAATGTGGACACTAGGGCGAGTTAGAAATGCTGCTCATTTCAGGTTTCTTTGAAAATCTGTTTCTCAATTAGTATTGTAAGTCAATGGGGAGAAAAACCGACGTGGCCGCGCTTAGAGGTTGCTAGTTCAAATTCCGTAAATCTCACAGAGTTTTTGATCACATTGTGAGAGACAGGACAAGTTTGTCTACAAAATTGGAAAATATCACCTCTGTAGAGTGAAAATTGTGGCCGGGAGGAGTTTGGAAAGAAAAAAAAGCTGAAGTGTCTTGGGCTGCTCTCACACTCTAAGCGATGATGTCACCCACTCTAGCACGCGCAATACACACCCATTATACACTCTGATGAGGTCTGAAAAAAACATAAAACATAAACTGTGATTATAGAAAAACTGTTAAAGATATCAAAAACTGAATAAGAATTGAATAGTTCAAAGTCTTGTAGGTTGTTTAAAGTTTAAATGGAGTCTGTAGGTGGAAGTATGTGAAACTAGTCGGAGTTCAAAGATGAGGATGTTAAAGAGGTTTTTAGGCTGATCTCCATAGGAATGCATTGAAAAAAAATATGGAAAAGGCTGAATATATGAAAAAGTATGAAAGGCAGAAAAAAGGTTGAAAATCAGCACAAAAGAGCTGAAAAAGCTGAACATTTTGATAGTTGAATGGTTTTTGTAGCTGAAAGTATGCAGAAGCTAGAGACGGCCAAAAAACGTACGGAAGAAGAATAATAAACAAAATGGCCGAACAGGATAACATAGGTTGGAAATGCTTGAAAGCATTTCCACCAATAATAAAGATTAGGATAACATAGGTTGGAAATGCTTTAAAGCATTTCCACCAATCAGGTATTGCTCATGTGGCTCCCCTGTATATTCACACCTAAGTAGAATGCAAAGGGATGAATGACATGTTGCCCCAGTGAAATGGGATATTTGAGCAGCGTACAGTTACATTATAAATGTGCTTAATATGAGAAAAGTGATGACAGAGCCAGCAGAGTTTACGGGGGGACTGGAGGGGCGGTGCTACACTTCTGCAATGTCACAGTCTCATGCCGAAAAGCGCCCTAAATATTAAAATATGCTTGCTTATTGACCATCATACACCATGTGCGTAATCGCCATGAGGACACGCCCTCCTCCGATATATATAAGAAATTCCGTAGATTCAGGTTCATTCTCAGGAAACTGCACCATTTTCAGGAACTTGTGTAGGATTGCACACCGGAGTGGGGTCAGAAGATTGCCAACCAGGTTACATGAGATATATGTGTATATGGGAACAGCAGTGGGAAGCTACAGAATGATTTAAAAACATGATAATCATAATGGTGGACCCGCCCTTTAAAGACAAGCTGAAATGAAAAACGTGATTTTAACCGCACGTACTTAAATCAGCTAGTACCAACGAGAGAGAGAAGGTGGTGAGCTAATCTTTTGAATCATCAAATTCCTCCCGACCTTATGTCCTGCCTGTGTTTCCTTGTTTCCTGTTTTACTGGGAAATAAGATTGTCTGTATGCCAGTCAATCTGAATGAACAAGGAGACAGGTGAATGATGATTCATGGTTGTGGTTGTACCCAAGAAAAAAGTGGACCGTGTATATACTGTATATACTGCATATACTGTATATATACAGTATATATTAAAAAAATGTGTGAAATGTTAACATAAAACAAATACAATTCTGGTAGACTTACTAAATAGTTGGAAATATTATATTATATCGACACAAGCTGAAGATTCCGTGCCATTCACACCCATTATAACATCTGAAACTTCACCAAACTCAAATTGCGATATCGGGAAAACCGTATGGACCATCGACATGAATGTTTGACCCAATAAAGTCCACAGTCTTGTGAACGTTTTAAACGTTTAATCACGTTTGGAAGTTAAAGTATGGCGAACTTTTGGGGTGCTGAAGTCGATGAAAAACCAAAAAAACAATGTACACATGTTTAAGGGCAGCGGTTACTATGGCAACCTGAAAGTTCTTTTCTTTTTTTTTCATTTTGGAATGTACAATGTGCTTTGATGTCTTGATGTCTTTGATGACTGGTGACATCACGTGACCCTGGACTGTATAAATACAAGCAGCGACCAGAACTCATCGTGGAGTTTTTGGAGTTTGGAGAGAGAGAGAGCTTTAGAGAGATAGTGATTGAGAGTGAATAGATAGTGATATTTTGAACTTTTTGCAACTTTGTGAGAGGAACGAAATTTCATCTACGTTCAAACAGATAGTGACAGAACTTTTACATCTGGAGCGGGCTGTCTCCACCAGTCTGCTCTTCTCGTCCATCTGTTCATCGGCGAAAGCCAGTTTACATTGTACCGTCTTGTAAACTATCATTCCTGCAGCCAAGATGCAGCAGGGAAACAGCAGGACTCGTGTCCAACTGACCCCTCAGGAGACCATCAACCAGCTGCGTGAGCAACTGCGTGAGCAGAAGCGAATCAACGCTGAAGAGTACGGCATTAGGATGGGGCTCACTGAGGAGCTCAAACGGCAAAAGACCCTGAAGGAAATGCACATCAATCGGGGCAAGGCCATCCGTGGCGAACTGGAGATGCTCAAGAAGGCAAGTGAGCCAGAGACTCTGAATAAAATGGAGATCGCCTCTGCAGTCCATTGCACCGTGAAGATAAAGAAGAAGAAAGATCTTCAGAGGGAGCATGAGGACCTCAAGGTGTCTCATTTAATCCTCCAGGAAAAGTTTGAACAGCAGGAGAAGGCTATCCAGTGCCTCAGGCAGGAGAACTTTGAAAAGGAGGAGGAATTGGAGTACTTGAAAGTACAGGCCTCAATCAACCTGGAGACAACCATTAATCTCCAGGCTGAGGTGAAGGTCGCCCAAGGCCTCAGAGATCAACTAGTTCATCTGCAAGAAGAGCTTGATCAGAGTACTCTGCGCCATGACCTCGCGAAAGAGGCCCTGATAAAACAAGCCTCCGCCAACCAGCAGTTGGTAAATTACCTCCAGACCGCCACGGAGGACAACAAGGACCTCCAAGCTGATTTATCTGAAAAGACCCTGGACCAGGAGCTGGCGAAGGAGGCCCTGATAAAACAGGTCTCCACCAACCATCAGCTATCAAATGACCTCCAGACTGCTGAGGAGGACAACAAAGACCTCCGAGCTGAATTCGTTCAGCTAAAGGCAGATCTCCAGGAGAGGACCCTGGACCAGGAGCTGGCGAAGGAGGCCCTGATAAAACAGGTCTCAACCAACCAGCAGCTCTCAGATGACCTCCAGACTGCTGAGGAGGACAACAAGGACCTCCGAGCTGAATTATCTCAGCTAAAGGCAGAACTCCAGCAGAGGACCCAGGAGCTGGCGAAGGAACCAGAAGACATCGAGGCTGTGAATGGTGCTGATCTTCAGGGAGCTGAGGAGCTGCACCAGATCTCACCCGACCAACTGGTGACTGAGCTCCAGGTCGAAAGCCTCGAGCAGAGTCTTCCTTGTGTGGAGCTGCCAGAGGAGGTGCAGCCCCCCAAGAAGAAGAAATCTCTTTTCAAGAGGTTCCGACACAGCATCGGTCTGCGCAAAAGGCGTTGAACTGGTGCTGTGTCCTAATTTGGCCCTAAATTTATAATTCGGAAAATAATATATGCTGTAAAAAAATACAGCTATATATTATTGTAAAAAAAAGGGCGGCACAGTGAATTGTACTGTGTCGTGTGGGTTTTCTCCGGGAGCGCCGGTTTCCCCCCACTAGAAAAAAAACAATTTGGCCCCAAATTAAATATCTCCTCATCCCCTCCCATATTACCCCCTCCCCTGTGGGTGCTCCGGTTTCCCACAACCAAAAAAAAAAACCTTTGCTGCTTGAGCAGCAGCGAATCAATGCTGAAGAGAACAGCATTAGGGTGAACCTCACTGAGGAGCTCAAACGTGGAGCAGGCGATGGAGGCCCTGAGAAAACAGGTCTCCACCAACCAGCAGCTCTCAGATGACCTCAAGACTGCCGAGGAGGACAACAAGGACCTCCGAGCTGAATTATCTCAGCTAAAGGCAGAACTCCAGCAGAGGACCCTGGACCAGGAGCTGGCGAAGGAACCAGAAGACATCGAGGTTGTGAATGGTGGTGCTCTTCAGGGAGCTGAGGAGCTGCACCAGACCTCACCCAAACAACTGGTGACTGAGCTCCAGGTCGAAAGCCTCGAGCAGAGTCTTCCTTGGGTGGAGCTGCCAGAGGAGGTGCAGCCCCCCAAGAAGAAGAAATATCTCTTCAAGAGGTTCCGACACAGCATCGGTCTGCGCAAAAGACGTTGAACTGGTGCTGTGTCCTAATTTGGCCCTAAATGTATAATTCAGAAAATAATATATGCTGTAAAAAAATACAGCTATATATAATTATAAAAAAAAGGGCGGCCAAATTAAATATCTCCTCAACCCCTCCCATATTATCCCCTCCCCTGTGGGTTTTACTCCGGGTGCTCCGGTTTCCCACAACCAAAAAAAAAAACCTTTCCGGGAACCATCACCTTAACGCGGTGGAGAGGTTTGCGTGTCCCTATGACCCTGAGGCCTGTGTTGTCTGGAGCTTTGTGCTCCTGGTGGGGTTTCCCATGGCAAATTGGTCTCAGGTGAGGGGCCAGACTAAGAATGGTTCAAAAGACTCCCATGAATAACCTAGGAAGAAGAGGAGTGACCCGGCCTGGAGGAAGCCCGGAGCTCCCGTCTGGAGCCAGGCCCAGAGGGAGGGCCCGTCAGCGAGTGCCTGGTGGCCGTCTTGCCACGGAGCGCGGCCGGGCGCAGCATAAGAAGAAGAAGAAGAAGAAGAAGAAGAAGAAGAAGAAGAAGAAGAAGAAGCGACGTGGCAGTTATAAGAACATTCACTTTATATATAAAAATAAATGAAGTTAAAATATCCCCTTTGATAGAAAAGGAAAAAACACTTGAATGCTCTGTCTGAGTTAATAGTCCTTCGGTTCAGGGAGTATTTACCCCATAAATATATAAAATAAAATAAAAATAATCACCAATCAGGTGTTTTATAAAAGAGTCTTTCAATTGTCCTTTCAAAATAAAAATAAATGGTTGGCCAGCAAAAAAAAAATAGAGAGCTCTCTTTTTATTTATGTTGATGTATGAATGTCTAATATGTGTTTGCCTGAAGAATGGTCAAGGGGGTGACGACCGTCGCTAATGGAAACACTACAGTAATAAGAGTCTATATGGGAGAAGCAACGTGTGCGGCTGCAGCTTCACTACATCCCTCTGAGCCCGCGATTCCCACTAGGGGCGGAAACCAGGTGGCTGTCGTAAAAACTGCCGTAACGCGGTGCTTAAAGGGCAACGCACCCAAAAACAGACCTGAAGCGATTACATGCAGCAAGTAACTGTAGTTACCTCTGGGTTACACTAGCAGCGCCGGCATTCTTGTCCTCCAGAAAGTTTTGCCGATGCCCTTCCCGTGTGAAAGCTGTGTTACTACTACAAGTAGTGGAGGAAGTATCAGTAGTAGGCTAGTAGTAGAAGTATTAGAAGTAGTGTCAGTAGTAGGCTAGTAGTAGAAGTAGTAGTAGTAGTAGTAGTACTAGTACTACTACAAGTAGTGGAGGTAGTATCAGTAGTAGGCTAGTAGTAGTAGTATTAGTAGTAGTACTATTACAAGTAGTGGACATAGTATCAGTAGTAGGCTAGTAGTAGTAGTAGTAGTAGTAGTACTATTACAAGTAGTGGACATAGTATCAGTAGTAGGCTAGTAGTAGCAGTAGTAGTAGTACTAGTACAAGTACGAGCAGTGGACGTAGTATCAGTAGTAGGCTAGTAGTAGAAGTAGTAGTAGTAGTAGTAGTCAGACAGACAGAGAGTGAGACAGAGAGAGATAGACAGACTTGTGTATACATTTTAAAGTTTAAATGGAGTTTCTAGGTGAAAGTATACCTGAGCAGAAGATGTTTGACAAAAAAAACTACAAATCCCACTGACTGCCCCTGTCTGCCGCTCCTGTCCGCCAATCAGAGCACACCTGCTGTCACTTCTAAAGATCAAAGCCACAGAGATCAAAGCCATCTACGCGCCTGTGTAACTGTCTAGAGCCTGTCTCTATTCCTCCATTTCGGCTTTGCGGAGGGTCCGAACAAAAGCTTCTCACGCTCACACCGAAACTCGTATCGCCAAAATTTCCGCACCGTTAGCGCTACAAGACTCTGCTGAAGACACTGATCACTTTTATTTTTTCCTAGTCTCAGAAATGTGGACACTAGGGCGAGTTAGAAATGCTGCTCATTTCAGGTTTCTTTGAAAATCTGTTTCTCAATTAGTATTGTAAGTCAATGGGGAGAAAAACCGACGTGGCCGCGCTTAGAGGTTGCTAGTTCAAATTCTGTAAATCTCACAGAGTTTTTGATCACATTGTGAGAGACAGGACAAGTTTGTCTACAAAATTGGAAAATATCACCTCTGTAGAGTGAAAATTGTGGCCGGGAGGAGTTTGGAAAGAAAAAAAAGCTGAAGTGTCTTGGGCTGCTCTTACACTCTAAGCGATGATGTCACCCACTCTAGCACGCGCAATACACACCCATTATACACTCTGATGAGGTCTGAAAAAAACATAAAACATAAACTGTGATTATAGAAAAACTGTAAAAGATATCAAAAACTGAATAAGAATTGAATAGTTCAAAGTCTTGTAGGTTGTTTAAAGTTTAAATGGAGTCTGTAGGTGGAAGTATGTGAAACTAGTCGGAGTTCAAAGATGAGGATGTTAAAGAGGTTTTTAGGCTGATCTCCATAGGAATGCATTGAAAAAAAATATGGAAAAGGCTGAATATATGAAAAAGTATGAAAGGCAGAAAAAAGGTTGAAAATCAGCACAAAAGAGCTGAAAAAGCTGAACATTTTGATAGTTGAATGGTTTTTGTAGCTGAAAGTATGCAGAAGCTAGAGACGGCCAAAAAACGTACGGAAGAAGAATAATAAACAAAATGGCCGAACAGGATAACATAGGTTGGAAATGCTTGAAAGCATTTCCACCAACTATGTCAACCAGTTCATCAGTAATGTTTGTAGTGTGTGGGTGTGTGTAGGTATAAGACAACAAAAAAGCTAAATAACCCAAGATCAAACAAAACCAGTAACTCAGAGAGGAGAGAGAGAATGAATGCTCAGGCACCCATAGATGTAGGTGAGCATTCACACCAACTCAGGTGTTAACCATCTCTCCTAATGAGCCACTCCCAAGATCCCAGGCAACCAAATGGAAAATAGGTCAGAGGCCAAGGAGCTGTCACAATATTTATATAGCAACCGCCATTAACACACATTCATACACTGATGCCACAGCCTTCAGGGTGATTTGGGGTTAAGTATCTTGTCCAAGGAGTTCGGAATCGAACCAACACTCATTCTACCTCGGAGCCACAGCCTCCCCCTGTAGTCTGTGCAAAGATGCCCCTCAGACAGTCCAGCACATAACAGCAGGGTGTAGGACGTAGGCAGGTACGGCGTACATGGAGCGGAACATTTGGGCTGAGTATTATGGGCTGGAAGTCCCGAGGTCAAAATGGAAGACGACTCCAAATGTGGTTGAGAATGACGAAGATTTAACTTATTATTTAGCTATTTACATGTATTTCTTCAACCATGTCCACACTCTTAGAAATTAAGCTGCCAACTAGAACCATATAGGGTTATTTCACCTGTCCTCTTAAATGAACCCTTTCTGGTTCCTGCTGAACATTTTTTTTAAGGTTCCCATCACTTGCTTGCATTGGACGTGGTGTTACAAAGAACCCTTTCCACACAGAAGGATTCTTTGGAAGAAAAAGGATCTAGGTAAAAGGCAGGTGGAAACCTCCAGTTCTAAAATGTGAAGCCAATTCTGAAGTGCCTTCAACTTGCATTCTCGCTGCTGACCATCAGGGGGAGAAAATGACCCTACTTCTCACTTGATTTATTATCTCAGTTAACATTGTAAACATGAGTTTCTATCTCTCGTTTCAAGTCTTCTTCAACACAGCATGATGTTCATTTAGTACATTTTGGTCCATTTAGAGATCAAATACACGATAATGCTTTGGGGTATGGCCACCGGTGATTTACAGGCCGCTACCACCACTACCACGCTACCAATGCAATTAGATACTAAGATGACTGTAACACTTAGCAGCTAGTTTGCAGCTAAAGACCCTCCTCTCACCAGCACCTTTCATTGTAAAGCTATAGATAACTGTAATAAGATGGAATGGGATGACCAGATGAGTATTATCCACCCTCCCACGTCACCAATCCACATGCATGTTGCTTCTCCTCCTTTACGTCGTGCACTAAAACTCCCTCCAGTTGTTCGCCGACAGAAACAACAAAGTCAGATGGAAGCCTGGATAGTGCCCCTCTCTCCTCCGCAGATGTGTACGCAGTCAGATTGAGAGATTTGCAATTTTGGAGTACAGTCAACTTGAAAGTAATTCAGGAGAGGCATATAATCTGCACTGTTATCTGTGACAGGATTCAAAGGCAGCGATGATAGGGGACCCCAGGACATTATGGGGACTAAGTAGCTCTATCTGGCCTGGGCTGGAACAGCACATGGTGGGATAGAGACTCTTTGATCATACATGCACGCGCACACACACACACACGCACACACACACACTGCAGAGAGAAAGACAATGATTTCTGCCTCACACCTCTAGTGCAGTTCATTTCAGGTCTTGACTAACTTGTGAAAGGAACACATGTGCAGAGGCATTTGTCTTATTTTGGAAAGGAATTCAACAGAATAGACGTGAGCATAATAGCATATCATCGGTGCTCATGCAAAAGTGAAGAAAAGCAGCACTAAACAACAAAAGAGGCTTGAGCGATATCACTGCGCCGCCTGTTCTGTGGATGCTTGCTTTCTGAACGTCCTCGTCTTCCCAAAACAGAAAGAAATCGTTTGATCCACAGTTTTGTGTACACCAAGAGGGGCTTTGGTGGCAACGTTCCTCTCAGCGGGAGACGCTCGGTCCCATCACATGTGAAAAGTCACAATGTTGTGTTTGTGCACAGTCGATTGGCAGAGCGCTCTATTTTGATAAAGTTTCCTGCCATTTCTGGTGCTTTTTCCAAGTCATGCTGAGTGGAGGAAACGAGATGAGAACGAAAGAAGGGGATGATGTTTGACAGGGGTCTGGAGCTCGGCCCAAACTCATTATGACACGAGGACATGGCATGTGCGTCACCCCGAGGTGCCACTGAGGGACCGACGTGTTGGCTGTTTTAAAAATGTATCATGAAATGACACAACTGGGGCCTCATTTATTCTGCATGAGACACACAGGGAAGGATTTTATAGTTTACATGAAAAATAGAGTGAGAAGGAAACCAGCTCTGGAGGCATCTCAAGTGGAGTTTGATATCTGAGCTGCGGATAGCTGCTTTGCTACGGTCCCACGACACAGCACCAGCACTGCATTACACAAGATTTACCTACTGGCCTTTACTGAAACACACACATCCCTGACCATGGGAATACGATGATATATCCTCCACATTGACAGAAAAACAGATAAAAAAAATGAACAAGCCTTAAGATCTTCAAGCACCACGAAGTGGGATACTTGTATGAGGATTCTCAGGCCTCCAGCGACAGCTAAGGGTGAATAAACAACGATACGATGTTGAAGCACCAGGAATAAACTCAGTAAGAGCAACTGAGTGAACATCTAGATGTGGCTCAGGGCAGCAATGGAAACTGTGTCTCTATTCTCACAAAAAAAAAGAAAAAGAAATACTGACATCAGCATGCTAAGAAGAATACTACTATTGATTTGAACCAGGTCCATTCAAACTGGCTCCCCCACATTTCCTTTCATACATTTACTATAAGATACTATTTATACTATGGCTTGAGCTGAATAGGCTCCTTTGTAGTTATTACTTAATGAGAGAGCTACATCAATATTCAATATTCGCAGCTTATCAACATAAAATAAAGAGCTAATGTCAATCCTGATTCCCACCCCGTTTAAATTTAATTAAAGTAATCGTTGACTTGTTTTAAAATGAAGTTTGTCTGTGAATGATTCGGATTTAATGAGTTTGTTATCCAGAATAAGTAGCCTACACTTGTGTTCTCCTGGGTGTTTGAACCAACCACCCAACCTGCTTTCCTCCTCGGCAAATAATGACATGGATGGGTCTAGATTGGACACACTGGTGTGTCTTATCCAGATCCTAAAGGGTGCCTCGGACGTCTGTATTACGTCTGACCAAGTGTTGGTATTTGATGAAGTGAGAACAGGTTGAATTTTCCAGGTATTTGGTCAGATAATTAGGACTGTTTCCCCCCTGAATTGAACCAAATTGCTTTACATCATTTCCCAGAATAATATAAAACTACTCTGAAGATCAATTGCATGAAACCAAACTGCACAGAATGTTTGACTGGACGTTTAAAATTGCAATTAAAACGGTAAGGTATGCTGTTCTGTGTCAAATCATATCTTGACCAAGAAAATGGAACGGAAAGAATTCTGCTCGGAAAAAAAGATAAAAGAAGCTTTTGACGTCTCACTTACTCCATCTCAGACTGCTGGAGCAAAATAGTACAAGACTCAGAGGAATTAAATGGTTGAAAATCATTTGTTCTCATCTTCAGCTCTTCCACAAATAGTGAAGTGAATCTTTTAACAGCCCTAAAACAAACGACTTCTCACAAAAGAATATGGAGTGCCAGTCAGTCAATTCACTACAAAACGTTTCCATTTGAAGTAATCTTCCATTCTACAACATGGACAAGAGAATCTGCTACATTTTCTCCAGTACACTTGTTTCAGGACTTTTTGGCTTTTGGTCATGATTATACCGTAATATTGACTATGCCTTCACTCATATTAAAATAATGCAGCACACACGATCGTCTACAAAATAAATATTCCTCTGACTTTCGGTGAGAGATCCACTGCTGTGCTACGATTCAGCTTTGCTCCTCTTGGAGGTGAAAGATGGCGGGTGTCTCCTCATGGAGAGCCATCTGTTATGATTATGGAGATCCTGAAGGGGTGAGTGGTGACGAAAGTGGGCTTCTAATTGAATTGGGGAGAGGTAATCTTGTCAGAGTCCTGGGGTGGCTGGCACCACTGCCAGCTACTCCTCCACAGGCTTCTCTTTACCCCGATGCTGAAATAATGCATGGCAGTATATAGTATATACTGTGCGTGTGTGTGTGTGTGTGTGTGTGTGTGTGTGTGCATTTAGCTGGGGGATAAAGACATGGGTTTGGATTTAGACAAGAAATATCTCCCCATGGGAACCATATGCCATCATCTCTTCGAGTTTTATTGGATCATAATTTTGATGGCTGGAACAGATTTTTGTTCTCAAGTTACAATGAGGTAGTAAATAAGAAGGACACCTTAGTTCATAGCAGTTACAGCAGAAATAAGCATCAGAAACACACAAGAGATGCATTTTTCTGCTGGGGATGGTCGGAAATATCTTCAGGTTTGCTGTGAGCTAATACTATATATATATATATATATATATATATATATACACTTGCTATGAAACTGTCTCTATTAAATATTGATGCCTCTATTTGACCTGACCTACATCAGTAGACCATCAGCCAGAAGGATAGATATTTCTATATATTCTCAGTGCCTGCCTTCGAGTCATATTCCCTGTAAAATCAGAAACAATTTACACCCTGGTTCACCAGAAACCCCTTCAGGTCAGACTCCAGTCCCTCAACTAGTGACCGTCCCACCAACCCAGGTAAACCCAGATAAACCCAGATCTGACAGATCAGACTTACAATACATAACCTATGCTCTTACCAAGGCTGTCTTTGTCAGGAAGCCCATCTTCTTCTATGGTGTTTAACATTCACATTAGTCTCCTGGTCCACTATATGGCTGCCTATATGGTAGCTCTACATACTGTGAGCATGACTCATGACACTCACACACAACACGAGATGAGTCCACTCTGACAGGTATTTTTTGACGGATAAGAATATTAATCTATGTTCAGTCTACGATATTCTCTTGTCAGCACATACAGTTTCATTTTGGTTTCAGATGTATATTCGTACTGGTCACTGTTCAGACTGCAGCCTAAGGGTTCATTCCTTGTGGATCTGTTGGTAATCCCTGGGGGCTCCAGTAGGGGGACCTTGCTCCTCTTCCTTACTCAGTACAGACGAGTGACGGCGAGAGTCTCTGGATTGTTCATGAAGTGGTGGATATGAAGTTTGAATAGTCAAGTCAAGTTAAGTCAACTTTATTTGAATAGCACATTTAAAAACAACAGGAGGGACAATCACACAATCAAACAACAAAGGGCCTTTTTTTCAAGCATCCATTTTAATCAGTCTTTCAAAAAAGCTGAATCATTACATTTCCTTTCCATGTCAAAGACGAATGGAGGATTATTTATCACTGTACTGACTGCTAAAATGTGAACACTTCATCATTTTGGGCATTCAGCAATAACATCGAATTATTCTTCGACACTGGATGGATCTGTCATTATAGATGTGGATTCAAATGGCACGTCTTAATAAAAGCAAAATGTGGTTATTAAAAATAATTGTCAAGGTGTTGACACGTGAAAGGTGTTGTTTGCTTTGATTGTTGACCTGATATGCTAATTTAACACCCAGAGAAGCTTCACACTGCAGAGCCACGTTGTTGAGGCAGAAGCCATGGAGAAATCTTAAGGCTGTTACATCATATCCACCGGCCACTGTGAGGAGTTCCTCTTTATTAATGTTCATAGCTCTCCAGCACCGCTGTCCATGCTTGACCTTAGTGTCAGCTCATTATCAGCTTAATTGAAAGCAGAATGACACCGTTGAATCCCATGTCTATGCACAACTTTTATGAAAGGTGAACACGACTCTGCACACACACACACACACACACACACACACACACACACACACACACACACACACACACACACACACACACACACACACACACACACACACAATTATTACTTTTCATCCCAGTTGGGGGTTTAAAGAAATGTCCTCATTAACGACCTTCAAGTGTGTGTGTATGTGGCGGGGGGGGGTTTGTTGCAAATTGCTGACAATGGCTGAAATATTACTGCTGTGGTACAGTTCACATGTATTTTAAACAATAACTAGATTATTATAACTCTTATATACTGTGTGTGTGTGTGTGTGTAATATATATATATATATATATATATATATATATATATATATATATATATAGAATATACACAGTAACTAAAAACTGTCATTAACATGGTAAGCATCCCAGCTTGCTGGGAAAATGGACTTATTCTGTAACATGAAATATAAAAATACAAACACGTGGCCATAAGTGCAAAATACAAGTAAGCTAGCAGTCCTGGAGACAATGTAGTAGAGTTGACAAAATCATCTTTCCTGTTATTTTTGACAAAAAATCTAAATCGACATGGTCATGGACCTGCCCTTCCTGCATGTGTTCTGCTTCCATAGGCCGTCATCCAACTTGGGGGAACTTTTTGACTTTTTTGCCAACGGCCGAGCTCCGGGTCTCGGGTCCAACCGGGAGCTGCAGAGGCCACGCTGCATTGTATCAAGTGAATAGCAGAAGTCTCCCACAGGAGCACAATGGAGCAGCAGCTGAATGAAGCGAAGGTCCTCACCCTAAACTCTCTGCAATGAAACCCGTTTCATGACTTTTCCGTGAAGTGACCTTCATAACAATGGCCTCTGTGGGGATATCAAGCTGTGTGTGCAGAACAATGGTCAGTGGGTTGGCCAGATACGTATAGATGCCCTGTTGATAAACCTGTCACTATTGAATCATGAGCTCAGTCTATTCATTTTATTCATCATTGTATAACACACCCCTTAAATGTCACTTTAACTGCTCGTGTTGTGTTCTAGGTTATTTACCCATGTCTTTTCATTTCTGTATAGCTATGTTGGGAATAATTGCTGGTACTTTAGCCCCATGTCTTTATCAATTTGAATGCATCATCTTTATCTGATCTTGTATTTTTTTTAAATGACAGTTTTTTCGATAGCTGTAATTAATAAGCAGCGACATAGAATCCAGTTTACAGAACGCTGTCACACCTCTGAAAAGGCCACTTCAATTACGAATGTTTTAATAGCAGGTTTTAGCGAAGAATTCAGGTTTTAATAGCATAGCGGTTCATTAAATGCTGCACTAGTTTGTGGTTAAAGCAGAATCAATGTTAGTTTGTGTAATTGGTACCGATAAAAGCTCCACTGTATGTGTTCTGAAAAAAAGCCCCTGCTTTAGTTAGATCTCCTCGTCCCATCATCAATAGGAACGGAGCACATGCAATAACACTGACCTTGTTATTCAGCCAAGCCTCACAAGTCTCCACACTCCATCACTCATTACTCCCCTACTTTATTGGACCGCTTCTGGAGAATGGATTCCACGGCTGACCACTCGCCACGCCGGCCCCTCAGAGGGCAGATGTGCCTTACACTCACCAACATCTATAAAAGATGACAGGTTGAATCACTGAGGTGTAGTTCTGCTGCCACAAGCAATCCTCAAGCCACCACTAATTGATAGGAGCATTGAAAGCCGGGAATATTATAACAATCGGAATGAGTGAAGGTGCCAGCGGGGCTCCATGGCACTTACAAATGCATGCATGGTTCTGATTGGGAGCTTGGAAGCCCTCAAGGACAGCAGCGGTGTCCTTTTTCTTCTTTATTTGAAGAGAAAGCCTGGCGTTATTTCACAGTGAAAGGCATCTATTTTCCTAGCATGGCTAGTTTGACATGGACAAATAGGAAGGGATACAAGTAGAGAGAACAAAAGAGGCGACTTAAAAGCAGGAGTGAAAAGGCACTGGGAAGGGATTATGGTGATTTAAAACCTCTCCTACCTCCGTGTCTCCTCCCAGTGGTTTTTAGAGGCGGACTGCAACATAATGAAGACAGTCCATCAGTCCATCCAGCTATTCATTTATGGCTTTCCATCTTACACAGTAGCTGCGATTAGGCTGCCGTGCGTGTGAAACGCGTGTAAGAGAGTGAAAGGAATCCATTTTTATTTCGTCTGCGTCGGTGTGTAGCCGCGCTCGTGTGTGTCTACAGCTACGACCGCATGAGTTCTTTGTACATATGCAGGCATGTCCACATAAATCTGTGCTTCACCTCACTGTTTCTCCTCCCTCCATTCTGCTCCTTGTCTTAACGACCACAGGCAATCGAGTGAAACGGCAGGCTTTAGCAGGATCAGGGAGAGACGGAGCAGGAGAATTAATGATCCCACATCACTGTTCTGATAAGAGGCGAGACATATTTCCTTCCCAAAAGCAGCAGGAAAAAAAGGGAAAGAAAACAACAGCCACCTGTGTTAGATTATCTCCACCACCCTCTCTCTCTCCTCTCTCTCTTTCCTGTCCTCTTAATGCATTGCTGCCCTCACCCTGAAAGTGGGAATTTATTCTGCTGGTGGAAAAAAAAACAAATCAAAGAGAGGGAACTGTCCACTCCACTGGTGCTGAAAACGTGCCGCAGGACGACAGCGTTTTTAAAGGGAGAGCAAACATCACACTGGATTGATCATCATTACAAGACATTTTTACCTTGAAAACAAACCACTGAGAGAAGACGCCACAAGCAATGGAGGTGGGCCTTTTTGATGTTTGCCGCCACATTCTCACATAAAAAGAAAAAAAAGACATCAACTCTTTACTTTTACTTCCCTGCTCCACACCAACGAGTACAATTTCCACATTACCGCAGTCATAAATGGAAGGCAGCACATCAAACACGAGTATCTGCTTCAGTAAATCTGCTCATCGTGTAAATAACAAGTGCGGGAAGCCGGCTGCGCGTTGCGGTTTGTCAATACACTCGTAAATAAAGCACAATGCAAAGGGAAATGCTTCTTTTTGGATGACTCCTGCCTGCAAACGTGATGAGAAGAGAGCAGAGTGGGTCTGGGTGCAGCCCTCTGTGGCGGTGTATTAAGAGCAGGGGGAGCCAAGAGAGATAGCCCCGTGGCATAAATTGATTGCTAGAGACATATGTTGGCAACGCTGTATTTCACTCTGTGTGAAATCTCCCCTATGGGGCAGACAGGGTAAAACAGTGAGGGTGGGAGAGGAGCTAACGTAGGTGTGTGTGTGTGTGTGTGTGTGTGTCTACGTGTATGCAAAAAAAAGAAGCATATTTGCTTAAAAAATACACAATTCCTCAGCTGTGTGTTTTGACATCTACGCAGAGAGCGGACCTCGATGATGAGCGAGTTATCATACCGTGCCGAGTGGGCCATTTAAAAGACAGGCATTCGTTCTTCTTCCGGGGGGGCAGTCCTGTAGGACCCAAGTATGATGTAGAGGGAGGATGCTGAGAAGTGTGTGCTGCCTGTGTGTTGATAAAGAGTGAACATAAACAGACAGCGTAGCAACACGGAAGCCCACACACACGTATTCGTTCACAGATATCTACAAACATGCAAATGACATGTCATACAGGCCCACCCACCCACATGAAGACATGTTGTTTCCATCTCCCGTTCACCTACACCACCCCTACACATGTGCTTCCATCAGCTTCCACGTAATCACCCCTTCATCATCCACAGCACCATGCTGATGTTGCTATTATATTAACATTATACGACATACTCATACCCCAAATATGTCCCGGGTCAATTTGACCTGAGGGATACCAGAGGGTCCCAACAGTGAAGACCATAAGGGTTAATATAGACCACAGTGTTGCCTTGTATGTATTCACACAGAGCATAATGGCCTCACATCCCTGGCCAAGTAAACACTACATAGATAGCGTCTCTGCCACTGTGACTGCACAGTGCAGAGGTGATTACATGGGCTAATCAACGGTGTTCATCATGTGTGCCACTTAGAAACCAAGAGGGTACGGGGAGTGATTTAAGAGCAAGGTGGCGGGAGGTGAAGGGGAAGATGAATGCTGTAGTCAGGTGACAGGGGATTGTGCCTAAATATGAGCTAATAAGACCATGCTATTGATCTTGATGCCTTTGCAACATATATTCCACATAATTACATGCATATAGAGCTTTTTTCCAATATTAAAATGTTTGAGGCATTCATGCAAAATGGTGATTTAAAAAAAAATATATTTATTTAAATTATTATTAGTGCAGCCCATTTGGAGCAGGCCGCTGGCTTGGACCCTGGTAGTGCTGCTTGCACTTAGATTTAGAGAGGATCAGCGTCCACTTATAACCTGTGAGTGAGTGTTTTCATTCAATGCTACTTGACACTTTTACTTTACTTTTACTACATTGAGCCTTTTTCATAGCAGACACTATAATATACAGCAGTGTTGTGGTGGCAGGGAGAGCTCAGGTGATGCTCACGACTTTAACGATAGTGCTGCTCTTTCCAAGTGTCCCAGTCAAACTCCACAGAGATTGGGTTGATATGTATAAGTGTCCTCTTTGAAGTCTTATTGGTATGCAACAGACAAAATGTCCAAAAGAACAAAAGCTAGAGTTGGACAGGGGCCTTGGAACATAGCAGCCCCCTTGCTGTGGGCTCTGTACAGGGGGTCCGCAATGTCTGCCAGTACCTCTGGAAATAGCTCCAGATCAGATAAACGATTCATTCTGCAAAAGCCAAACGTAAAGGTTAAAACAGATGTGAATGATAAGTGTGGAGTAGTAAACCTGCCCCAAACAACAGAAGTTGGGTTTGATATCCAATTAACAAATACAATGAAGAAGGGTTGTGGCATGGTATGGTGAGGGGTCTTCTTTGTTGGACCCACCTTTGTCCTGGCATATGAATCATGGTGTGTGTGTGTGTGTGTGTGTGTGTGTGTGTGTGTGTGTGTGTGTGTGTGTGTGTGTGTGTGTGTGTGTGTGTGTGTGTGTGTGTGTGCAACTGGCATAAAGATATGGAAGAGAGAAAGAGCAGGCGGTGGGTGTAATTGGGGGTTGAGAAGAGGAAGGAGGGAGATTGAGTAGGTGTAAGAAAGAAGAAGTCAAGGTGGAAAGAATGACAGGTGGACATGGAGAGATGTTGGCAAAAGCACCGAGGCACTCAGAGGGAGGAAGATTTTTCACACATTTTCTCTTGCTTTTTAAAAAAAAAAATCGCTAGCATGAATCCTCCCACAGAGGAGCGAGCAATCTACAAGGTGAGCAAGTGTGAGCTGTGATGTCAGACTACACAGACGATGATTACTTCCTTCAGTAAGTAATCAGCCTTTAGGATGGCTTCCAAGCACTGTAGATTACTGTGTGGGAACAGTTTTAAGACGAAAAAAGCTTAGATCAGTGGCTGACCCTTACTGTTGTTGTCTCTTCCAGCCTACAGTGTGTCAGAGAGCGGATCCCAGCAGACTCGGCTGGAGGAGCTCCGACAACTACGGGAGGAAGCTTTTTTTCTCCCACGGTTATAATTTCCATTTCATAAAAGAACGCAGGTGAGAAAGAGCTCTTTGTGAAATACCCCCAACGCCTGCCCCAACATAATGAAAAGCAGCAATCAATGGGAAAGGACCTGCTCTGCTCATTTCTCATTGAGTGTATGTGCATGTATCTGAGTGTGGCGACATCCCAATTAATAGCAGAATCAAGAGGGAATGGGAATCCATAAATAAATGCTATTCCGTGTTGCCTCTGTGCTGTTAAAGGCAGCAGCATCTGGTGGGAGCTGGTTGTAAACACTGTTCACTCAGAGTTAGCAGGTTCATTTTGATCCTACTCCACTGCGTCCTTCTTGCTAGAGGGAAAAGAAAAGCAGTGATGACAACATTGTTTTAAATGAATAGAACATGAGGAACACCAACTCCGTAAGGAAGTTTTCCCATTCTTTCACATCATGCTCATCTTGCCTCCTTTCCTTTTTGTTTAAATGGTACTCATTCTGCATCTTGTCTGCAACCCGTTGGATTGTGGAAGCCTCAAGTTTGGCATTTTGGCCGTCGCCATCTTGGATTTTTGCAACCAGTGAAGGAAGTGGCCAACTTGTAACAAACCTGAATTATCCTTCAAAGCAAAAAGCTAATATTAAAAACATCCCCATCACCCTTTAACTCCAGGTGACGAGATCAGTTGTAACGTCTCATCCAGCAGCAAAAGTGAACTGCAGTCAATCAGCCTGTATAGGCTGACTGTGGATGACATGCTCGACTGGAGCTTTGCCCCCGCTGCTGTACTGTTCATACATGTCCAAAACGTCAACGCTGCACATTCTTGGGTCGACAGCAATACAGTCATGAAGTAGATGAGATGGATGATTCTGGAGATATATGAAGGATACATGTACATGACAGCTTTCCATTTAGATAAATAAGGAGATGCAAACAAAAAAAGATGGATTTTGCATATATATTGTCTGTATGTAAACAGGCTTGTGTGCAATTCACAGAGGGGGGAAATGCCCTCCATCCCCCTGTGGACTCACATGCTCTCGTTTGACAGAAAGGCAGTTGAAATGCAATCTAATATTTTGAACATGCATGCACCTATAGTCACTTTCTCACACACACCAACATGGAAAACATGCAGTACACTTCCCAGAAGCCTATTTCCCCCCCAACACCAAACTTATACATATGCTCAACACTACACATGAATCAATTTAATGTGACTTCATGTTTGAGTGGCCGCATGCCACCGAAGCACCGCCAGCGATCAGGCATGTGACAAGCAAGAAAACGCGTCGCCGTCGAGCTCCGACATCATCGCGCTTTTCATGAGCTCGTTCTCTTTGCATCCGAGGAGCCATCAGGAGAGCTGAGCGTAGATATACTCCTTCCTCACCTGAGTTGGTTGGACGCCATTTGTCACTGATGAACCCCGCCAGGCGCAGCACACAGCCAAGGAGAAATTCATTTCATGTACATGGTTTCTCCTCTGGATGAAAATTCTTTTTTAGCAGAAATAGAAGACTGCCACATCTATTTCTTCATCTCAGCTTAATGTATTCATATTATCATCCAATCCAGGGCTTCGTGGTTTAACATTCTCAGTGGAAACAAATCTGTGTGTTACATGTACATCACATATTGAGAAAACACCAACCACCCTGCACAGTGTAGCCTCAGTCTTCTACTTTATAACAGAGAGCAAGCTCATTTGAACAGCTGGTGATGAAATGCTTTGCTCAGTGGAGCAGAGACTTCGTCAGATATGGATGAATCAGGAATAACCTTGCATGCTGGGTTCTCAGTTGGCTATTGAAACTAACCAGGCAACTTAAAACCTGTCTCTAAACACTATGTGCATATGATTTTCATCACTTTAAAATAAACAAAACTAAATGAATATGCTGATTTACCAGCAGATATAAAACAACTGTGTTGCAGTCTATAGTAAACCATATACAGTTCAAAGTTTCATAGAATAATTGGTCATATTTCGGGGGCTAACATAATTATAAATACAGTTATCCAAAATAAAAATGAATGATAATGAAAAAAAGAGATAAAGGAAACCCCATAAAAACAGAGAACTGTGGCCATGTGAGTAGTTTAACATAACTAGTGTGCATTGGCGTTTGAAATGCTAGAATCAGATGAAAATAAGAAGATTTAACAAAAACATGAATGGATGACACTGTAAATGTGTAGTTGGATGAATCATCTGAACCTCAATACAACCAAATAGACTGAGATTCTACAGCCAATCGTATTTTATGTGGAGCATTAAGGCATTTCCAAATGATCTTCAGCTTATGAAACATAGATTGATACACATTGACTCCTTTTACAAGCATGTGACGTTCTGTTCCTTCCTATAGAACGCTCTCTGTTTGGACTGAGAGGTGCAAAGAAGCTCACCTAATGATGGCGTTAGGCCGCTCTGAGCTCTGCTTCCCATTATCTACGCAGAGGGCTACTTTTAAGGCAGCCATTAATCCAAGTGCCATTGTATCACCCCCATTTCAGTCTATTACAAATGGAGCTGTTTGAGAGGTTCTGACAGTAAATACTGTGCACAATGAAAGCGTAATTGCCAAAGCATCCGTGATGCGCTGTTGTGACAACATCAGCCCTGATGGCAGATGAGAGGAATCACTTGCGTGTTAAAATTGCCATTCAAAGTTGGTCAATCAATCGTAGCAGCCATTTAAATGTTAATGGTTAAAAATGAACAGCTCACTTTTGTTTGTGGACATGCAGCGCTCCGCCGCCAGTGCACTGTTTATTCTCGAGCTGTTTAATTGCTGACAAGGGCGTGTACCTTGGAGCAAAGCGAGTGCGGAACAAGAGGAATTGACAGCTATTTTTTTCAGCTGAGAAATCACTGAATGAAAAGAAAAAATCAATCTGGCTAAGAGAGGGCCCGCATTTATCATTACGTGACAGAGATATATGTCACGCATGGGAACGGTGCACATAAAGCTCATTATCATATGTCACGTCGGGCATGCAGCGTGAGTGCAGTTTCGATCGGGTGAAAAATATCACAGCACGATCTCTGAAACACGGCGCTTCGAAATGCCGCGGAAAGCCAACCGCTCCTCGTGAATCACACGGCAGCACAGGGTGTCGAGGCCAATTGAAATGATAAATCCAGACAACCAAGGCGTTTCCTATTAGCGGTCATTTCATATTAGAAGTGAATCTGCGTTCCGGCAGCATGTTGTCCGGAGCCTCTGATAAAAGGCTGTCGAGGATGGGAATGTGTTTCAGAAGGGCTGAATAACAGAAGTGCGTTAGCCTAATTGAAGAACATCATAATATGTATCTTTTGCTCCATAAACTGCCTCTATATGTCCTCACTCTCCCTTCAGCATCTAATTCCCTCAAACTCACCACTTTTAAGTTACCACCTCTTTCAACTAAACGCTTTCCACGGCCACATTTTCTCACCTTCCTTCTGCCCTCCACTCCCTCCTGAAAATCAGTCCGTTCCCACCCGGGTTCCACCTTCACATCCTGTGTCCTTTTTCTATTTTGCCATTCCTTGCCTATACTTTGGGTCGACATGATAACCATCAACAACGTTGCATAATTCCAGGCTTTTAAGTATTAAAGTCTAGTTTTATTGGAATGTCAGTCTATGAAAGTATGCTCCGGGAGAGTGACGTTGGAAAGGTCAAACTAACACAGGACTTTCACCTGGAAGGCCACTGTCAGTGTTGTGTATGAAACCAAGTCATTGTTTACTTATTTCACTTAAGACTTAAGACATAAAACAAATGTTGGAAGTGTATTATGGGAAGACACGATAGTCCTATCTATGCGCAGCATCGACCACCGATCGAGTGTTGGCATTTGAAGAGATGGGAGTAAGAATGCGTTTAGTCATCTGTAGCTGTGAAATACATATTCCGTATTTAATGTTTCAGAGAACACACCGCATGCAGCGTGTGTAGTGTAATGGTGTTTCTGCTGCGACCACCCGTGTGCTGTACGTAAAGAGACTCATTTTCAACGCTGCATTCAGCTTCAATGCCATAAGCCACTTTAGATGGAAGGACGGATTGTTTGGAATTACTCGTGTTTATGCCGCAGCCTTGCTTTGTGTAGGACGGCAGAAAATAGATATTGCGATGCTTTCTCCGGGACACGATTACGACTGTCAGGCTTTGCAATAGGATGCAACACGCACACAAAGAGAAGCATGCGCTCACGTCGGGAAGAAAAGGGTTAACTTCACAGTAAACAAGCTGTAATGAAAGAGGTGGATTGCCAAGACAGAGAGAAGAGATGGAGAGAAAAAGGGAGGGGGGGGGGGGGAGAAGAGGAAGAAGGGGCAGGAAGGATGTTCAAAGGGTTTGTTGTAGCATTTGAAAAGGGAATTTACAACAGGCAGCGCACAACAGTGGGGCTTTGAAGTGTCTGACTATGTGTAGAGATGCCGGTGCTTACATGCCTTGATTAGCTGGAGAGAGTTTTTCACCCCCTGCTGCACATGTTGTTGCTGTGATACTCTCACCAAGCAGGGGATGTGGTGCTAGTCAGGGGCTCAGCTAGAGCTGTTGTCATAGGTGTGTGTGTGTGTGTGTGTGTGTGTGTGTGTGTGTGTGTGTGTAGGCGAGGACTGTGCAGAAATGCCTATAAATGTCTGAGGGTTGTGTGTGTGCATGAGCAACTCATGTGGGCGTTGTGTCGTACTTGAGAGCAGTGCTGGAGAGTGTGCGTTCTATATGTGTGTGTGTGTGTGTGTGTGTGTGTGTGTGTGTGTGTGTGTTCATGGGCCAGACCGTGGGCATAATTGGATTGACAGCTCCCACTGTGAAGGGTGCAGCAGAGTCAACTGGTGTGTGTTCCTAGAGAGCTCCCCTGATGCCCTCTCCTCCCTCCCCCACCTCCTCCTCACTCCTGTTCTCCTCTTCCCTCCCACCTCCGTCTGCTGTGATCCTAATCAGGAGAGAAAGGCCGGCTAAGGAGCTTCAGCTCCTGGTCGCTGGGCATCCTCCTCCTGTGGAAACTGAAATAAGGAGGCAGGCGACTTCCAGTATTTATACAAAAAAATATTTCAAATGGAGTGTATGCTTGAGATATGATTTAAATGGAAAGTATGAAATTATAACAACCTACATTAAGGATTAAAGATACTCAGACCTTAATTTTATTTTTTTTTATGATTTTTTTTGTGTGCATCATTTCTAAAAAAAATGTTTTCAATATCTGATTATCGATAATCAATATCGATAATAGAGCACATTTTAAAAGGGTCTCTTGTGGAAGATATTCATAGTGTTGCACTGAAATCACCAAAATGTGATTTGTTATTGTAAACATGAGTTTATTGTTTCAATCACTAGTTTCAAGCCTTCTTCAACAGCATGATGTTCATTTTACATTATGGTCCACAGTTAAACAGACCATAAAGCAGACTAGGCTTTAGGGCGTGGCTACCTTGTGATTGGTCACGACCACGCCGTTGACGGGTGTGGGTGTTGTCCTTGATTTGTTAACCTTTGACCCTTTCACAGTGTGTTCTCAGTTCAGGAAAGTTAATTATAGCATTTTGAAAAGTGTGTGTGTGATTGGTCACAAAATCATGTGATATGCGTATGTGATCAAAAAGCCAAACTTAAGAATTATAGCAGGTTTCTCACATCTTATTCAGGTGCAGAACACCTTGTTTCTTTGGTGAGGAAGGAAGATGACTCCAAATAAGTAGCGGTCTTAATAAATCAGGCTCACAACCTACTGTGCCCTCTCAGTGATTAAAGGAGAAGGGGGTGTGTTTGTGCACCCTGCCTTGTGAGTTTGTGAACATGTATGTATTTCTATCTGTGCCGAGGTCACCACCTCAGCAAATAGCTGCACATTATCCCAGCTGGATCTCGAGGGAGCAGGGTCAGCGTATTGAGAGGCAGCCTCGAGGAAGACATGCGAGGAAAAGGATGCTGAGTGGGAGAACAGAGGGGGGGAGAGGTTCTGTGATGACAGACGATGATATATTTGGGCCATGTGTGGAGTGTGTTCTGTGGCAAGACTTGCTTTGGTTGAATGGCGAGGAAATATGCACTCTATTGATTATTGTGATTTATGTGTCTTACCATGATACAAACATAGGGAAAGCTACAAAGCAGCGGCCCGGCCCAGGACAGTGAAATTGTTGAGGGTGAAATGAGGAATGTGTGTGAACTAGCCGTTGGAAAGCTCTTGTAGCCTGTAAAACTGAATTACAAGCCTCAGGTCAGCGAGAGGGGAGGCCATCATGCTGTCCTGCAGTTCTTAAAAACACAGATGACAGTCTCATTTTATTTCAAATGTCAACCAAAATGTTAAAAAAAACACTGCTATATGACTGGTGTTGTGGAAAAATGAATCTGCCCAATAAAGATCAACAACCAGGATCAGCTTTTTCTCCGAGGTTTATTCCACTAAGTATTCTCATCTGCAGAAGAAAGTACTGTTCACCCCTGCCTTCTGATGCAAAGGTTCAGAATCAGCAGGAACGACCCTGAGTCTAACAACAGTCTCCCTTTTAAGGAGGAGGAACCAAAGGACGGATCATGTCCTATCTTACAAAGACAAGATGTACAGGCAAGGTCAAGATTTACAGAACACAGGCGTCATAGTCCTGAAATTATCTTATGTCAATGTGGCACTCATGTTCATATCATCTACAAACAGGCATTCATTTTCGTCATAGCATAACAGTCAGATGAGGAGATGCGGATCGACGTCTGGCCTGACAAATATTCTGATTATAAAGTACAAACATCCAAAATTCCCATTACACTGGCATTACATGTAGTAGTACAACATCAACTGTATTAGCAGGTGTAGTCTTATTTGTAAATGAAATGATACTCCAGGCATGCTATCGACAGAGTATTCTCAACACAGCGTGCGGGTTCTGGTGAACCTGCGTGCCCGGATGGGACCTTCATGTCCGGCTACATCATGGATGGTTGGGGAAAGTGGAGAGTCATCTGTCTTGCCACTCTGGATGTGGAAGACGTCGAGGACGTGTACTTGTTCGCGTTCATGACAACTGGAATAATCGCCTTGGGATGTGGAATCTTCATGCTACATCGGAAATTGAGAAAGATCGCCACGGAGCTGACCAGTGTGAGGGCGGACAACGCTACCACTCGGTCTACTGTGGTCGGGATGGGCTCTGACATCTCTGCAGTTCGCGATTCCACGGCACTGGTGCGAGTTGAAGTGGCCACTAACCGGGAAGAAATAGTGACCAATCGGTGAACCATGGTCGGGATGCGCTCTGACCTCTCCGCACTTCGCGAGTTCCCTTCACGGAAGCGAGGTGAAGTGGCCAATAACCGGGAGGAAATGGCTAAGTCGAGGGCTGCGAGAGCTGCAGAGGACAGTGATGACTAATAAAAAATTAAAAAAGGGGGGGCTCACACACCATCTCAACAACTAGTAAATTCACTGGACTTTTATTTTATTTTTTATTTTTTTCTTAATTTTTATTTTTATTCTTCATTTTTTCTTATTTTTTGCTTGTTTTTCTTTCCTTTTTTTTTTTCTCTTTTCCTTCGGACCTTGCTACATGATGAGACTGATGCTCAATCGCGATGTATAAATATGGACACGTGTGCAGACACACACGTAATCTGTATGCACTGGACTTCAGCTCTCTGTACCGCCTACTGCTGTAACATGTTATGTCAAATGTCACAAGAAAAAGTAAAAGTTATGTAAAGTGAAAAATGCAATGATAAGATAAGATTATGATGACGATTTTCTCCTGTGGGTAATGGGGGCGGGACTAGATAAGCCTTGGCTTCTCCCGCTTTCCCTTTCGGCCATGTGTATTTTACTATGTGAACAAAGATGTGTGATGATGATTTAACTGACATGCCCGAAATAAACAAATAAATAAATGTTAAATGGGTAGGCGAAGGGTTTTCAAATCCTGAGCACAAGCTAGAGAAAAATGTTGGAGAAGTTATCAAGCCAATTTCATTGACTTACTGCAACTTGAATTTTGCTTTCAACCAATTAACACAGAAATTTGAGTTAGAATTACACACAATTTTAAGTTGATGTAATCACCAACACTGTTAAGTCCACACAACTCATTAAAATAATGTTTGAAAATTTTATAAAAATAAAAAGTTATAAAAATTATATATATACTTCCTTACTACGCTTCCTTTTTCCCCCTTGCATGTGAGACCCTTGTTACTCTGAGCCCCACCATGCTGGTAAGTACACTGTCATGTTGGAAGTGGAGCTGTGGGATGCTAGTTAGCCACCCTGTGTGTGGCTGATGTTCAGGGCCTAACAAGAGCCCTGGGTGATCCAGACTGATGGTGCAAAGATGGATCTTCAAATCCCTTAAGTGTTGCGTTTCATCCCTACTTGTCAGGGCCTGCCAGTACCAATTGAGCGTCAGATTTCTCTCCACACTTGTTTGCTTTTGAGCACTTTCTTTCTATTCTCTGTATCTCTTTCACTCTCTCACTGCTTCTTTTATTTGACCTCCTCAGGAGGAATGCTGTCAACTTTTGCCCATTTAGTCTCCGACTGGTTCATTTGTGGAGGATCTGCCAAATGCCACCAAGAAGTAGGTTCAACCCCCCAGGAAGCCGCCTTCCCCAGCCCTCTCCTGCATGGCTAGCAGCAGGTTGAAGCTCCATCACAGCGTGCCTAGTCATTCAGAACCGTGACCCTTCTCACAGGTCCCATTGCAAACAAAGAGCTGTGACAGAGGGCGGACCTGTGTGACCAGCAAACCAAATAAAGTCTGAGGGCTGTGCTTGACCTCTTGATTGCACCTTCGTTTTATGGTAGTGGTATAAATTCAGAGTTTGCCTCCGTGGCATCCCGAAGTAGGCACACTTGAAACCTTAATGCCTGCTCTGGCACCCGTACAGCTATCTTGCACCATCACTGGAGGTAATTTCGGTAGGTGTTCCTTTCTGTCTTGCATCCACCACAGTGTAGTATGCAATATATCGAAACACAAAATAACATTAAAAAGTTGTATGAAAGGATAAAGATCAAGAACAAGTAAACTGGAAGTATTTCTCCTTGTACATGTGCAGTTCCAATCTGGTGGTTCTGCAGGGATCGGGTAGCGACCTACACATATTGTTGTTGTTGTTTGTGCAGCCTCGTCTCCCGAACATTACATTCCCACACAATGAGACTGCATTGTGAATTACGTTTTGGAGGAAACTGTATTTTGTTGCAGATTATCTTCCCTTTTTATGTAACAAAACATTTTCAAAAACAAGGTTTTCACAAAGGAGACGGCTGTTCGTGTTCCATGTGACTCAAGAATTTTTGTTGCCTAACCGAGTACTTTTGTCACGTTTTTTTTTTCATTTCACGTTTTCAATATTTGAAGTTATTTAAAGCCAAATCTTGAAGTAGTTTGGTTGCCCAAATGTAACAAAATAAGTTTATTTTCATTTTAGCATTTACAAAAGTCATGAAATACATATTTAGTGTTGTTTAGTTGTTTTTAAGTGTAGTGAAAATGAGCTCATAAACTATATGATAAAGGGATATAAAGTGATCGACATATTGACTCCAGCATTGACTTCCCATGTTGGTATTGGTATCAGAATTTAGATTCAAATGACTGGTTGGTGTTGTGTGTGTTCTCCATTAAGGAGGTAAAAGAAAGTGTGTACATACAGTACATAGTCAGTGGGTTTGTGGTTGGGAGGAGTAAAGATATATAGCACCCAGCCATTAGCTTGCTCATTCTGCCGCTTCCATACAGGCTGAGTGTGTGTGTGTGTGTATGCGTGTGTGTGTGTGTGTGTGTGTGTGTGTGTGTGGTGCTTACTATGTTCCTCTCGCATGCGCTATCCCTGACAACCTAATTACTACTTTCACTGATACACTGACACACAGATCGAAAACTGCAAATGGAAATGTGGCTCATTTTTGACAGGATGGTGGTTTATGAGATGTTTGCGTGGGCAGATATTTTTTTTCTTCTTTTTTTCCCCCTGTTTTTGTTTTTCATTCCCAGTACTTTGGGTAATTATTTACATTGCTGGAGTGTCACTGAGGAAAATGGAAGCGAGGGACTGAGAATACATTCTCTTTCTGACTACCAGTGAGAAATAAGCTACTGATCTGTTCTCAGCCATGGTGGCAGGTCTTCTTATAGGAACATTAGACCATTTGGATGAGGCAACATAGCCGGTGAGATATAATTACGTGGAATTTATTGGAAAAGAAAAGAAAATGACTTCCAAGCAATCTCCTGAATCCTTGAAAATAATGGTCAACAATGAGCAAGACTAACATATTCGTCAGCGATTTTCATGTACAACTGATTGTTGATGCCGCTTGTTTGAAAAAAATCAGTTCCACTCACATTTAGCTGAAAAAAGCTCAGCTCTCTATAGAATCAGTAGATTGATTTGATACAGTGTGAAGGTTTTACACCGTAGGCCACTTAATGTTAAATGTGGTCCACATTCCCACGTAGTTTTATCTTGACAAAATTCAAATTGATAAAAAAGTGAGAGACGGTGGAACAGTGAGCACTCGGGTATAGGTTTCAGGTTTATTAAAGAAAAACACAGTAATATACATTAAATTCACCACAACTGTGTCAGAGGGTAAGTTTTTAGAAATATACCTCTGGGTGAAAACTCAAGGGAACACCTTGACACTACTGATTTAATCTGAATCTTTTACACCAGCAGTTTTTGTAGACTCAGAGTCTCTCTTTATTACCGGTAGCCAGCGATGCCCATCCACAATGCTGCCATTTTTTTAATGTAAGATGTGCAGGACAATTGAGAGTGGGAATGAAAATGAAAATCAATGAGTGGATGGATCAAATTTTCCAGTGGCTGAAGGGTGGCTGAAGGCATTTCAGTGGTATCAAGAAGAGTTTTTGCGTGAATGGAGGAACTTTAACAGTGATTGTGGCCCCAAAAAGTTGAATGAGAGGACTTGTAGCTATTAGCCCAATACATGGACAAAAAAAGAATGAGTTACAGTGAACCTGGGGACAGCCTGAACAAACGACAGTTGGAGGATGAGATAAGGAAATTGTTAAAAAAGGAGCGATCCAATCCCAGCTTTTAAGCAGAACGACAAAGTCAAAATATTTCAAACTTACATAGGAGCAGCAGCACAAGGTCGCACTCAAGGTCCCCCCAACCCCAAATCGTATGCAGCCCATATGCACTTGTGCTACAGAAGCTTTATCAGGATGCTTTATTCCCGACTTATTCAAGCTGTTGTGTGTGTGACCATATAACCATCTACCTGGCTCCACCAGCTCCACAAGCTTCTCCTTTTACCGGTGAGGAATGTTTCATATTCCTTCAATTTGTCGAATAAATGTAATACTTACTAATAGTGATTTAACTCACATTACTGATCAGCCGTTTCTGCTGTCAGTGTTATATTATTTCCATAAAGTGTATTCCATAATTCTTGTCTTCATCTCAGGACTGCATGCCATTCGCCTAGTGGAAGCAAATCCCTGGAGGCCTCTCTCCATTTTCCTTTTGTCTTGGTTAGATGAAGGCAACTTTAAGTGTTGTGTTTCTGGTTCACAGCCTCCACTTCTTCTACTCTGTTAACTGGCGGATTACAGTCATGCGTTGCCCATAGCACTAACGAGATGGCTCATAGATAATGAAGCATGCAACATGTGAAAACTGGGCGAGTTACACAGTCATAATTTGACAAACGGAGTAAATGCTTGGAAACAGCATGGTTTTATTGAGGACCACACAAGGGAATCGATTGCACGGGGCTTGACTGACTCATGGGATCAGACTAAAAAACCACCAGGAGTGCTTCACCACCGACAGCTCGATGAATGTAGCGAAATCCTCTTCACTTAACAACTGGAATCACCTGAAATATTTGGCCAGTGTTTGCATTCAGCTATGGAGGCATGACGTCGTTTAATCTTAGTTAGCGAGAAATAATATTAATATTTCAAACTCAATTAGAAAAGCAAATAGGCATGCAAACACATTTGGTGTTGGTTAAATTTCAACTGTTTTTAGTTAGGGTATTAAAAGTGATCAATAACAATTGATGCCACCTGAAATTAAACATTTTATTGTGACACATTTTGCAGCTGTAGCTTTTCGCCAAAACATGCCATAAGACGCAGTGCTACGTGGCAACCGCTTCCTTTCGGCTCACCACCCGCGGGAGGAACCGCTGGGGTTGGGTGCGCTGCCATACAGGTGGCAGTGAAGGCCAGGGACCTTGACGGACCAGACCCAGGCAGCAGAGGCTGGCTCTGGGGACGTGGAATGTCACCTCTCTGTGGGGGAAGGGCTTACCTCAGCTCCTGGATAGGGGTTGGACTCTATTCTTCTCTGGAGTTGACCAAGGTGTGAGGCACCAGGCGGGTGTGGGGATACTCACAAATCCCCAGCTAAATGTCGCTGTGTTGGAGAGTTTACCCCAGTGGACAAGAGGGTCGCCTCCCTAGGCCTTTGGGTTATGGGGGGGGGGTACTCTGATGTTGTTGTTTGTGCATTTGCACTCCTAGAAAACCATCCGGCACCTCAGAAGGGGGAAACGAGGAACCATCCAAGCTGTAAGGATGGGACACTGTTGTAATCATGGTGGAAGGAGCACTTTGAAGAACTCCTGAATCCAACCGAAATGCCTTCTATTGTAGAGGCAGAGTTGGAAGCTGATAGAGGATCATTGTCAATTTCCCTGGTGGAAGTCACTGAGGTAGCCCTGGCCTCGAGATCCCCCAGTCAGAGTTAGCTGATGTGGCCTGTGAAAGGGAAGTTTGGGGTCCCCTGGTAAAGCTACTGCCCCCGCTACCCAACACCGGATAAGCGGTTGAAGATGAGATAACATGAGCCAGAATATTTTACTTATGGTTTTGGTTGTTAGGTTTTATTTTATTTATATTATATTTATTAAGGGTAATTTTGTTTTTTTCCCTTTCCAATTGAATATCTCTAAGAATTCAAAGTTCATTGCTCTTTTAAAGGGTATACTAAAATGATTATGCTATTATCTTTTCATTACATCAATGGTATAAAACGGTCTTAAAATGACAACAATAAAGTTTAAGGTAATTATATCTGGGATAGTATATCGTTTAACAAAATTAGTCACCTTGGCAGGCCTATTCCTCAAAATCCCAGTAGCAGCGTCATATACTCATGGGTGGAGGAGTTAAGAGGAAGCACGATAAGTAATAGCGGGTGCTAAACATTTCCTGAAAAACAAATTACCTAAACGTAAAATGTTAACAATAAATAATGATAAGGACTTTTTTTTCTCTACAATAATGCAAAAATGAGGGTCTGGAGTTTTTCTTCTAAGGTCCTTTTGATCAAACGAGTGTTAGACTCATGCACATGCTTCAGTGAGCTGTATTTATGCTCCACTGTGACTGTACAGAAACCTCTTCTTTACAGTCAGAAGAAGCCACACTGAACATTGATGAATGATTTATTAGACTCGCAACATTGATACCATCATTAACTCTGTGCTATCAAAATAAGCCACAACAAACACGAGACAGGCATCTGTGAAAGCTGTTTTTGTTCAATTGTCAAAACATTTTAAGCAGATTTTTGAAACATCGCAAACAAAGTGCAAACTAGGCATGTTTCCATTTCCATCCAGAAAAACTCTGTTACGCTCCAGTTTGGGGTCCCTTCATGCAACTGAACTTTGCATTGTGTGCTTCTCTGGAGGCTTGAGATTTTTCCTGTCGCTATTGATGAAGTGTCTATTGCAGTAGCCATCATTTTATCAGCCAGGCAGGCCTAATTGTAACCATTCAGCATGTATTGACAATTAATGGATTTATTGGAAAATTAATACATGTCTTCTGATGATATCGTAAGTTTCTACCTGCATCTGACATGGTAAATACAGCCCTATATTTCCATTTAATCTCATTTTCCCCCCATGAATTCCTATGGAAATGTTTCCACTTCAATCTCATACATAACACTGCACATACCAGTGCTGAACACCAGAGTCAATCTGTTTGCTCTCTAGCTGGATCACTTTGACCTGTATTTAACACGGAGCTCAGTTCCAGCTCATACTGCATTAATCCAAATTAACCTGTGTACTTTTCCTCATAACTACTCCAGCTACAGTCTATCATGCCTGAATTAACATACTGCAGGTTTAAGGCCATATTTGTGATAATTGCATTAAATCCCCAGGGAGACGTTGAAGGAATGTGATGTAACGCTCAGGGGGGTTTGACGGAATATCAAAATAAATACTGTTACATTTCCATTACTGCTAGTAGATTTGAAGTAAGCTTATACTTTACGTTGATGGGTGGGAAAATTTGTTCTCATTCTTTCATTTAATTTCAATAGAAAATGCTTATTTAACAAAGTGGTGTTGTTTCTCTGCTTTGTCTTTACCCGAAAGAATATTTCCTTTGCCACTTCAAGCTGGGTTCAATTGTTCAGCTGCTGCTGTTCTTAAGAGGAGGTGCGTGGACCTCCTCACGCTAGTTATGAAGGTTATTTTGGCATAAAAGGGTTTAAGTTCAAAATAAAGGCAAGATTTCACTTAGCACAATTCCTTTAACCCACAACGTTACTGCTAATGGAAACCTAACCAGTAAAGAAGCATCCGAGCATCATAGACGGCGAGCATGCAGTGACCCGGGTTAATTCCCACACACGATGCAGCACTTTATATAAAGGTGACATGTTAAAAAAAAACAACATTCATGTGGTGATGATATTTTCACGGTACATTTATTTCACTGTATGTTTGATGCGACATAGGATTCCATATTTTACCATATGGGGATTTTTATTGCTTTCCGACAGTGTTCAGACAGAAGAGAAAAAAAGAACACTGTGAGTCATCCGTATGAATAATGACACCTTGGCTCAATGTTTGTTCGCATTTCCCCAAAAGAACGCCAATTTAAAGAAGTCATAGTGAAGGACGGCTGCTTCTTGCCTCGAGTGTTTGAAGGGTGGCATTCAGCGACAATACTCACTGCGATTAGAGGACTGATCAGGAAGGTAATATGTGCTGTGGGTGGAAAATATACTTGGAGGGTGCCTGTGTCCTCCACTGGATTAGGAAGTTAAGAGAGAGAATCACAACGCTGTTCTCTGCAGAGACTTACTTTCACCAGGAAAGCAGATTTACACATTTATCTCACTATTTTTGACTGTGTCTGTGCTGCGGCACACCGATTCATAAACATGTTGCAGTGTGTGTTTGCTTGCTTGCGTGTCCATCTCAGCAACACCTGCATCTCAGTCACCTCTCTGCAGCAGATTTTCTGCTTAACATGATAGAAATGCCCGTGGCCGTGAAGAACACTCTCTTCTGTATCTCAGGCGAAGTATGACGTGATCGGTTTCCGCTGCTAGAATATGTTAAATATAGAAAAAAGCCGAGCATTCTGTCTGGAAGCACAAGTTCGGGAAGCTGCACGATTTTCAGGGTTGAAAGGGAAAAAAAATGCTGGAAGACACAGAAAGACGGGGAAGATCAACAGCAACAAAAAAGAAAAACAGCCGCAGCAGTCAGAGATGATTCGAGTCCCCTCCAGGATTGCAGGGGGGGTGCATTTGTGTCCATGTGTGTCTGTGGGTGTCAGCGCATATGTGTCTGCGGGCTGAGTGTGGAGGGGCTAATGGAGTGTTGATTGCCTGGCGGTAAGCAGGCATCAGTGGGTAATTGCAGCTCTACGGTGTAACAGCTCGAAAATGAAAACGCGTTTCACATTCGATCACTGAGCCTCCAGTATTTAGGCACGTGCGCGTGGTGCTGCGTCGGCTGGAGTCGTCCATGGTCCTATAAGCTGCCTATGGAGCCAGATTTAACAATTGGCAGAGTGATACTGAGCAGCAGGCCAAAGACGAAAATGACGATGACACCTTACCTGCCTACGGTGCCCTTATGTGTCGATATGCGAGTATGATTGCATTGTCTTTCAGTAGACTCAATTTCAAGAGAGCAAAGGCATTATGCACCACCGTAGAGAAGAAAACCAAGAGGTGGAGACGGAGGAGCAAATGTGTCCTGCCCTTTTCCCTTTTCCTTCTGTTTTCTCTCCCTCCGCGCCTGGTTGAAGTCTCCCTTTGGTGAACCTCACTGGTGTTGCCAGGCGACAAGGTTTCCTGGGAGCAGGGCTTTGATGAACAATCACAGTGTAATAGAGGTAGCTCCGCTAACACACTGAACACAGAGACGGACAGTCGGACAAACGCGTATGTGTGCAAACACTGGTGTGGCATGTGTGCAGCCAGCAGAGTCACATCTGGCTTTTCTTTTCCTGACTGCAGCCTTGGATCAAGCTCACAGTTGTACACGATTCCCTGAGATCAGATTACTCATTTGTTCTCAAGAAATCTTAATAATTGTTCCCTTTCACAGTTTCTTCAACAAATGCCTGTGTGTGTACTGCAGTGACCCACTGAAATCCCGTTGTTTTTTCCAAAAATCTATTAAGACAAGCCACAGAAACACTGCCACCTTGGCAAATGTCAAAAAGAGCATTTCTTTTTTTTTACTTTTTTAAACAGACATTTCTTTCTACGACTTACATGGACATGAGGTGAAGGAATAAATTAAGTTACATTTGCACTCCCTTAATACCCACAGAATGTGCACCGATGGCTCCATAAACCTCCTGTAAAATTCACACACAACAGTCACGACATGCAATCAGACAGATGGATGGAGAACAGTACGAGCGCAGTGGTCAACGCCATCAAAGCTCAGTGTCACTGCTGTACCAAAATGGCTGGCCAAAGGGTCCAAGCACACCCGTGGACGTGGTAATTAAAGAAACGTTTGATCAGTCCAAGTAATGAGGTGTCTAACACGCACGCCGCCGCCCGAAGCTCGGCTGCTAACATCTGTTTTCCATATCTCTTTGCATTCTTAAAGTAATAGCCTTATCTACAACTTTTTTCCTGATAATTGGCCACTTTCTTACTCTCACTCTCTGTGTTGAGCATGCTAGTGATTCAAACTGTGACTCTAGCTCATAAAAGCTTTTAGAGTTGCACAAGGAAAAGTTCCTCTGGCTCACATAAAAGATGCGTTTTACATTTCCAATGGCTCCAACAGCATTTCAATTACAGCCGCAGGCTGACAGCCTTTCCAGTCACACCACTGCCTGTTCTGTGTGGGGTTATGATGAGGGAGCTGCCTGGAAACGTGCAGGTGGTGGTGGACATCAAACAGTCAATGTTTTACTGTTTTTTATGGCAACTTTGAGGCACCAAGCTGTAAACACATTGCTGACATATTATTACCCATGAAGTTGATATGGGGAACTTGTTAGTAAACCTTTGCTTCTTAACACATCCAGCAGGTATGGAGCTACATTGGCATTCATTTTGGTTTACGTTTCTGTCCACCCAACAAATGTAAGTCTGCCTTTAAGCTCTGCTTTGGTCTCCACCAAATATTTGACTCTTTAGCCGCTAATTGCTCCACTATGTTCACCAGCTAGCAGCTAACTTTGTCATTTGGGGCAACACATTGTATGGATATATATGAATGATAAGTTTGGAACATAGACTGTATCAAATTAGTGGATATTATCATTGTGATGTCACCCACTGGGTTGTGGACTACGCTGTTGTAGCCTAGAGTTTGTAATTTTGGCTGTTGCCATCTTGGACTTTTTGCAACCAGTGAACGGAAGTGACCATATTTGGTCTGTGGAGGAGCGATAGGTGGAACACAAGTGGCAGAGCAGCACCCCGATGATGACTGGTGTGAAGCTGCTAACAAAGTTAGCTTCATAATTAAACGTCAACTTTACAGCTAAATGTTAAAGGAATCGAATAAGCTATAATTGCATTTGTAGTGTGGTAGTGATGGTGAAGAAGACAGTCATTTTCTCATAGACTTCCATGCAATCAAACTTTTTTTGCAACCAGTCATCACCCCCTGATGGCCAGCAGGGAGAATGCAAGTTTTCTGGCACTTCAACTTTGGATTCACTTTGCAGAACCAGAGGTTGCCACCTGGTAAGAACCCCATGGTGTCATTTTTAACCCTGTTAGCATATTTTTTCAGCATGCAGATTAATCTGATAGACTTCAACACATGGTAAATAATGTGAATTCAAACAAAACTACTTAGTTACGATTCACAAAAGGTTGTGGTTTTGCTTTAAGCAAGTACATTAGCATGTGTAACACTCCAAGACCAAGAGTAACTGTTGGATAACAATCTTTATAATTTACTCTACATCCTCAATTGTAGGATGTAATTTCACCTAAACAGCTAAATCTGGCTTTCCAATCAGGTTGCAAAAATATTTTGGATTGGCAAAACGATGTGTGCATGTATTATGATTACTGCTGTAGTGGGATGTCTGTATCTGTCAGTCTTATTGGAATTATGGCATTTAATTAGGTCAAATGATTTCTACTTCTGTTGTAATCATTAGTATTGTTTCTGTGGACCGTGCCATTACACTTAGACCAAGGATGAGACTCTCGCACTGTCTGTGTGCACCACCACAGGATTAGTCCATGTCATGGTTCCAGGAAAAAAAAAAAACATTTGACACTGAAATCCTCATCAAATCATCAAATGTCCTCTTGCTAAAAATAGTCACCTCATGTCAAGCCATGAAATCAGTCACATCTTGTGCAGCAACAACTCAGACAGAAGACAACACGGTAAAATGTCATTGTCATCGTTCAGAATGGCTGCATCGCCCAGCTGGATAACCTCTGTCAAAAGAGTTTCAACAATCCTGTAGCACAATGACAACGGAGCAGTTTGTGTTATCTGTGGAAGCCTGACTCACGTCTGCCTAACTAAATGACCTGCGACAGCTGGTATGAGAAACACAAAGCCTTCATCCCTAAACAGATGGAATATTTTACAGGCTTACATTGCTAACTGGCCGAGTGTGAACACAGCTAATTGGAAAAAGAGCAATGTAAATATCCCCATCACATATGGACTTCTGCATCCGTAGGTGTGATATGCACGAGCGGAGAGTTTAATGGAAGAACTCGTTTTGTTTGTCGGTATGTGTAAGGACCTTTCAGGCATGTCCCTTATCATCTCCTGTCCTATTCATCTACCATCACAACTGCAGGCATACTACCAATGCTGTGATTCTGCAAAGAGACAGCATGATAGATATTAGCTTTAAATGTTGAAAAGATGTGGTGCACTTATAAATATTTTTTTAGTCATTATTATAGTAAAGTAGCTAAATAACAGCGCTAACAGCAAAGCAACCATTAATTCATGCTGAACAATGGACTCACAGTGTATATGATGGTGCGTTTGAGCTCAAAACAATAAAAATTAGCATTACCAAGAAGGTAAATTATAATATTATCAGGATGTGTTCAAAAGTAAGCTTATAAAAATAGAGTCCAAAAAAAAACACAAACACAGGAAGTCAAGAGCAGGGAAGACAGGCTGGAACACGACTAACACAGCAAACTGAAAAACCTAGAATCACACAGGACCACGGGAGTATTGCAATCCAAATACATGGATCACACAGGGCAAACTGACAGGGAAACAGAGGAAACACACAGACTATATACAGCAGGACTGATTGGGGAACGAGACATAGCTGAACAGACATGAGGGAAGGCTGACAAGACCAATCACAGCAGGAGGCGGGGAGACAATGGCACAGGTGAGACACATGAGGACAGACAGGTAATCAACACAAGAGGACGGGGGAGTCAAGACGCCTGGAACGAGGGGAGGGCAGAACAAGGAATAAGAAGTAACATTATAGGAAATCAACAGCACCAAACCCAAGAAACAAAAACTACAAAAATAAGATGAAATCAAAGAACCAAAAACCAAGATCATGACCTCAACAGTATATATGAAAATAACAAAATAAAAGGATAGCATTGAGCATTTTTTGTCCATTTGTCCAAATCCTTTATTTTGTTTATTTTTAGTAGGCCTGCAATTTCCATTTTGTACAAGTAAGTTTGGCTTTCGGCCAAGTAAAACATCCCAGCTACTTGTTATGAAGGCAGCTTAATGTCAAGCCCTGCTGCCCGTGGAGAACTACAGTCATACTTGTAAGTGTACTTTTTTTTTTCTGGAATAAATTAAACGCACAGACATCATCCAAATAATAGCTTGTCGAGTCTGCAAAAAGTCTGCAGCATTTTTGTAAATGACACAAAATAAAGTATAGTATAAATGTGTGAAAATGAATAAAAGTGTACTGAATTAAATTCAGACGAATAAATAAATACTTTCTCAATGAAAAGTACCTTATTAAAGCAATTTAAGGATAATGAAGCAGAACACTTATTAATATACAATATACATGAATAATGCAGCTGTCAAACTATAATAATGTCACAGAGCTTTATCGAATTGCTAATTGTTTTTCTTTTTTATATAATGAAAGGATTTTACCTCTAACAATGACAGGATTCTGTGCCGAGAAAAGGCTGGATTCAATTAATATTCATAAGTGTGCCAAAAGCATGCTCAAATTAAGTACAATCTCCCTTGTGTGTCTTGTATTTGACTGAACCAAAAGTGACTACAAAGCTGCGTTTTAAACCTCTCTCTTAGTCTCAATACACAATGACACATGAGTAAGGTACTGTTAGCCCATTAACCAATGAACAGCTGAGACCTGTACATGCTGAGAAACAATTAAAATCACCAACTTATATGAAGTCATTCATATAACCCATTAAGTGTTTCACACTTCTTTAAACCTTCAAGACCTTTCTCCAGTGCTGGCTCCGTACAAATATAGTGTGCACATAAATCTGGGAATGCAAGACTTCCTTATAGTAGTCTATAAAACTGACTGGGTTGTCTTATTTCACGCGTCTCATGAGACTTCGGTATGTTTCTGTATGTGTAAGAGTTAGTCTCCCAGGCCTTGGAGAGTGTTTACCCCTGAAACCATTTTGTTAGTAAATTCCAAATGAAGAGAAACATACAAAATAAACCAGAAGCAGTAGAAGAAGACTAAAACTGACATTTGGTGTTCTTGGCTCGAGGCAGAGACGGAGAGAGTCCAGCCTGAGAATTAGAGAGTACCGCAGTGAGGGAGGGACACCTAGAACCTCTCACTCAGCTCTTAGCCGGCAGTATAGTACAGTATACTCCAAACTAAATCCAATTTTTGCATTTTGGCAGAGGCGGCTGTTGAATGATGGCACTGTGAGCTGATGCCAGTGTACTCGCTGCAACTGTTTGTTTATCCCGCAGAAATTAAATGTCTCCGTTCTGAGAAAACACATCGGAGCCAAAGTTTAATAGTCCACATATAAACTTTCATCAATAATAAAAAAATATTCATACAGTCAGTTGTATAATAAATACAGAAAGTTATTCAACAGTAATACAACATCTTACTCAAGCCAAAGCACCAGACTTAATACTAAAGCTCCAATTTGTAGTATTTTGGGAGCTCTATTAGCAGAAATGGATTATAGTATTTTCATTAGGGAATATGAGCCAGAAACTAAGAATCTTTGTAAGTAAGTAATTTAAATGTATTTATATAGTGCTTTTCACAGACATTAATCACAAAGTGCTTAGCAAGGCATTATAAAAGTCACTCAACCCTACGTTCCCTCAGCCCTGTTTCCCCAGCACTATGTTCCCTCAACACTAGGTTCCCCCAGCCTTATGTTCCCTCAACCCTATGTTCCCTCAACCCTATAATTCCCTCAACCCTCCCTTGGCCCTATGTTCCCTCAACCCTATGTTCCCCCAACCTTATGTTCCCTCAACCCTATAATTCCCTCAATCCTCCCTCTGCCCTGTTTTCCCAGCAATATGTTCCCTCACCCTCCCTTAGCCATATGTTCCCTCAGCCCTGTTTCCCTAGCACTGTTCCCTCAACACTCCCTCAGCCATATGTTCCCTCAACCCTCCCTCAGCCATATGTTCCCTCAACCCTATGTTCCCCCAGCCTTATGTTCCCTCAACCCTCCCTCAGCCATATGTTCCCTCAACCCTATGTTCCCCCAGCCTTATGTTCCCTCAACCCTATAATTCCCTCAATCCTCCCTCTGCCCTATGTTTCCCCAGCAATATGTTCCCTTAACCCTCCCTTAGCCGTATGTTCCCTCAGCCCTGTTTCCCCAGCCCTATGTTCCCTCAGATTAATAATATAATAAATATTTTACCTATCTTTCGTGTGTTTATACACATGGAAAAATATTGCTTAGATAGTCTGGGACTCAACGATGAACTGAGGGATGACCCAAAGCAGCTGTAAGGGACCCCAACAGTAGGGGTGCAGGCAGAGGTTTCCATTGTTTAACTGGAACTGTATTGTTAGTTTAAGTTTAAAATGGAAAGAATTGATGTGGTGCTAAAATTAAAGGGACGTTTCTTAAATAGTAAACCCTCAATCAGATGACCTTCAGGAAATTTTCGGATTTTGGAATATGCTTTTGGGTTCTTATTCAAATTCAAGGAGTATGTCTGTAAATATGTTTAACTTCTAATTAAGAACAACTTGAGCAAATTGACAGCATTTCTATTTGAATAAGACATTTTGGTTGTCTTTCCAGTCAGCAGCACCGTCCTCCCTAACCCGACCCTCCCTTGTTTTCCTCTCTTTTTCTCTGTCCTGTCGACATCTGACAGCAACAACAACAGAAGCGGCAGTGGCGGCAGTGGTGACGGTGCCAGAGGCCACGCTGCACTGCCACACAGCGATCTGGCAGTCTGTTGCCTCCCTCTCCTCCTCCCTCCCCTCCCCCTCGATTCCTCCTGCCTCCTCTCCCCGGCTCCCACTCTGTCTCAGCTGATAGACACCTGAGCAAGACAAGAGGTCAACCTAGCCGTCGTGCATGTTGGCCAGCCTCCACCGTTTGATGGAGCAACTGTGTGTCTGTGTATGAGTGTATGGAGGATGGATGAGTGTTTATATTTGGCAAGCCTTTTGACTTTCTCTCCTCTTTTATTTTGTACTTTTGACCCCTTCCACAGCTTCTGTCCCTCTCATTTACATAAGTTGCGTGAGGTAAGTGTCATTCCACCTCTGTGTTGGCTCATCTTCAATTAAAAAATGAATTGAACAAAATGCCATAAATGCGAAAAGAAATGCTTACATTTTTTTTTTTTAAAGGGGACATATCAAGCTCATTTTCAGGTTGGTATTTGGATTTTGGATTTCTACTAGAACATGTTAACATGCTTGAATGTTCAAAAACACATTATTCTTCTCATACTATCTGTCTGTATACATATGCTCCCTCTCGATGGGGGGGGGGGGGGGGTTTGGTTGGTGGTGAAGCATGTTTTCTTATGTAGGCAGCCCACAAAATGGACTGGCTTGTCTAATTTCAGTTTGTAGCTTGGTTGGCACTCCAAATACCCAAATGTGTACAAGCACCCAACAAGTTTTACATGATGTGTTCCTTTTAATGCTCGACTGAAGTGGAGAAAAAGTCCAGATGTTTTAAAAGGTGATGAAAACATATTTTTGCTTCGTTTGAGGTCGAAAAAATCATGCGTGTCATGCTGGAACCATAACATAACACCATAATGTGTAAAGAGGAGACAGTCATAACACGTTTGCAGCCAGACTAGTTTTTCGGTGAGGCTTACAGTAGGTGCAGCAGCAACATTATCAGCACCTCGTCACATATTAAAACACATTCACGTGAACTACAGTCATCTACTATGAGCCACCAGTAGCAGCTCCACTGAAGCAATTTGGGGGGGATCAAAAGCATTGCTCATGGGCACACTGATGGTAATTGAGAGTGCAGACATGTTTTACATACTCACCTTCCCCTCCCAAAAAAAATCTCAGAATGGTTTGGGATTCAAACCGGGGCGCCTCTAGTCACAGTCTGCATTTCTAATCTGCTGCCCTGCTGGTTCATCACCCTCCCTCTTCTACTCCACTTCGAAGTATTTATTTTCCCTCCCTGGGCCAGACAGATGGGAGTGTTTAGGAATAAAAGCGTCAGTATTTACCATATTATTTACTAGCATCAGCGCTAGCCCCTTTGGCGATGTCGGCCTATGAAAAAAACTCCTCCTTTTCCTCCCCCTCCTCCTCCGTCTCCTCCTTGGCTTACCTGAAACATTTAGGATTTATGTGGGACAACTATCTTGTTGGAGCCATTTCGTAGCTTGATCAAAGATGTGTCAGCACTGGGGATTCACTGCACTGACCCATGGGTTAAGAGTGTGTTTCACACACTGTGTAGCAAATATATCATACTGTGACAGATGAATGGTTTTGTATCTCCGTGGACAACCTGAAACTAAACACGGACTCTAATGGATTTGTCCCTGCAGTGTGACAAAGTTGTAACAAGTGAGCCACTTGAATGATGTTAAAAGAAAGATATTCATCTGGAGGATTCGTTTGGCATGCAAACACACTGGTAAACATTTTGTTATGAACAAATATGTACCTTCAAACTCTGATAGGACTTTGGAGTGCCTTGATGCGCATGCTTGCATATTAATGAGGAAACACCTTTCCTCTGGTCCACTGTAGCTTGCTGAAGATATTCTATGAAATCCAGAGGTGATTACACCAACTGTATGATCTTATACATGTTGACATGAAGACATAAAGAAAGTCATCATTATGAGTTTCAGGAATGAGCTGCTATGTGCATAACGTTATTAAATATATGAATGTCATTCTTGTAGGACAATTATGTTGTGAAACTGTCCACAAAACATCATGTTATTTCAGTTACCATGGGGACAAAGGATAATCAATAACCTTAAGATTAACTGTTAAGGGGTGTGTGTGTGTGTGTGTGTGTGTGTGTAGAAGTGTAAATGTGTGGGTGGTTGTGTGTGTGTTTCTACATGTGTACAAGCACAACTTTGTATGTGTCTGATGCTGGAGTGTGTAATTATGGGCAGATTATGGGAGAGGCGGACGGCATCAAGCAGGCTTTGATGGGATTAAGCACTCAATTACCCAACTAAATCTGCCCACCACCACCACCACCCCTACCCCAACACTTACACACACATACAAGCTTGAACAAACACCTTTGTGAGAACGCAAAAACACAATTGGAAGGCTTTTTTTTTTTCGGCAACTAAATATGATCAATGCACACACCTTACACAACATACTGTATCCCTTTCTTATCCAAACCATCAGTCCAGTTTGTCTGTCATTTCCTCTCATCTTGGGTGTATCAGATATGTTACTGTTCCTTTGCTGACGTGATTTTAACCAGAAAAAAACTTTTTATGAGGGATATATGTATATTAAACAAAAAGACTATTAACTTTTTGGTTTCCACCAGCTCCTGGTCTGCTGCAGCCAAACAACACTACTATTGACACAGTCCAGTGGACCTAAAAGCAACTTGGCCAAACACAACAGAGAATGATGGCCATGATCTCTGATGCGGGAGTCAGCAGGTGCACAGACAGACTCACGGGGCAAAGACAGTTCAGGAGTCGTTCGGACAAGCAATACTGGCAATGATAACTGGGATGTCTGTATGGAGAAAATCTCTGTGGCAGGTTGGACCACCGGAGAAACAATCACAGTGATAAACTCACAGTGGTTGGGAGACACAGGAAAATGCCAGGCAGCCATGTGGACTGGCAATCAGAAACCAAGAAACACATAGGCAGGAATCTAAGTCAGGGACGAAAGGCTGCAGCGTTTAACAGGGCAGAGATAAGGAGGGATAGTCAGGATAAAGGAGGGTCCAAACTGGAAAATCAACCCTAGGATAATTGCTGGAAGGTCTAGCATGGATATGATGACAATCTGGCAATGAGTTAGTGAATGAGTGAGTGCAGTTTAAATACAGAACTGATTGATGAGCTGCAGCTGTGAGAGCAGGTGGAATGAGTTGGGCTAATGAGGTGGGTATGGCTGACTGGCTTGGTCATCGGAGGAAGCATCCTCCTCTTCTGAGGGTGAATCCTCCTCATCTCAGGGAACGGTCTAAGGAGCTGTGATGGTCGTTCGGCGAATCTCAGTGGTAATGGCAGAAGTCATGCTGGGCTGGTCAGGGTATTGTAGGTGGAAGTCTCTGATGAAGTGGGAGCTCAAGGTGTGTTGAACAGGTACCCAGTATCTACCTCCGGGGCCAGGACCTGGTAGAGAGTGACTTAAGAGCGGCATCAGTTGGTGGTGTATCGGTCAGCAGAGCGAAGAAGAGAAGTTTGTGCTTGGGTCCATATTCGGTGGTAGCGGCAGATGAAAGCCTGGACAGAAGGGAAGAGACCTCTTTTTTGAGGTAGTGAAACGAGGAAGCTGGAGCCAGGCTGATCTCTAGTAGGGTACCTCACTCTCTCCTCACTCTACCAGGTCAAGCATAGGACACTACTTCATCTTCAATATACTCCTAATCCATTGAAAAAAGCATTGCAGAGGGTCGATGGATTCCAGTCACTCTGCCCCTTTAGTACGATAGTCCACCACAGTCTGACTGCCCTGCCACATGCTGGGCCGATGAGTTCGGCATGGCTGGCTGAGCAGAGGTGTGGTAATGAAGACAGCAAACTGTGACGACGATGAGTGGTGAACGTAGGAACAATACAGTAGGACCAATACAGTAGGACCAAAATAAAATGCTGAAAGTCACGATAAAGCTCTGTAGAGCTGAGGGGAACTGCATAGTGTGATGATAATTCTGTGTGGGGTCATCAGCACAAGTGACCCTTTTTCTGAAGTGATCCATCGTTTAAACTGAAATTCAAACTGCCATGGATGACCACCAGATATGTATAATGCATTTACTAGTGACCTTTGAATGCAAAGTCATATGAGATCAGTATACATACATATGTATTAGTCGGGAGATTTTAATGCATGAAACCAAATGTGCTGATGTGGGCCGACCTAACTTATCTGCTTGTGGAGCTTCAGCCTCTCAACAGTTTTTAAGATGTTCAGGCATAAGGGCTCCATTAATAATCTCCAGATATAAGCAAACTGATTCAGTGCCAACCGGGTTCAACAGGGCGGTGTAGTATAAACCTCCTGAGAGCTGGCTTAGCTTAAATGCTAGTGCTTATGTCATCCAGCTACAGTACAGACAGCCCAGTCTCCCCAGAGAGCAATGATTGCTATAAAATGTAAATCAGTGATATTGTACTTTCTGCTCTACTGCATTTATTTGAGAGCTGCTATAACTGGTAACCTTTCAGAGGACCAACATTGAAAACATGTATAATGATAAATTTGTAAAATTAAACATATTTTTAGAGATGAAAATGAAAGAACAATAACATGCTCAGTTGAAAAAAATTCCTTTTAGTACTTCTCACATCAAGTGACTAGATTTGTTTCCGTTTCGCTGACCTCTAGTTCTGCTCAGTTTACTGGCAGATTACAGCCACACATAAAGGCTAGCAACTAAAGCCAACTGTCAAAACTATGAAACTTTGTTTATTTGCTTCAAACCAGTAGATGGACATGCACTTAATTTTATTTATTTTTTGCAACATTTCAAAAGTTTGCTTAAAATTTGCTCAACAATTGGGGACATAACTTATGACATGATAGTAGTCTCACCAAAGAGTGATCTCCCCTGATAACTATGAAGCCCAAAGAGGAAACATTATGAAATCTTTGACAAAAAATACATTCTCAGAGGAAAGTCCAGAGCATAATGTAGCAGAACCTTGTTTTTTCTTCTTTTCTACCACATTGATCATCTCACATCCATTTAGATTTCTCTTGTGGCCCTAGCCCTGAGCTTCTTTACTTGTTGGAAATCAATGCAGTTTGAATTTATATTACTAAAGTACAGCTATGAATATTATGTATAATAATGTGTCAGTTAAAACTCTTTGTTTCAGATAAAAATGTATGACTTTTTTTTAAGTCTCTTTGCATCGAAAAACTAGATCAAATTCATCTCCCTCTCCAATGTCTCTCTCCAATAATCCAATAATAAGAGATACCAGCAGGTGGAAATTGGCTTTATGGGCAGAGCATCAGACAGCTATGTCTGCAGTATGTTTGATTGAAAAGATGTAATTATCAAGTTCATCATAGTCTGGGCTGTTCAATAGTCCACTGTGAAATGGATATAATCATGTGAATTGTCTCAGCGGGGAGTCCACTGTCTGCGCTATAGCCAATGGATTCATAATGTCACAGAAATCTGTAAGGTTATTGTTAAAGTCATAAGCGAGCCGTGACATTTCTAAATGTGGACTAATTGAGAGCAAGTATGCCATTATAAAGTGAAGTACATTATGTAGCTACAAGATACATACACTGGTGAGCCAAAACTATAGCAACCACTTGCTGTATGTAAAGCAGTTGGGGACACCTCATTGCTTTGTATTTTATTGAAATCCATGCAACGGTTTACAGTAGCAGGCGAGACCAATTTCTGTCTTCTTTCAGTTTCTTTCTTTTGTCAACAATATGCTTTCTTCATGCATTGGTTATGGTTATTATTGAGAGTAGCATTGTGTGCATTCATGACACAGAAAGAAAAAGAAGGAAGGAAGGAAAGAAAGAAAGAGGGAAGGAAAGAAAGAAAGACGGCTTGCCAAGCAGGGGTCGTTTAAGGGTGGCCAATCATCCAATTATCTGGATAAAACAGGTGGCACCTCATTGGAAAAGCTCATTAAAATGGCGTTCAATCTTGGCTCTGGGCTGCCTCTGGAAATGAAAGCACATTTCCTGTTTGGCCTGTTCACATTTTTCAAATAAAGTCAGGCTGGGAAGAGGAGAGGATTTCTGACGCTGAATAATTGGATGTTTGGATCTGAGCCAGTCAAGATTTACTTGCTATTTCTCTTGTGGAATCCACGGTGGACTGGTCATGATGATAGAGTCTGGTTTTAGGCCTTGGGCTTTGTCAGCAGAGCAAAGCATCCCATCTGTTCTGGGGTCATCCTTTTAATGCAAGAGCTATATTTTTCTCAATCTCATAGGTTCACAATGATGGCTGTTTATGGTGCGTGAAAGTTCAAATTGAACTTCTGGATAAAGGTAACCATACCAAATACACAGACAAGCATTACATTGGCCTTTTATGGCCATGTGTCCTGATGGCTGTTGTTGTTTTTTTTCTCCAATACTCTGGGTAGTTAGAAGAATCACACTATGATGCTTTTTATTTTTTCATATCACAAATGGTCTATAAAAACAAAGGTCAAGTTACTTTTTTTCCCTGTCATAGCGATTGCTCGCCATTGTGGAAAAGAGCGGTCGATTGGGGAAAAAGTGGATATTGGTTTGCAAGTGCATTTACAGTTACAATGTCAGGGACAATAACTCTTAATAGCTGCGAGGGGCGAACAGGAGAGCAAAGTATACAGTAGTCACACAGGTGCTTTTCACCTGAAAACCAGCTGTTCATTTTTAGGTAGATTCAAATTTACAATTTGAATTTCTTTTAATTTTTTTATTTTACTCAATCTAACCCTCAGCCCCTGCTTTGCCATTCTCTATCCATCCACCAGATGCCCTCAGACTCTCCCACCTGTCCCAGTCACAGCTCACATGTTTCCACTTTCCCTTCTCAGCCCTGCAGTATATAATCAGCCCATTTTTACTCATTCCCTGCCAGATTGTCAATGATGCTTATGCCCCTGGCGATGGAAGACTTTTTGTCTCCCCACTTTTAGTGTGCTAACATCTATGCCAGATATTATGGTCAGAGAAAGTTTATGATAATGTCTCTGCCTATGGCAGTGAACATGTTAGAATTTTATCCAGTTTTAATCAACTACTGTTTAACCTTATTCAATTCAAATCAAAGTGATCTGACATCCAATCTGCTATAAACAAACACTGGACTTTCATCCAGGAGACTCATGTCCATGTCTAGTGCAAAAATAAAGTGATGTCAGTCTCTAGAAAGGTCTGAGACCTAACTAGGTGGTTTTGTTGCCTAAACCTAACTTCCTGTGAAGACAGAAGGCCCTGGCCTGTCTTGAAAGAGGGACCTCATGTGGGTTTGATTTATTGTATTGATCTGCATTTTAGTCCTCCTCCCTTTCTTGATCCAAGAGACAAGACAATGTCATGAACAGTAAAAGACATTACAGACACTACAGCCATTGACAAACTTTATTGAATGTCACTGTACAATATCAGAATTAAAATATCACACAACGTGCCACAGGTAATGTCAACACTCTTAGAATACCTCTACTAGGGCGGCATATTGGTTAGCAATGTTGCCTTGCAGCAAGAGGGGCCGTGGTTCCTGATACTCTGGCTTCCTCCCACAGTCCAAAGATATGAAGGTCAGTCTCTGTGTGTCAGTCCTGTGATAGTTGTCAGCTGGGATGGCGACCCTGAACATGATAAGTGGTTACAGATAATGGATGGATTATTCTAACCAATCTTCAGACAACCTTTGAACTCAGCCACCGGTTTGATTTCATCCATCCATCCATCCATTGTCTTCCACTTATCCGGGGCCGGGTCGCGGAGGCAGCTGCCTGAGCAGGGACGCCCAGACTTCTCTCTCCCCGGACACTTCCCCTAGCTCCTCCGGGAGGACCCCAAGACGTCACCCGGCTGGCCTGGGTTTGATTTCAACACAACTGTAAAGTTTCCTGTCTGCATCTGATGATGCCATCAGGGTGACAGAATATGTCCGCAGACAGACATACACCTTAATGCATCATGGCAAAATACAATAAATATCATAGATATCAGTTAGAGTACCTTATTATAATGTTGAGCCGCTCACTTTGGTCTTCAGCTCCCAGCTCTCCTATCTGTGTATGAAAACTTTATCCTCGGACTTATGAGACAATCAAATGAGATCTTTGCCAAACTAGGCCTACATGAAAGGTACTGTAAACCATGTGGGTTTCACTTTAAGAGATGTTGCTATTTGCCACAAGATCGATTAAAAAAACATGTGTATCACCTGGTTTGGGTTTCACACATATTACCATAGCATGCCCAAAATGTCCATTCAGCCAACAAGCAAAATTGTTCCATCTCAGAAATTGTGTTGTTTTCACAAAGTAAAATACACCGCTTAAAGAAAGAAGATGAATGTGAGACACGTTGAGACCCAGTCGGAAAAAAAATCAATGTATTCAGCCCAAAGGTATTTACAGTGAAGACACAAGCCGACAGAAGTGGAATCACCCGTTTGCACAATGTCTGCTATTGCTCTTCTTCCTGTTGTTGTTGAGCCATTAAACACTCCACAATGTACAGTTTAATGCAGTGTGGATGGTAGTAGAGGCTGCTAGTCTTCCTGGCAATGTTCTTGTTTGTGTAAAGTAATAATGTCTCACATTAGCATGGCTTTATTTCAGTTAAAACAAATAGATGTAGCACATCCATGTACATTGTAGCACTGCATTCACACTATTAACATGTGGCTGAGTAGCATGGTGTTATTTTTTATTTGTGATCAATCATTTTTAAAATGAATACAACTTTTAAATATGAATCATCAGTGCATCCTTTTCATCGATCATCATGTTGTACAAAGTCCTTAGTGGCCTGATCTGTCCTATGATGTGGAGAAGGACCTATAAAGGCCAGGTATGAGGGCCAGGAGGCATCCCCAGTCACCCTGAAGAAGGAGAGCTAATGCTTCCAGACAGCTGGGAACGGCTGCTATCCCGGTCTGTCACAACCACTCTGGGCCCTCACAGCTGAGGCCGTCACAATGAAAGCCAGTGCTCCGCAGAGATGAACAGGGGGCGGGGGAGAGGAGGAGGGACAAGTAGATGATTTACATGCGATGCTGTACTTTTTATGCCTCCCAGAAGACTCAGGTGGAGCAAAAGGATTTATGATACCACCTGAGAGGGTAGGAGGCTGCAGTGGGCGTGAAGGATATTCATTTTTTTTTATTATTTTGGCTTTTATTTGAGATATGGTCATATAGTCGTCTTGTGTCCTTCTCTGTGTACTTTCAGAAGTTTGCACTTAGTGATTCAATTGACACAACTATTCAGAACTAAGAAGTGTCGTGGTTCCCGTTTTTTCATGCATTTTCACATATTTACATTCTCCACACGTCTATATAGAGAAAATTAGATTTATTTTTTTACATATGGATCAACTACAACAAAGGTAGTAAACTAGATTAATTTACTAATAACTACCAGCAGCAACCTCCATCCATCCATCCATCCATTTTCTACCGCTTATCCTGTATTCAGGGTCGCGGGGGGACTGGAGCCGATCCCAGCTGTCATTGGGTGAAGGCGGGGTATACCATGGACAGGTGCTTCCGAAGCAATTAGCTACTAAGATGAATTCAACACTTAGCTGTAGCCGTTCAGTGGTTACAAAAATTCCAAGATTGGCTGGACTCCCTGCCTCAGTGACTAAACCATTGCAGTGTATTCAGAATGCTGCAGCACACCTTTTGTTCAATCTACCCAAATTCTCCCATGTGACCCCCCTCCTCCGTGACCTCCACTGCCTTCCTGTTTCAGCCCGCATCCAATTCAAGACGATGGCACTGGCCTTCAAGGCCATCAATGGAACGGCACCCATCTACCTTCAAACATTGGTCAAATCACACGCCCCGACGCGAGCACTTCGCTCCTCTACTTCAGCTGGCCGGCTGGTAGGCTACAACCATCACTGAAATTAAAAAAATGTTCTGGCGCCTCAGTGGTGGAACGAACTCCTGACCAATGTCAGGACAGCAGAGTCACTTGCCATCTTCCGAAAAAGGTTCAAGACTTGAAGCTTAATTGGCGAAGTTTCAGGAGCAGGACCACACCTCAACAGCGCCAACTTCCGCATTTCTATAAATAACCATCTGACCCTCTCCTCCGCTTCGCTGTCATACTTTGCGCTTTCGCTTCCGTGTTCGTTCGCTCTAATGTTCAGCCAGAGACTAGAGCACGCAACTTCGCCTCGAGCGCAACCAAACTTTGCATGAGCCAACACCACTTTTGGCTCACCTCACAGCTTAACTCACCCCACTATGGATTTTGTTTCTCTATCCCCGTCCGACGACAATCTTTTCCATCGAGATCAGGACCATAATTCACCAGAAGCCTCTGTACCCGAGACCCTGACTTCAGTCGCTCAAACGATGTCCAGGATGCGAGCGACTTCAAAGAAAACCAACTCCGTCTCATCCATGGTCAGTATTCCGCCTGGTTCATCTCTTCCCAACATTCAAGACTATCATTGCTCGCTCGACGAATCATCCGTGTCTCCCAGCCCACTCCTTCAGCAGCTCAGAGAGGACGAGGAAACTCACAGACAGAACATCGCCGTCGCTGGAGTTCGCTGACCCCTTCGCCTCAGAAGATCACTCCAGCCTCCCGCCATCGTTCAGACAATACCAGCCGAACAACTCGCCGGTCACAGCGTCACCACGCTCCAGTGAGATCCTCCAACCAGCCTTCATCTTCAAAAATCTCAGCTCACGTTCCCGATCATGCTAACACCATCGGTGTCTCCCTTTCGCGCTTCTCGTTTCAGAAGTTCAGAATCTTGGCACCTCACGCCTTCAACATAACCTTTCCGTCATTTGATCTTATCACCTTGACTTCTTACATCACTTACGCCAGGGGTCTCAAACTCGCAGGCCAATTGCGGCCCCTGGAACGATATTTTGCGGCCCCCTACCTGAAATCAAAGCTTGGTGTTAGTGCGGCCCGCACATTTTTTTCTTCACTTTATCTGCGTGAGTCGTTGCCCTGTGCATTTTGTATTTTTTAACACTTGTGAGCTACCATAGCTCAGGCTCGTGACAACAACACAAATTAGCAACGTTGGTCACTTGTACCATAATTTTCCAAACTATTGAGCACACCTGAATATAAGCCGCACCCACTAACATTGGTCCCTCTTTTTTGTGGAATACTTGATGTGGCCCAGCCTCACCAGGACTCTACCTTTAGCGGCCCACAAGTTAGTTGAGTTTGAGACCCCTGACTTATGCCCATTCTATCAGGGCAATCAAAACACACACCATCAAAGCTTACCTTAGCGGTATCAGCTTCTTTTCCAAGTTAATAAATGTTAGTTTGGGCCTGGCCATCAGCCATCCCTAGATAACTTCCCTCATTAAAGGACTACTATGCCAAGAGCCAGCCACAGACCCTCGTCGTCTTCCTCTTACTGCCGACTTGCAGTCCACCTGCCTCCACACAATCTGTTCCAGGTACGGCACTCCAAGTCGCCCAAACCCTGGAAGCCATGTTCTTGCTCGCCTTTTTTGATTTCCTCAGATGCTCTAAATTCACCTCCTCAACCATTCACTTCAGCTCAAGCCGTCATGCTTGCATTTCTGACTTGTCTCGCTTTTCAGACGACACCATGGTGTTCCAATTAAAGCGAACCAAAACCAATCAATTTGGTCCACCTACACCCTTGGGGGGGTTTAGCTCAGGAGGTAGAACGGGTTGGCTGGCAACCGCAAGATTGCCAGTGTGATCCCCAGCTCCTCCTAGCTGAGTGCCTGGTGTCCCTGAGCAAGGCACCTCAACCCAATTGCTCCTGACGAGCTGGCTGTCGCCCTGCGTGGGTCCGCCGTCAGTGTGTGAATGTGTGAATAAATGGATGAATGTCAGTCTTTGTTGTAAAGCGCTTTGGATAAAAGCGCTATATAAATGAGGCCATTTACCATTTACCATTTACCCATCTTCTTCATGGTCCAATCACCACTGAATCCTTTCCAAACCCTCGCAAACTTCTTGCAATTCCGCAAATCTCAGAGCATAACATGACAGATCCTCTCTTCATTTCCAATTTCAGCCAAGTGGCTACACGATTCTGGTTCCACCATCACTTTGGACTCGTGCTCTCATTGTCTTGTATTTTGCCCGACATCTACTCCGGGCACTCCTACTCCCGTAGTGGCATCCCAGAACACTTAATACGTCTCATGGGCCACTGGTCCTCCCAAACGTACCACCACTACATCTGTTCAGATCTCAAAGATCTCAGATCCGTTCAATCTATGCAGTTACAGCCTGGGCAGCCTCCTGTGCCTTCTCCTCCACCTGTAAGTCCAGCTCTGCTGGGCATGCCTCTTCCTCCTCCTTCTGCTCTATTTCACTTCTCCAAACTTGAAAACATTTCTGGGGATTGTTGTGACTGTCAAGCATTTCTGGTACAGTGTGGAGTGCATTTTGAGCTAAAAGGCTGCCACCTACCCCACAGAGAAGCTCCGGGATTTAGACTCTGTGATTTCCCGGACAATCAAGATCGACATCTAGAGAGAGAGAGGAGATCCAGAGTTGCAGCCACTCACCTCCCCGTTGATGTTCTTCTGGACAATATCCCTCTTTGGCCTCTACCTTACTCCCTGCTGCAATGGAGGAACCTATGCAGAGGCAGAACCAGGTTTGTCACCTGAGGAACGTCAGCGCCACTTGCATGGTCTGCGCTCAACTGGGTCATCTCATTGCCATCTGTCCAGTAAAAGACCAGGGCTCCTCAGTAACCAAGAAGGCGCCAGTGAGCCATACATCCCTAATCACAAGTCCCTCTTGTTCCCTGCATCAAATTTCACTCACTTTCTCCTCCCAGAACAAGAACTGAACAGTGCTGATTGATTCCAGTTCAGATGCCAATTTAATGGGCATCAAAATCGTCAAAGAATTGGCAATAAGAGTTTATCCTTTGTCTAAACACCTCTAAACTAGCACCTAAGAGGGTCACCCCCTTTTGTCTCACCACTCACTATTCTCAGCATGTTGAGTTAGCATTCCCAGATAACCATACAGGAACTCTTAGGGCCCTAGTTTTGCCGTTGGGGTGTGTCCCCCTGGACTTTGCAAGTTTCGTGCACGGTGCAGTCGGGCGCAGGCACGCCTCCCGTCACGCCTCCCGTCACTCCTACCCCCGCAAGTGGGAAAGAGGGAGGAGAATAAGGCGTGAGTGGGAGATGAGGAGGAGACAAGGCGTGGAGTGGGATTAACACAGCCGATTCAGATCTTCACCAATCAAATGAGCTCCTCTCCTCATCGTTAATGCGTTAGGGGAGGTTCAGTGCAAGTTTTGTCACTTGACAACCCAATGACAGAAGCAGTGCCGCCGCTCCCACCACGCGCATCACGCGCTGTGCATGCGTCTAGTCATAATAATTATAATGCCGATATTATATCAATATAGAAATTGTAGGCACATTTTAGGCATGTCTATCACAAAACAGGGTCAGGGCGCAAAGCAGTAGACATAATGTTGGCAATAGGGTTGTAAACGATAAACCGATGCGACCGGATATTCGGTTCAACAAGTGAAAGATACGGCTGCATCGGTAGCAGCCTCCTCAATACGAATTATCAATGAATTCCTAGATGAATCGGTTACGGAGTCATGGATCGGGTATCGCGATACTTTGAAGCGGTTGGCGGCATCATATCTATGGGTGGCATTACGCCAGCGTCTCTAAAGGTGTGTACACACCGGAAGAACTGCCCGACTCGCGTCGGTAATTTCGGCGTCGGCTACTTAATATGGCCGACTCGATCAACGACATGGGCGGTTCACACCTACGGAATTACAGCCGACGCCATACGTTCCGCGCTTGCGCGAGATGTAATGTCTCCAAAACAACAGGCGGCGCTAATCTGTATTGTGGGCCAAAAAACACGAAAACCGGAAGTAGGCGGTCCTCTCTAGACCACCTTCTTCGATTCCACTGGTTATCTGGTATGTTTACCATCGTCACTTCCGGGCTTCACTGATTCGCTAGTCAAGCTGCTAGCCTCCACCAATCAGAATGGTAAAAGAATGACCGACTCGAATGGCGGATTACACATTTGAATCGGCTGATATGAACGCCGACGTGGGCCGATTCGAGCGACCACACCAAGTAGACTCATGTCACGGACGCCGACTCTCTCAAAGACGCCGATTTTCGGTCCGGTGTGAGCCCGCCTTAAAACAACGCGAGAGCTGAAGCTGCCCGTGAAACGCCGTAGCTGGCTAGCTGGTATGAGTGATAAACAAGGGACAACACGGAACATGGAGGAGGTGGAGGTGGAGAGGCCGGCGCAGCACAGGTAGGCGGCTGCGACGCTGCCGTGTGACCGCAGGCACTCCACGACGGCACGTGAGAGACGGACGGCTTTGAATGTCAATCGCTTGTGTCTCAACTTGCGCCACAAGAGGCGCCGCAGCACAGGTAGCGTCCACGACACTGTCCTGTGACCGCCATCCAACGATTCAGACAGAGTTTTTATTGGTCCATGTTTAAAAATAAATACATTGACATGTGATTTTGTTGTTCTGTTTTTTTTTTTTTTTTGCCAGTTCCATACAGCCACAATGCTTGGGGATATGTGGTATTTTACATATTTGAAAAGAAACTATTGTACTGTCACTTTCATAGAATCGGCTTCTTTATTTTATAAAATATCTACAACAAATATTAACCATAGAATCGAATCGTATCGTTCTTACACTGTATGGAATTGATTTGAATCGAATCGGTCTGTAATTAAAGGATATCGTTTTTGAATCGAATTGGTCTGTGATAAAGGATATCGTTTTTGAATCGAATCGTAACCTGTGTATCTAGATGCATATCTAACCGTTTATCACAAAGAGATGTGCAACCCTAGTTGGCAAGAACCCCGTGCCTGCACGAGCTGGCCGGGCCATTCATCATTATAATCACCGTCTTCATCAGCTGCACTGGATTTTTTTCAGTCATAGCCGCATTTTATTAGCAGTGGATAGATATGAGAAACAGGAGAGAGAGAGGGAGATGTTTTGGTCCGAGAGGCTGAGTTTCCGTTACGCGTACCATCCGCCTTTGATCTGACGTCAGATGTCACGGGACAATCTATATAGATATAAATTCACGTGTTGATTCAATTAGTTGCATTAAATAGTGTTTGTTGTGATTATTTATTGCATTTAAATGTGCCTGGAACTGTGGAAACCTGCCTGTGAGGTCTTGGCGACGTGTGCGCACTGCGCGCCGGTGAGCCAAACTGCCACTCCGCCAGCTGTAATTCGCCTTGCGCCAAGAGTAGAACAGGTTGGAGCTGGCGGGCTTTCGGCGCAGTCTCGGTGAGGCTTTTTGCCACGAAACTTCCGCTGCACCAAGCTGAATCTGTGACACCTCCCCCTGCTGCGCCACCACACCCATCATGGCGCAGGCGATCAACCAAACTGCCAAACTGACTGTGCGCAAGGCTGCGATGGTCGAAACTTGCATTGTGCAGGCTCCACCACCCTGCGCCATCCTGCCCCACCCTGCGCTGCACCAGTTTTAAATTGAATCATATCAGCACCCCCTCATCTTGAATTGTCCATGGCTCAAACATCCAAACCCACACACAGGCTAGTTTTCAGACTTCACAATTATATGCTGGTGAGTTGAATGTTGTGCTTATCCTGTTCAGTCACCTCCTGTAACCTCCTCTCCAGTCCACCCTTTGGTTCTTGAATCAGATTATCTTGACCTTTCAAAAGTGCCACAGTGCTGTTATGATTTGAAGGAGGTTTTTAATAAAACTAAGGCATTACCCTTCCCCCTCACTGCATATGACTGTGCCATTGTGACTGTGCCATTGACTTGTTGGAGCCTCCGCTCCAAAAGGAAGGTTCTGTTCGCTCTATGCCCTGAATGTGGAATCTCTGGAAGTCGTACCACGAGATCTCGCAAGATTTGTGAGCTATACATAGCTGAGGTTTTACAGACAGCTGTTACTGACTGGGAGCTTAAAAAACCCAACCACGGCATCGCTTATTGTTACCGACAATGCACGTAATATGGACGTGGCCGTGTTTTGCGCACACTATAAATCTTGCAACCCAAGCTGGCTTCGGTGTTCCCCGCGTCGCTCGTTTACTCGGGCGGGTGAGACGTGTGACTGCTTTTTTTCATCGTAGTTCAGCGGCTACCGCGGTGAAAATGTCCAAGCAGAAACGGCTACAATTACCATCACACAAGTTAATCACGGGCACGTTGGATATGCTGGCTCGTTACCTTGAGTAGCACAGAGTTAAGACAAAACTCCCGAAGCATTGATACACTTGACAGCTGCGATGTCAGAGATGCTGAAGATGCTGTAGTTGCAGCATGTTGTTCATGACATACTTGGTCAGGCTCCGTTTGCACTATTTGCACTCTGTATTGACAAAGTAGAACTTTGATTTGGTTTTGCACATATTTACACTTGGGAAAAAGAAATATTTAATTTTATTTTTTAACTTTTATAAATTTTAGTTTTAGTTTAAATTTGTGAAAGAAGAAGTTTATTAAAAGATCATGCTTACATCATGCATGTAAAGAGTTATAATAAAATATTTCAAAATGCACGTGCAACTCTATTAAATTAAAGTCTGTTGGTCCAGTCATATATTTTGTCATTGTAGTTTTCTTAAAATCTCGTCTCGTCTCGTTCTCGTGAACCCAATATCGTGTCTCGTCTCATCTCGTGAGCGGAGTGTATCGTCACACCCCTATTAAACACTGATCCTCTCCTGTAAGAGTGAGAATTGTTTTGTGTGGAAAAAAAGGATGTCCTTACACCCTTGCATTGATTAACAACATTATCATTAAAAACAGGTACCCCCTCCTTGTAACCTCCTCTGCCTTTGAGCTGTTGCAGGGACATAATGTGTTCACCAAGTTAGATCTTAGGAACACCTATAACTTGGTAAGGCAGGGAGATGAATGGAAAACAGCCTTTAACACACCCAGTGTATGTGAGTATTTAGTTCGGTTTAACCAGTGCTCTAGCTGTCTTTCAGGCTCTGGTGAATAACATGCTCAGAGACTTGCTCAACACCTTTGTTTGTCTACCTAGATGACATCCTCATCTTCTCCCCAGATGAACAATCCGTCAGGTCTTCCAGCACCACCATGACCGTCAGCTTTAATGTCAAAGGAGAAAAATGTGTTCCAACTGTGTATTTCCTTGGTTTTATTTTCTCTGAGGGAAATATTTAAATGGTCCCAGCTAAGGTTAAGGCAGTCTCAGAATGGCCCATTCATGGAATCCGCAAGTAGATTCAGCGGTTCTTGGCGGCTGCAAATTTCTATAGACATTTTGGACAAATGGTTGCCGCTTCAAAGCCAACAACGTGTTCACTAGATCCCATCCCTTCTGACCTCTTTAAGGAAATTTTTCCTATTCTAAATACCCCTATACGTGCCATTTTGAACACTTCCCTCTCTGAGGGGTGTGTCCCCTTAAACTATAAATCCGCTATCATTAAACCACTCCTCAAGAAACCCAATAGTGATCCCCTGGTTCTTGCCAATTATCGACCTGTCTCCACTCTCCCTTTTGTATCCAAAATACTTGAGAGAATTGTTGCTGATCAACTGAATGTCCACCTTTCTGCTAATAATCTCTTTGACAATTTTCAGTCTGGTTTCCGCCCCTGCCACTCTACTAAACTGCTCTAACTAGAGTGGTTAATGATCTTCTTGTCACTGCTGACTCTGGATCTTCCTCCTTGCTTTTAATTCTTGACCTAAGTTCGGCCTTCGATACCGTAGACCATTGTGTGCTTCTACAACGACTGGAGAACTATGTTGGTGTTCGGGGGCTGGCGCTCTCTTGGTTCCAGTCTTACTTATCTAGTAGAACCCAACGTGTTAGTTTTAATAACTCTTGGTGGTTCTCCATGTCCTTGTGACCTCCCGCCTTGATTACTGTAATGTCCTTTTTTCGGGCCTTCCCATTTGTTCTACCAGGAGTTTTCAGCTTGTGCAAAATTCAGCAGCCAGACTATTAACAAAAACAAGTCGATTCTGCCACATAACTCCTGTTCTGGCATCATTGCATTGGCTGCCCATTCAGGCTAGAGCTGATTTTAAAGTTCTTCTTTTAACTTTTAAGGCCTTAAATGGACTTGCTCCATCGTATTTAACTGACCTACTCTCTCCCTACATTCCGCCACGTCCTCTTCGTTCCCTTAGCTCACACCTCCTTGTCATCCCCTCAACCAATAAAAAATCAGCTGGTGGAAGAGCCTTCTCCTACCGTGCTCCTTTTTTATGGAACGGCCTCCCACTTGAAATCAAAGAAGCTACATCCGTTACAAATTTTAAGTCCTGTCTTAAAACTCCCTTTTTTACCCTATATTTTGGTTGTACCTAATTCTTCATTGTTTTATCATTTCCCTCTGATGTTTTTTATTATTGTTTTATAGTCTGCTATTATTGTTTTTATGTTCTTATTGTTGTTTTACAGTCTGTTATTATTGGACTGGATTTGTTGTAAAGTGTATTGAGACCATGTACCTGTCATGATCTGTGTTTTTGTCATGTTCTGTTTCCTTGGTTTTGATTTCCTGTTTTATTTTGTCCTCAGTGTGATTTCCTGTCTCGTACTTCCTGGTCCTTGTCAGCTCCCTGCCTCCCTGTGTATATAGTCTGTGTGTTTCCCCTGTCTCTTGTTGGTTCATTGTCGATGTTGCTGTCACTGTCGCTGTCGTCATTGTCTTCCCCTGCATGCTGCACCACGTCTCGTCTTGGATATTTTTGTACCTCGTCCTGCCTCCCGTGTCCCTTCGTGTTTTGGTTCCTTTTTGTAAGTGTTTCTTGGATGGTCGTTTTTGCCCTTGTGGTTTTCTTTGTTTGATACTTTGTTTGAGTCTTAGTTTTGGTTTTGTATTTAGTTAATCATTTAAATAAATCCTTTCTTTTTCTACTGCATTTGGGTCCTCACCTCCTTTTCCGAGTCCACGTCTTGTCCGAATCCTTGACAGAATGAACCAACCCTTAAGGACCCAGCAGAAGTTAAACATGGACCCAGCCTTTTTTTTTAATGGACTTAATGAGGTTTTAGACAACCTCCAGTACCTCCAAGTCTGTTTCGAGTGCGCAGACACCAGGGAGGAGAGGATGTCTGTCCGGAAGGAGGCTGGGGAGCTGATTTCCTACAGGCCGTGGCTCAGGGGCTCTCTGCCTGACTGGGTTACAAACTTTGTTTCCGCCGCTGATACCCGGCCATCACCCTCCCCAGCTAAGCAGCTTCCCAGCTCCGGCCCCAACCCATTTTGGGGTACTCGCCTGGCCCTGGGAGGGCCAAGGAGCGTCCAGCTGGCTAACCGGCAGTTGGCTCGTCGGTTGCCGGCCTCGAGGAGGGGCGGCACGAGGAAGCAAGCCTCCCCGATGCTGGTCACATCGGTTCTGACGGGGGTCCGTCCGTCACCAGTTCCAGCGGAGGCCCACCCAGCCAAGCAACCAGCCCACGCCTCGGTCACAGCCAAGCCACCAGCCAACGCCTCGGTCACAGCCAAGCCACCAGCCCACGCCTCGGTCACAGCCAAGCAACCAGCCCATGTCTCGGTCACTGGCCTTCAGTCGGCGGCCCGGTCGACACCTGCCAGTGGTCTTCAGTCGGCGGCCCGGTCGACACCTTCCAGTGGTCTTCAGTCGGCGGTCCGGTCGACACCTGCCATTGGTCTTCAGTCAGCGGCCCGGTCGACACCTGCCAGTGGTCTTCAGTCGGCGGTCCGGTCGACACCTGCCAGTGGTCTTCAGTCGGCGGTCCGGTCGACACCTGCCATTGGTCTTCAGTCGGCGGTCCGGTCGACACCTGCCATTGGTCTTCAGTCGGCGGTCCGGTCGACACCTGCCATTGGTCTTCAGTTGGCGGCCCGGTCGACACCTGCCATTGGTCTTCAGTCGGCGGCCCGGTCGACTCACTCCAGTGGTCTTCAGTCGGAGGCCCGGTCGACTCCCTCCAGTGGTCTTCAGTCGGCGGCCCGGTCGACACTCTCCAGTGGTCTTCAGTCGGCGGCCCGTCCGTCACCAGTCCCAGCGGAGGATCGTCCGGCACCAGCCCAGACAGGGGTCCGTCCGACGCAGATTTCGGGAGGTCCGCTCGTCACCCGTTCCACGGAACGACCGGAAGGGAGCTAAACCACGAAGCGGTTTTTGGCGGCTAATTGACGGCCTTTGCTGCTAACCTGCTAACATCACTGCTGGCTTGCCTCTGCTGCTGCTGGGCTGTCAAAGCCTCTGCTGCTAACCTGCTAACATCACTGCTGGCCTGCCTCTGCTGCTGCTGCTGCTGGGCTGGTAAAGCCTTTGCTGCTGGCCTGCTAACCTGCTAACATCACTGCTGGCCTGCCTCTGCTGCTGCTGCTGCTGCTGGGCTGTTAAAGTCTCTGCTGCTAACCTGCTAACATCACTGCTGGCCTGTCTCTGCTGCTGCTGGGCTGGTAAAGCCTCTCCTGCTAACCTGCTAACATCACTGCTGCCCTGGCCATGGCTAAAGCAGACATGCTCTACCTTACTGTTGTGCTCCTCATCATAATCTCCTCCTCTCACTGTACATGCAAGCACTCTCCCTGCTACGTTCTGCGCTTATCACTGCCCACCTCAGTAACATCAAGTGACTATGTATTTGATAGAGACTCTAATTTTATGATAACCAGATTACTTGGGCTTCCTTTGAATGGAACCAGGTTTCTTATTTTACCTCTTATGGCATGTCATATAATGAGATCACTACAAAGAATGACTTTGCTGCCTTCTGGCATTATTGTGCAATCTAAAAAGAAACCCTATGGCTTTCTGTCACCTTTGTGTCGGGCCCTGATTGTCTTACTTTTAATTCTGTCTGGAAATGTTCATGTGCACCCTGGTCCGGCTGTTACTTCCAACCCTAATCTTGTTACTGACCTTGGCCCTGATGCCAACCTGGGTCCAATAGACATCAGTTTCACTGACTTTTGCTCGCGTAAAGCTCTGGGTTTTTTTTCATATAAATTCCAGAAGCCTACTACCCAAGATTGATCAGCTAAAAGTCTGGACACATAGCTCCAATCCTGATATATTAGTTGTCACCGAATCATGGCTAAAAAAATCTGTGCCTGACTCTGCTGTTGATATCACGGGTTATAATGTTTTTCGACAAGACAGGTCTTCTAAAGGTGGCGGGGTTGCTATTTTTGTTAAAGAACATCTCCATTCCTCAATTGTCTTCCAAAAATCCATCTCTAAACAGTTTGACCTACTTATTCTCAACATTAAGCTGACTAAGAATTCCACAATGACAGTTGCTGGGTGCTACCGTCCCCCCTCGGCCCCCTCTTGCACCTTACCCACCCTCAGCTCCCTCCTGGCCCCATACACCAAAGCTGAATTTGTCCTGATGGGGGATCTCAATTGGGACATGCTCAAACCCCCCGCCCAAGTCCTAAACCAATGGGACTCTCTTAACCTCTCTCAGATCATCGCCACTCCCACCCGTTATGATCCCAAAAACCCGGATAAGGCTACTCTTATTGACGTCATCCTCACTAATAACCCGGACAGATACTGCACTGGTGTTTTCTGCAACGACCTTAGTGACCACTGCTTCACTGCCTGTATTCGGAATGGAAGCATAATGAAACGCCCTACCATCATTACCCAGAGACGTCTGTTCAAAAATTTTAATGATCAAGCCTTTCTCCATGATCTAGCTGAGGTCAGCTGGGACAGTCTCAGCCTGATCCCTGATATTAACAATGCATGGACTTTTTTTTACGACTCCTTTACTGAAATAATAAACAAACATGCCCCGTCAAAAAGATGAGGCTAAGGAACAGATGCAGCCCATGGTTTAATCATGACCTTGCTGAACAGCTTCGTCTAAAAACACCATCTCAGCCTATGCCTCCCTGCAGACTCTCCACTTCCTGGCCCTCACAGAGACCTGGATCACCCCAGAAAACACTGCCACTCCAGCTGCCCTTTCAACTGCCTACTCGTTTTCACACTCCCCAAGACGAACAGGGCGAGGAGGAGGAACTGGGCTCCTCATCTCACCCACATGGTCCTACCAGGTCCTTCCTCTCGACCACCTACCCCGATCTACGCTTGAATTTCACGCCGTCTCTGTCACCATTCCTTTCAAACTCAACATCATAGTGATCTATCGCCCACCCGGTCCTCTTGGTGACTTTTTGGATGAGATGGATGCCCTCTTGAGCTGCTCCCCTGATGATGGCACACCGCTCGTCGTCCTCGGTGACTTCAACATCCACCCGGGAAAGCTGCATTCATCTGAATTCATTGACTTCTTTTCCGCATTTGACCTCACACTCTCCCCCTCTCCACCAACTCACCGGGCCGGGAACCAACTTGACCTTGTCTTCACAAGATCCTGTGGCATCTCTGCACTCTCTGTTACCCCGCTCACCGTGTCCGACCACCACTTTGTGACTTTCTCCCTCCCCATGAAGCCCACCTCATCCCTCCCCTCTACGCCTCGAATGGTCACCAGCCGCCGCAACCTGAAATCCCTCACTCCCTCCGCTCTCTCCTCAACTGTTATCTCCTCGCTCCCATCCTCGGAAAAGTTCTCCTTAATGCCTACTGAGGAAGCCTCCTCTATCCTGATGTCCTCACTCGCCTCTTCTTTGGACACTCTCTGTCCCCCAATCTCACGACCGGCGCGATCATCTCCCCCCCCTCCCTGGCTGTCTGAACCTCTGCGAACCAACAGATCATTGTTGCGAGCGTCAGGGAGAAAATGGAAGAAATCGGGACAGCACGAGGACCTTGCTCACTACCACCTCCTCCTCTCTGACTTCACCTCAACTGTTTCGGCAGCTAAATCTGCCTTCTACCTGGCAAAGATCAACTCTTCTGCCTCCAACCCCAGGAAACTCTTCTCCATGTTCTCTTCCCTCCTCACCCCTCCTACCCCTCTCCCTCCCTCCTCCCTTACTGCCGATGACTTTGCAACTTACTTTACCAAGAAAGTAAATGACATCAGCTCCTCATTCACGCCTATTCCCTCCCAGAAGACATCTCCCCCAACTCTCAACTCGGATGGTCTTACCAGCTTTAGCCCCCTCACCTCTGAAGACGTTCACGCACTTGTTACATCTAACCGTGCCACCACCTGCTCCCTTGACCCGATTCCCTCCTCTCTTCTCCAGGACATCTCACACGACATCTTGCCATTCCTCACCACCCTGATCAACTCCTCCCTCACCTCAGGTGTCATTCCAGCGGATTTTAAGACCGCTATCGTGAAGCCTCTCCTGAAAAAACCCACCCTTGACGCTACTGACATCCAAAACTACAGACCTGTATCTCTTCTTTCATTCCTCTCTAAAACCTTGGAACGTGCTGCCTACAACCAACTGTCATACTATCTCTTGCGGAAGAACCTCCTAGACCCTAACCAATCAGGATTCAGGACTGCCCACTCCACTGAGACGGTCCTCCTCACGGTGACCGAGTCCCTGCGAGACGCCAAAACATCATCCAACTCCTCCGTTCTCATTCTCCTTGACCTATCTGCTGCATTCGACACAGTCAACCACCAAATTCTCCTCCCCACTCTGGCGGTTTGTCATACCTGACAAACCGCACCTTTCAGGTCACATGGAATGGCTCTATGTCCAAACCCTGCTCTCTGGACACGGGTGTCCCTCAAGGCTCAGTATTAGGACCGCTTCTGTTCTCACTATACACCAGATCACTCCTACCATTGCTACGCTGATGACACCCAGCTGTTCCTCTCTTTTCCCCCGTCCTCTGACGCTCACATTGCAACTCGCATCTCGGACTGTCTGGCTGACATCTCTGTCTGGACAACTGCATATCACCTCAAGCTTAACCTGAATAAAACCGAACTCCTCTTCATCCCAGGGAAAGACTGCCCTCGCATGGACCTCTCGGTCACTGTTGAGGGCATCACAGTATTTCCTTCCTCAACTGCGAGGAACCTGGGTGTAATCCTCGATGACCAACTATCCTGCACCCCCAACATCACTGCTGTGGCCCGATCCTGCAGATTTGCCCTCTACAATATCCGCAGGATTCGGACCTTCCTCACAAAGGATGCAACGCAGCTCTTGGTCCAAGCACTGGTCATCTCCCGCCTTGACTACTGCAACTCTCTCCTGGCCGGACTCCCGGCCTATGCGATTAAACCATTGCAGCGTATCCAGAACGCTGCAGCACGCCTTATCTTCAATCTACCCAAATTCTCCCACGTGACCCCCCTCCTCCGCGACCTCCACTGGCTCCCTGTTGCAGCACGTATCCAATTCAAGACGATGACACTGGCCTTCAGGGCCATCAATGGAACGGCACCTGCCTACCTTCAAACACTGGTCAAACCTCATGCCCCGAAGCGAGCACTTCGCTCCTCTACTTCAGCTGGCCGGCTGGTACCACCATCGCTGAAATCAAACAAATGTCGCTCAGCAAAGTCCAGACTCTTCTCTGTTCTGGCGCCTCAGTGGTGGAACGAACTCCCGACTAATGTCAGGACAGCAGAGTCATTTGCCATCTTCCGAAAAAGGCTCAAGACTCACCTGTTCAGACTTCACCTCGACTCTACATAGCATGACCCACTAACACCCTCCCTCGACACCCCCCCCCCCCCCCCCGCAAAAAAAAATAAATAAATAATAATAATAATTAAATAACCTTATAGCACTCAGATCGTAGCACTGTTGCTCTTGAAGTACTACTTTACTCAGATGAGGACCTAACACTTGTTCTATTTTTAGCTCTTACTGCATCGGCAATGATACGTCGTGGTTTCTTTGTTTCCTTCTTTTGACAAATGTACTTATTGTAAGTCGCTTTGGACAAAAGCGTCTGCTAAATGACCTAAATGTAAATGTAAATGTAAAAAACTCCACCTGGCGCAGGGCTCGTAAATCAAAATCCTCTGTTGACTGGTTATCCTTCAGACGAATCAGAAACAAATGCACCCAATCCATCCGCAAAGCCAAAACTGACTACTTTCAAGAGCAGTTTAAAGTGTGTGGCTCTAACCCACGAAAGTTTTGGAAGACAGTTAAAGACATGGAGGGTAAAACTGCACCATCCCAACTTCCTTCCTCTCTCATGTGGGAAGGAAACATTGTATCTGATAACAAACGTATGATTGATATTTTTAACCAGCATTTTGTTCAAATTTCCACTCCACCTGTTTCTGTAACACCTCAGGACCCCTCCCCCAACCTCTCTCCTCTGAGCTCTCCTGACCTAGGCCCCGCCCACAGCTTCTCCCTGCAGGATGTCTCTGTGAGGGAGGTTTTTGAAAACCTGAGCAAGCTTGACCCCAAAAAACCACCTGGGCCGGACAGTCTGGACCCCTTTTTTCTTAAAGTTGCAGCCCCTATTATTGCAGAACCCATCACCTACATTTGCAACTTATCCATACAGTCAGCTGAACTTCCATCTGCCTGGAAGACAGCCTCAGTACGCCCCCGATTTAAAGGCGGAGATCAAGCTGACCCCAACTGCTACCGTCCTATTTCTATTTTACCATGCATAGCAAAAGTACTGGAGAGACTGATCTGCAAACAGCTGGTTCGCTTCCTGAACACCAACAATATTTTGTCTGATTTTCAATCTGGGTTTCGTGCAGGCCACAGCTGTGAGACTGCGACGCTCAAAGTACTTAATGACATCATCAGTGCTCTGGACTCCAAGCAATACTGTGTGGCCGTCTTCATCGGCTAAGGCCTTTGACAACGTTGTACATAAACAGCTTTTGGTTCGCCTCAACTCCATCGGTGCTTCAAGCAGCTCGTTAGCCTGGTTCGAGAACTATCTCACTGGACGCACCCAATTTGTGAAATCTGACTGTATTTCTTCACAACCCCTGTCTATCTTAAATGGTGTTCCACAGGGCTCAATCTTAGCCCCAGTCCTATTCTCAATTTACATAAATGATATAGTTAAATCAGCTGCCAACTCATCTATTCACTTGTATGCCGACGACACAGTGCTCCATGCCACCGGCCCCTCCCATGCAATCACCCTGGAAACACTCCAACAGAGCTTCCAAGCCGTACAGTCTGGTTTCTCGGCCCTCGGCCTATCCATAAACTCCAGGAAAACCAAGGTCATGTGGTTTGGTCGTAAGCACGCTGTCCAAGATGGTACCATTCTGGCCGCTGACGGCCATAAACTTGACCTGGTATCCTCTTATAAATGTCTGGGAGTCTGGATAGATAGCAGCCTGTCATTCACTGAGCACTTATCCTCTCTGCAGTCAAAAGTGAAAGCCAGACTCAGCTTTCTTTACCGTAACCGCTCCTCGTTCACTGCCACTGCCAAACGCTCCCTGGTCCAGCTTACTGTACTTCCACTTTTTGATTACGGTGACGTCATATATAGATCTGCCTGCAAAGGAGCACTCGAACGGCTCAACGTTCTATACCACTCCGCCATTCGATTTGCTACCAACGCCCCGTACAGGACCCATCACTGTGACCTCTACACCCTGGCAAACTGGCCCCCCCTGGAAACCAGGCGCAACATTCACTGGCTGATGCTGGTATTCAAAACCCTCCTAGGTCTTACTCCTCCCTACCTAACCCAGCTTCTGCATCTGCGCCCTCCCCCTATACACAACACCCGTTCTGCCCCTCTCATCCTGTTAAATGCCCCAAGGGCGCACTCTTCCCTGGGCCGCTCCTCCTTTCAGGTTGCTGCCGCCGACAGCTGGAATCAACTCCAAAAATCCTTACAGTTACAAACTCTTACTTCTGTCAACTCCTTCAAACACGTCATAACTAAATCCATAAAGTATACCTGCAGCTGTCCCAGCCAAAGCTCTCTCTGATCCTGTCACCTCACTAACCTCACTAACACCGTCTGTTACTGTTGTTGTTTTGTTACTGTCTCATCTATGGTTGTCTAGTATCACTGTTTTTACTTTTAGTGTCTCTGTCCTTACATAACTTGTTGTATGTCACTGTACGTCAAACTAACTTTCATTCTGTGGTATGTCATTGTATTATGTTGGCTTATTGTCTTTATTCTTTCTTCTTTTGTGTCACTGTTGTTGTATGTGTTTTATTGTCTATTTTTTTAAAGGAGTCATCACCTGGAAATCGCAATTTCTCTTGTTAAAACATGCATATCTGTGTTTGACCTCAGTTGAAACTTGCCTGAAAGGCTGGTATTTGAAAGTGGCGCCGTTTTTTCGCTTCTGCTCTTTTTCCGAACAGGAATAGCACACAAGGGTGTGCATTCCTAAAGCACGAGATTTTGATTCTGCGCCTTCGGTGACGTCACCGTGGCGGCTACTTGCATAAGCCCACCCCTCTTTCACCACCCAACCCCGCCCCGTCCGCTACCTGAAATCGCCGAAGCGCCGCCATTATGTTTTGGAGTCTGCATGCAGGCAAGCCCCCCCGGCTCTGTCCTTCCTGCGGCGAATCAACACGCGCCTCATTACATATTATACAATGCACATCCGGACCAGTCAAAACCTCGCGCGTAATCTCGCGTGATAAAATTGCGGTACGAAAAAGGGTCAGAACAAGCTCAATGTTTGATTAAATTTTTTTTTTTTTTTTCTAATAAGTTTTACGAATTGATCCAAAGCGATCCAAGGGGGGCTGGATACGTATAAAACCAGGTGATGACTCCTTTAATGTTACTCCCATTCTCCCTTCCCCTTAGGAGGTCTTTCACCTCCTACCAGGCCATTGCCTTAATAAGAATGTATTCTTAGCAATTCTTGCCTGGTAAAATAAAGGTTTACTACTTTACTACTACTGTTCCAACGGGGGGCCGTCCTACGCCTGCTCCACGCAGCCTTCGGGAGGTCCGCTCGTCACCCGTTCCTGTTCCGACGGGGGCCGTCCTACGCCTGCTCCACGCAGCCTTCGGGAGGTCCGCTCGTCACCCGTTCTTGTTCCGACGGGGGGCCGTCCTACGCCTGCTCCACGCAGCCTTCGGGAGGTCCGCTCGTCACCCGTTCCTGTTCCGATGGGGGGCCGTCCTACGCCTGCTCCACGCAGCCTTCAGGAGGTCCGCTCGTCACCCGTTCCTGTTCCGACGGGGGGCCGTCCTACGCCTGCTCCGAGCAGCCTTCAGGAGGTCCGCTCGTCACCCGTTCCTGTTCCGACGGGGGGTCGTCCTACGCCTGCTCCACGTCGCCTTTCTGAGCAGCCCCGTCGGCTAGGTCACCCTCATGCCCGGCCTCCTGAGCGGTCCCGCCCGCTAGGTCGCCCTCATGCCCGGCCTCCTGAGCAGTCCCGCCCGCTAGGTCGCCTTCATGCCCGGCCTCCTGAGCCCTGCCCCCAGACCCCCTCCACCCACCCTACGTATCTTGAATCCCTCCTCCTGGCCCCCTCCACCCGCCCTACGTATCATGAACCTTATCATGAATTAGGAACTCTAGTTCCATTGCTGCCCCTCTACATGCTACCTCCCTTACTAACAAGTTCCAGTGGTTCCTCTTTAATAGTCAACTTTAAGGAGCGGTCCTCCTTTGTCCCAGTTGTCCCAGATCCACACCTGCCTATTCTTATCATTCTCCCTCTCAGATTCTACAACATTCTTTGTCATGGGGGCTCTCACATGGGGTATAGAGGAACAAGTCAGGCAGAATTCTGTTAAAATGCAGGTCCCAGAGGGATGCCCCTTGAAAGGGTTGTTTGTGCATTCTCCTCTTCAAGCTTACATTATCCACTGGACCCATACCTGCCATCTCTGTCAACCATGACTACAAAGGACAATATATTTTTTATCAAACAATGGTTTTGGTGGCTCTCAATGGAGAAAACTGTGGCGGAGTATACTACTGCTTCCCAAGTCTCTGCCTGTAACAAGACCACAGGTCTGGCTGTCCACTCAGGATCTGCCCCTTCGTGTTGAACCCTGAAAATTGGCATCTCATATTATTGGTCCATTCCCTATATCCAAGGTGGTTAACCCTTGGGCTCTGAGGTTGAAACTCCATAGACATATACCCTACTTCCCATGTTGCCCGTGTTAAGCCGGTTAAGGAAAGCACTCTGCCTCCAAACCACCACCAGCCCCCTGGTTTGTTGAAGGAGATACAATCTCCTTCATCAAGTAACTTTTGACTATGTGGCAACAAGGTCCGGCCAGGCAGTATTTGGTGGAGTGGGAGGGGTGCAGTCCTGAAGAGAGGCCGTGGGTGACAGCCAGCAACATTGTGGACCTGACCCTCTACCCCTACAGACTTCCACAGACATCTTCCTGATGCCCCTGGGCCGCCGGGTGTCGGCATTGAAGGGCCTGCATTTGGTTACTAGTCTGTATCTGCCATAGCACCAACAAACTCACCTTTTACCTTGCAATAAAAGTACAATGATGTAAATTATATATGAATTTCCAGCTCTGTTTCTGTAAGAGCAGTGGCAGCTGGTGATGATTTCCTTCTAGGTGGATACACTTATTTGGGCAACCAAAAATGTAGTGGTAGCCATCGTCAAGCAGAGCCTCAATGTTAGCTTGTTCAACCATGCCAAATTGCATAGCATATTCTGTGTGGCTCCTTGCTTGCGCATGCCTCTCCTATCTCTTGTTTTGAAGAGGAATAAACTGCGCATGTCAAACCTATAACGAGAGTAAACGGGCAAAGACAACATAGCACATTTTTAATTTTTATTGCATATCATACATTTTAGTCACAGTCTATATGCTATATTATTCACTTTGCTTGTTAAAAAATATGATGTAAAAGTCATTTTTAAATTTTAAATTTTTAAAAATGTTTTTTTTCAATGAAGGGCAATTGATTCTTCATGTGGGACAGAGGAGATGGCACCCTAGCACCCTCTATTGACCATCCACCACTGTGTAAGAGATGTCTCTCTGATCTCCTGGATGTCTAATTCTAATCACTGATACAAAGAAGCTGTGGCATTGCACCTGCAGGGATGCAAGTTGTAGCACTGTGTGCAGTAAAAGCCCAAACTGTTGGATGAACAGACTTAAGGGTGGGCTCAGCAGAAGAGTTTTTTTTTTTGGCAAATGTGAAAAGTCTCTAACACAGCTTACCCCTGACCAGCCACATTTGAAATTCCATCAGTAGTGGTCTTTTCTACATGGAAAAAAAAAGAAGCAGAGTAAAGTGAGGATGGGGGTGAGAATGAAGAGAGAAAAATAGATCAATATTTAATTTTCTCCCCAGGAGATATGTTCAGGCACTAATCAGCAGTGGCTGGAAAAGATGACACCTGGAATAGCAAGCAGCTGAGCTGTCCTCTCCTTCCACCACATATTTTGCCTCCCAGGGCATTCTCTTACTCCATGCCAACCTTGCGTGTCGTTTATTCAGTCAAATCCATGACCCATCTCTCCATGTGCTTCCTATTAGCTCTGCAGCTTCTTTCTCTCATTCCTCTCTATCATCCTCTCACCCCCCCAATTCTCTGCCCTCACCATCTCACTTTTCTTTCTACCATGTCTCTCTCCCTCACTCCCTTCCCTCTCTTTTGCCAGCACCTTCGTCCAATCTCTTTTTTCTCACTTTCAATCTGTTGCTCAATAACTACTTGTCCAACACGACAGACCAGCAGAGATTGGTCTAGCAGGAGAAAGCAGAAATTCACTTAACAAAATCACTGTATGTGCAGCAGGTATCACTCACAACGGGCTTTCCAGCTGTGCGTGGAATTGGTAATCCTGAATTGTGTGCTCTTTCATCATCACAAAAGCTCACCAACATGAATCTTGCCTCATGTACACATGTAGTACCCTTGTTGGAGATCTATGATGCTAATGGATAAAATAAACCGTCACACTCCGGCAATGTTTCCTGGAGAGAAGAATTACAACCCAGAACTGAGGTGATTCCACTAGACTGTTTGTGATTTGATTTGCAAGGCTTTCACATTTTCAGTTAGCAAAAATGGAGCAACCCATCTGTATTTCAGAAGCATTTCAAATTTGTGTTTCTTCTCTCACTCAGGGTTTAACAAGACCTCGAGCGAAATGTTCTTCATTTACAACTTGAACAAATTCATACAAATTGGGTCTAATGGCTTCAAATTAATGCTCTGGTTTCTGTGCAAGAGATGCTCGCCTGATGGCTATAGTAGCATCGTTTTAATATACTAAAATAGTAGTGGAGGAAATGTTCTGATCCTATACTTACCTAAAGCAATTCCACCATGTAAAAACACCACATAATAAGGAAAAATGCCTGTATTTTAAACCTTACTTGGTAAGAAAAGTAAAGAAGTACTTTCAGCAAAATATACAGTACTTAAAATTATCAAATTTAAAAGTGCTCTTTATGCCAATACACAATGTTTTTGAACACATTAATTACATGCTTTGGAGATGTAACTGCTGCTGGAAAACAACTTCCTGTTGTGAGTAGGTGGCGCTATGACTCAATATGGGTGTGTATATGTCTTCGGGTCTGGACTCTTATCCAACGTGTGAAATTTGGGGCAGACTGGATAATGTAAGCCAAGTTACAACAGTTTCCTGCAGTCAATGCGTGGCAACGGTCTATGGCACAAAAGTATACTATGATTCGGTAATCCGCCACAAGTGAGTCCTTTTTCTTGCAAATGTATGACTTTATCATCTTGTGAATTTGAGACTTTTTTCTGGGAATGTTGCCCCCCTCCCCCAGCTTATTTTTGTTTTACCAAACACAAGTAAAACCATAAACCACAAAGCAATAGGTGAGGGGACCATGACTACTTCAACTTGTTATGTACAATCTATGATTATAACAATAATAACAATGTATATAAAAGATTATAATGTATGTCAACAACTATGAGAATTATTATACAGTCTAATCCAAAAAGAAATGACAATCAATGACCAGCAATATTATATATATTTTGTTATTTTCATATGCTTTAGACTAGAGTGTGTGATGATTGTTATAGCACATTATGAAAATGTATGAATGCTTATGATTGTACAAAGCTATAAGGAGATTATAATTTGCATCATAAGTAGGTTCATCATGCATTATAGACATGGCCGTCACAGAACGTGTTTCCATGGCTGACCTGAAGGTAGACTCACACCAAACACAGCAGGAACCTCCCACTCTCTGCCACCTGTCAGCAGACCAATCCTGCCTTCAATCGAAATGCAGTTTCCTCCGGTGTTGTTGCTGTACACACTCATGATGCAGATAATGATACACATTGGTGCTGGAGCTGCATGTGGTACAGTAGGAGTGTAATTTGGAGGATAAAGAGCTGCTATTTCCATTTAACAGTAAATGTAAAACTAATATCAGGTGGGACTGGTAAGCACACTACCATTTTGCACAGCTTCCAGGTCAAAATTCATATATTTCAACTTTCTCATCGTCACCACCTGCCCATTTCTCACTGCTGGCTATCCCACCCTGCTCCTCACGAGGATTTTGCTGTTTCTCATGAAAGCTGGGCTTCCACTTGATGGGTGGATGCTGGTGCTGAAACATTTTTAATATGGAGTGACGATGACTTGACCCAAGACTTGCATTCAGGTATCTTGATGGCGTGGTAGATTGGCTATTTAAAAATGGTGGGTTGTCGCAGGATGTCATGTCACAGGCTAGTGACAATACTGTTCGACCAATCGGTGGTCTGCAGTGTTTTACCTCCACCGTCTAGCTCTCTTGCAGGCTCGACTGAGGTGGTACTAAGAAAAGTAACAGGAAATATACAGAACTTTTGCTAAAAGAAACTCAAAAATAACTGTTCTCATGTGTAACAAACTGGACTGCTTGGTGGAAACTCAGCTTTCTTGGCCTCATCTCATTACTGAATAGCTGACTATTACTGTAGGAGACCATTACTGTAGGAGACCATTGTTGTGCAGCCACTGTGCTTACACCTTACAGTCTGCCTTCTTTCACAGCAATGTGAGTGCAGCGATCATGTTGAGAAGACGGTTTGCAGTAGATGTGCGGTACTGAAACTGAGCTAATATCAACTTCCCCTGTGTTGTCTTCACATCGATATTTTTTTTTCTTCAAATTGGGTTTATATAGTTTTAGAGTTAGGATAGGATAGATAAGGAATGTGGATTATTTTTGTGTTTAATGTTCTGTTAAAAAGAAATCTGGAAATAATAATCAAGACTCAGAAAAAAGAACCCAAATGCACAACTTTAGAGGCTGTGACAGAGTCCAAGAGGTTTAATTCCTTGTATGCAGGCAATCGAAAACTGGGCTTCACACACTAGACAATCTGACAGAGGGCTGGTGAATCTGGGCTAGTATATGAGTGAGTGGCTGATGAGGGAAATGCAGCTCAGGTGTGGACATGGGCAGGGAAGCTCAGGTGAGGGGCGTGAGGTGATAGCTGGGCAGGTGGAGTCGGAATCTATATGACAAGAGAATTAGTGATCAAGCAGATGAACACTGCAAAAAACATGAATAAAGAAACTCACTTTTTGTCACTCTTGTCACTCAGGTTGAATTTGTGACAATTGCCTTCATCACCATAGACCGAATTCAGGCAGTGAACCTGCTGGAAACACTGATGGTACTTTTCAAACCCAAGCCCTGCAATATATCTCTGCTCAGTTTCTTGACTGCAGAGAATGAGTGAATGAGATAAGAGCTTTCAGCAGTAAGCAGACCTTATCAAGTGGACGGAAAGGTTGTTCAAGGTTGATCTGTTGTGGGCAGTACTGACATCGGACAGCTAGCTAATCATGCTGTCCTGCAGATAGCCGAAAGCAAGCGCTCGCACACACACACACACACACACACACACACACACACACAAACACAAACACAAACACACAACCTGTGCAAAACAGAAACTCAAGAGACAGAATTACCATACTAAACTTCCCTTTTCAATCTTGCACTTTACCGTATTTCTTCACTCAGACAACCATCTGTGGCCTGTTGGTGGGCATAGTATTGGCGGAAGAGTATCTGTGTGTGTGTGTGTGTGTGTGTGTGTGTGTGTGTGAGATTGAGGTCTCTTTTGTCAACACAAAGCCTCTGGGGGAGAAAGAGAGGCAAAGAGACAGAGAGTGAGGCAGGAAACCTTTGGCCCCAATGGGGAGTCCCAATACAGCTGCTGCCTGCCTGTCTGACTCGTTCTCTCTGACTCCCTGCATGCACTGCCAACCTGTCTGCCCACACACACACACACACACACACACACACACACACACACACACACACACACACACACACACACACACACACACAATCATAACAATGAAAACAGACACATGCCTTGACACTGCAGTGAATGTGTGGGTGATAAGTCACAAATCAGAAAGTCAATTGCATACTTAGACCCTCTGCTTGTCCCACGAGACAGAAGGTAACTGATGGTTCTCCCCTAGTAAGAGCCCATGTGTTTAATTAATACTGACACCATACTCATAGCAGGAAAGTGAGTGTTGTTGTGTGTGTGATTCTACATATGTGTGTGTGCGAAAGTGTGAGCCCAGAAGTCGCTACAGCTACACTATATGGTGCGTGAATGGCCATTTAATATTATGCAAAGCTCATTCCCACACATTGTGAAGCCAATCTCCCTGTCAATGTCACCTGCAAAGTCTTAAGAAGCCCTCAGTTAACTTATTAGCAATTCTGCGGGGCTTAACATTGGCGCTAATGAAAGAAGTATGGAAAAGAAATTGACTTAATGAGAGGAAATGGGAATCTCAGGCCGTGCATTTTGCAGTGCACTGCCTCGTGTTCTGCCCGGGTCAAAAGTTAGAAGTTGTTGATGTCTTTTGAAATATTTGCTGACATATTTCAGGCTAAACCAATAAGACTTGTGCTGCATTGGACATCAGTCCGGGTGAACTCACTTGTATAAGAACAACACTGTGTCGTCTCAGCATCTTATTGAAACTGAAAAGTCAACCTCTCTTTCTTCGTTTGTCTCCAATGTGTCGTTTTTTTGATACCATCACATTACTCTCCTCTTATCATCACCATGCTGTTCTAGTTTGGTGATGATGGCTACTGCAGCATTGTGTATGTGAGTGTGTGTGTGTGTTCTTCTGTTGGTGCTACTCTTGCTGTGACGATCTTGATATGGGTTTGTTATTAATATTCTTCCTACATGTACAGTCCCTATTGTATTTTGCTAATACTGGCTATATTGGATATCAAATAAAAATATACTGTAAACCCGTTACTACAGCAAAACATGTTAGTCTACTACATGATAAAACAAAGATTAACGTAGATACAATTGTTATGTCTAAATGCTGATGATATAGAAATGTCTTAGGAATGCCTTTAGATTATATACTGAATAACTGTAAAGTACATTACCTCTTTGAATTGATGGAATGGGCTTGTGGCCAAACAGTTTCCCATTTGCACATCCGGCAGTCAACATTAACATTCATTTGGATTTGTGCGTCTGTGCAGCTGATGAACGTTAATCCAATTTTCACGTCCCTTTTAACTCTGTTTTGGTCTCCACCCACTCGTAAGGGAAACATCTGGCTCTTTAGCTGTTAGACGCCCCATTATGTTCACCAGCTAGTTGCTCATTTTGTCTGCGGTTTGGTGCTGGACATGTAGTGTACAGTGGGTTTTTACAACTTTTAGATTAAAAACAGCTGTCTGCTGCGGCTGAAAAACAGGTTGATGACAGCGGTGAGTGAACCAAAATTAGGTAAAACTGCAGCCGGAAAACGAAAACTATGAGCCAATGTACTGTATGTTCCCAATTCTTTCGACTCGTTTGGTCTTCCTAAAAAAAATGGTCGACCTGTCTTTTTGTGCAGATTATTCTCATCTTCTAAACCAATAGAAATCATTTGTTAAACCAAAGTTGGAAAAACACTCAATTGTCCTTTGCGTAATATAGACTTCATAGTGGTCTCTATCACTCTCATTCTCTCTCTGAACTCTTTCTCAGCTCCTCCTCCTCCCTCTCTGTCCATTCTAACTGTCCTGCCTCACAAACCCTTCTTCTTCTCTCCCTCCATCCCTCTCCCCCCCTGCAGGCAGTAACCGTCTTGCACAAAGTGACGTAATGGTTGTAATTGGCCGCCCTCTGCCACAAATCAGATCACAGCTGGCGCTGCGAGTGCTCTGGCGATTACCCATAACCCCCCACCCCACAGATCAGGGGCTAACTCCAGAGAGAGCCGAAGACAGGCAAGAGGGAAAGGGTTCGAGACTAATTCTGTTCATCTACTGTGGGTTTTCCTCTTGTCAGCCCCCCCACCATGTCACCACAGTGATAGTAGTCATCCATCGATTGAAGGCATTACAAACAACAGCTCACTCTTAAGTGGCTCCTTTTCAGATTAGCCCCAAGCTGATGAGATGAAGCACCGAGAGGTCGAATGATGATAAAGACCGATTCTGTTTCGAAAACATCAGCTGTCAGTTACCTTTCTCCTCCCTTCTCCGTCTCTCCTTTTTGTCATCCCAACTCCAATTGCCTTCTTTCTGTGGCGAAAAAAGCAGCCGATGCGATCTTTGGGCCTGTGAGCAATTGACTTGAGATTGCATGGTCTTCTCAGACACTCCATCGACCCTCCCTTCTCAGCAAGAGGGTCACGCCTGATGTGGTCCTTTATTAGCTCAAATTAGGCCTCTGTGTCTCCAAGAAGGGAACATCCATCTCCTTATTCATTTGTTCGTCTTGTCCCATTTATTTACTTAGTTGGCTAGGCAGTGGGCTGTTTTGGACAGAGAGCATTTGGCGCCCTGGGCAGGGACACAAATAACGTCTTATGCACATTAGTTACAAATCACCAATGCAAGGTGAAGGTCAGAAAACAGGGAAATATGTGAGGCTAAAAGAGGAATGGGAGGATGTGAAATGCAGTCAGCTGGAGTATAACAGCATTGTGCACTCTTACCAGAGAATGTGCTTTATTTAACCCAGTAACTATCTACGTATGCATGTATTTACATTATTGCTGATAATTTTATTATTTAGTATAGTTGAAAACGTTTTAAACTGTTTTACATTCAGCCATTTATTTCTTTTTACTTTACTAAGGTCTGAGGATCACAGTGGACGTAGTATTTTTTGTTAAATGTGTAATATCTAACAACCTGTACAAAAGAAATAGTGGGTATCATTTCACCTCTACTGGGCCGTACAAACTAAATCAACAGTCCTCAGTTAACACAAGACTAGGTGAAACCTAATATATGACTGGACAGTGTGTGGTCAATAAGCTTAATTGCATCACTAACATTTGAGATAAATGTTACAAATGCACTTACAAGACTAAAAGGTCGTACTCATATCTCAAGATGTTTGGTTTGAAAGATATTATAATGAAGCAAATTGCACTCATTATACGGTAGTTCATTCATTAGTCAGTAGTTTTATTTATATCTATTGATGCACTTAGACACATCATCAGTGATGGAACCTGGGGTCATTGTGTGTTTCGGGTCTTTCAACATCATAAACCCTTAACCAGGTGACCCAGCCGAGACTGATCAAGTCTCGACTTGTGTCTAAGTAGCATGTACCCATGGATCACCCCTCTTGATCCACAGCCATAGAAGCCTTCTCAGCTGCCTTTGCAGTGGTTTTGATGGCCTTTCTCTGGCGTGCACCTGTGATGCTATGCAGGCTGTATGCTTTGCAGAGAGATGGCGCTGCGAAGCCTCTGCAGCCCACCTCTATTGGCACACACCAGGCACGCCATCCCCGTCTGCGGCACTCCTCCATTAAGGCGGCGTACTTGGCATGCTTCCTCTCACTGGCCTCTTCCTCTTCGGGGGGGGGGTTTAGCTCAGGAGGTAGAGCGGGTTGGCTGGCAACTGCAAGATTGCCGGTTCGATCCCGGCTCCTCCTAGCTGAGTGCCTGGTGTCCCTGAGCAAGACACCTAACACCCTAACACCCTAATTGCTTCTGACGAGCTGGCTGTCGCCCTGCGTGGTTGACTCCGCCGTCATTGTGTGAAAGTGTGAATGAATGGGTGAATGTCAGTCATTGTTGTAAAGCGCTTTGGATAAAAGCGCTATATAAATGAGGCCATTATAAATGAGGCCATTTATAAATGAGGCATACGCTCCTCCCAGGGAACTGTCAGGACATACTAATAAATATCACACACTGTTGTGGTGACTTAATATCATGGTGGTGAGGAGTTTCAGGTGCAGACAGTTGGCTAATGCTATTAAAATGCTAAGCCAACCAAGACCGTTATCACAGTAAACAGCCCGGTTATCTCCAACAACAACTTAATCACAATCAATGATGAAGTTTGCGATGCTTCACTTTAAGAGACACTGGTTGCAGGCGTGCTAACGTTAGCTGTCACTGCTGTGCTAACAATAGCTGCAGCTGCTGTGGGAGATTTAGCATTCAGGCTCTGATAAACAGTGAACTCTTTAGCTTTTAGATCAACCATATTCTTTGTGTTCTCGACGTGTTGAAGTGATGTCTTTGTGTCCGTGTCGAGTCTTGAATGCAACTGTTTCTGCTCGCTCTGATTCTCTCACTCAACTCTGACTGAACAAGCTGCACTGCTCTCTCTCTTCCCCCTTTTCTCTATACTCTGTGATACTGTCTCACCCAGATGTGTTTCCAGTAATCTAAATTAAATACTGATTTATCATGAACTGGTACTCGGTAGTACCAACGAAATTGGGTCGGTATACCATGCGGACTGCTCACAGCTTCAACGGCCCTAGTGACGCACTAGACTGACCAATGGTCCAACTTTGATCTCTGACCTCCTCACTTACTAGACCCATAGGGATGGCCCTCTGCTGCCCAGCCAAAGATAAAATGCCTACTATCTAACTACTATCTAACAGCTGTGAAAGAAAACACAAAATTAAAAACAGTGAAACTCTGACAGCCAGTTAAAATAACACTGCTGATAATGCTCATGTGGCGTCGGCCAATAGTATTTGTTAGCCCTCTGTGTGTTTACTGTGAGGGGGATGCTTTGGTAGTTTGTTTATTGGATTAAATCAAAAATGGCAGAAAATCGAGAAAACAACCCACACCTTCGTCTTGTCATGGCCAGGAGAGCTGCCTGCCGGGTGACGAACGCCCAGTCAGCAGCTGCAGCAACTCGAACCAGCACAAACCCCAAAGACCGGCTGTGCAGTGGCAGCAATGTTCAGCAAGTGTGCTGATCCGGCAGGGAGTTGGGGCAGATCAGGATGAATTTAAGTTTACTGGTTGCTGCATTTTCAACCCTCATCGAAAGTCCTGGGTTTTGTTTGACTCACTCATCCATCCCGACATCCTCTGTATGTGGACTTCAGCAGAATAGAAACATATTTTTCCAGGATAATATATGTTACCTTCGAAGTTACAGTTTTCATTGTATCAGATGTTTGCAGTGGAATAAATAGTACATTATTTCTATTTGAACCATAGAGTGAAGTAATAATTTAGCATCAAGTGAAAAGTACTTTTTAAAAGTTGTATTAGTTGAATCATTAATTACAAGGTCGCTCTGAAATGAAAAAAATTAAATCCTCCTTCTATTCTTGTATCTATGTTTTTGTCCCTGAACCTGTCTAGCACGAGTAATGCTAATAAATACATATGATCCCATGATCAAAGTTACATAAGTAACACAAGGCGGAAATGTGCGTGTTTTGTGACACACACAATGGGTGAGCACTGGAATCTTGATTTGTCGCTTCTGAATAGGCTATATTCTGCTCTATTTCAAATTCCACAGATACAGTTTTACTGTTTCCTTTGCTTTTGGCGGATGGCTGTAAAGCACATCTTTCATCAGTGACTTGCCATTGCCCATTTCGACAGCTGATTCACGACTCAATTATCGGCTCATTAACGCACCATATCAATTTATAGATTGGTGGCCATGAAAAGCCCGGAGGCGCTGAGGGATCGGGTTAAAGATACACAGTTCAACATGAGCAATTTGGTAGCGTTTCTTGTAAATGGAAGTTTCAGGTGCCTTGTGGCTTATCTGCATCTAGCGAAACATATGGTGGTGATTGGGGGAGGGGGCCTTTAGACAACATATATAAATGTGTTGTATGTGGTTTGTGTGTGGAAAGGTCCCGATGTGCAGGTTTTGCATGTTTTCAAAGTTTACCAATGCAAGAAATAGTCTTTCATCCACTGCACACATACAAAACACACGAACCAGCCTCCGAGCAGTTACTCATGGTTACCCAACAATGATATATTTAACCCCCACCCCTTTGATCATTGCGATGACACTCCGCAACCAAAATCCCACTGTTGGGTTCTCTTAAAGCCCTGCCGCCACTATCGGGAGGCAAAATGTCACCTGGCTGACTTTACTCTCGCCTCGCATCCCTTTCAACACAGCAGGAGGGATTGGGATGAGCGATGAAAGGTGGAGAAGTAGTGATCGAGTGTTCTTCGAGCGTTTCTATGAGCCGTGGTTTCGCTCATGGTCAAAGAACGGTCATTTCCAGAGGTCAGGTCCGTGTTTTCTCCCCCAGCTTTGGTTCCTTTAACAGTCTCTGTTTGATTTTGGATGAAGTCAGAGGACAGGTGGAGGGAGAGCCTGCTAGTGGCTGATGGGAGCAGACAGAGAGTACAGGGGTTACCGTCAGACAGAGAGCCTCTCTCCTCTGCTTATCTCAAATTCTCTCTCTGTCTGATCACGAATCATAGCCGTGACTCAAGTCGAGCAGAGAGGAGAAGCTGGACCCCCTCAGCCATCTTCATTGCGTATATACTTTCTCTTCTCCGTCTCTCTCCCTCCGTCCCTTCCCATGCGACTTGGGGCGGCGTGCTGGCCTTTAAAAAGGCAAACTTGTAATCTGATAATTAACAATCTGCTAAATTTCTCAAAAGGAAAACAGTCATGAGAAATGTCTGCCTCGTGCCCGTGAGTAGGATGACCTTTTGCTGAGGCTGGAATGGCAGACGAAGGCGAGGCGACTCACTTAGAAGCATTTAATTAGCTTTGCTCATGGCTGTGTGTGCTTCCAATGGAGGGAGGACGAGATGGGAGGAGGAGAGAGATAGTTGGGGTGTGATGGAGGCACGGGGGAGAAACCATACATTCCGCTATCTCCTGTTTAATACTTTTTCTCCGTATTTATGCAACAGTAACCTCGTAAAGATGCAACCCAGTTATTAGCAATATGTTGGCATTGTGAGTTTCTGCAAACCGCAAGACGTGTTTAATGTCAACTGTGGCGCCCGCCGGGTAAGGATGGGGAAAAGGGAATGTGGGCAAGTGGTCGATGGTGTGTACATCGCGCCCTGGCATGCGAGAGCAGCGGGGCACTTTGAATGCTCTCCCTCCGCAGAGGACCATATAAGGAGTTCCGAGGCGGAGATAAAAGGAGGAAGAGATGCCCAGAAACGCCGGAGTAGCTACGGTGAAACATTGGAGAGGTGGATGTGGAGAGTTAGAGAGAGTGGAAACAAAGCGCTGTGTATGACCCCTTTAGGACGGAGAACCCTGCTGGCTGCCCGACCCCCGGATCGTCTGAGAACCCCCCTGTGTACCGACCCACGCCTGCCTGACCGACATTCCCCCTGCCGAACCCTGGACCATAGGACTACCCGAGCCCGGACACCGAACCCCGCACTCGCCCAAAGACGCCGCCTCATCTGCCCCCGCCCCCGGATCTTCGGGCCCCTCCCGTGCGCAACCACCACGCCACCACGCCGACGGCCACGAGGACCTCACGGCGGGCCCCACGCTGCACAGCTCCAGCCCTATTCACTTAATAAACTTGCCAAAAGCTGATTGTAGTGTGGACAGTGATTTGTTTATTGAGATTGGTCACGTGGCATCCCTCCCCACACCTGAGGGTGCCACACAACATACAAATTACATCATAAATGAGTTTAGATCTGCCTCCTATCACACTGAACATTGTGAAATGACTGGTTAGGTTAACGCAAAACCCTTCATGATTAAAGTTAGAAAAAGGATTGTGTTTTGTGTTAAAATAATATTAAAGCAAAAGTAGCATGAATAAATAAATAAAAAAACACCTTGATCTGACTTTCAAGTTAATGTGTATTTTTTGTTTCAAACAGGACCCAAACCCTGGCCTCCTGAAAGAAAGTCCCATGATTGTACCCTCCCATAAACTCATTATATACCATGTAATTCAGTAATCTCGGTATACTACGTCACTTACCATGAGTATAGCTTATTATATTACATTATATATACGTCACAGCATCCAACGTGTCGACGGTTTGCAGAAACATACTGTGCCAATGTTTCCCCCTGGCGACTGGGCTGAAGTGTCAGGTGAGAAGAGGAGGGGTGGAAGAAGAGATCAGTGATGACTCGCCTCTCTAAGTTCTGTGATATTTGTTTTGCTGTTGTTGACTCCACGGGGAGTTGACTACCTCGTGTAAGCCTCCGAGGTCACGAGACACGCCTTTAAACTGTGACTCAAAGAAAAAAGATCACTCTTTTCATTCTCTCTTCATCTTTTGTTGCTCTTTGCCTTTCTACACCCTGGCTCACTTGCCTGTCTCCACACGAGCCTCAGCAGTAGGAACATACTGTATCAGCCCTTTGGCATATTATATATATCCTGTAAATACAATATTGATTATAAAGATATTTAGGATACACACTCTACATTTTAAGGAAGCTCTTCTTCCATTCTCCATCCAATCCTGCTGTTGGAAGTAGTTGATGTACTCCATGTCTCTTTTCTGTCCTTTAAATATACTTACACACTGGGTCCTATTAGTATTTGCACTGTAATAGCACAGTTCTCCCTCCAACTGCTTTTGCTTCACCGCTTTAGTGCTTCATGTGACTCAATATGGAAATGGATTTTTCTCAAGTCAAACAGAGCACACTGTCATAATGTCAAACGCATAGTGAAGCTTCACTGTGATTTATTGGCGAAGGAAAGGAATAATGAGTCTCAGAAATCCATAAACAATACAGCCAGAGGAAACCAATGGAAGTCAATTCAACAAAGTCAATAACGGATCATTATTCCACCCCATTTCCAGCACACATAGACAAATGGAGAGGGAGATATTAGCACAGAGGCCCCAAGAAGCAACCAGAGCTAATGCACTTAGAGGGTTAATCACTGCATTTGTATGCGAATATGTATTTAAGTGTCTCTGCCCTTATGGGAGGGTTTAATGAAGGAATTGGGCCCAGGCAGTAGGTGACATTCAGCGCCTGTGTAACCTCAGTGGATAGCTTGCCTAACGCCATTTGTGAATGTTAATTGCTTTTTGGCTGCTGCTTCCTCCCCAGTCTCCACCTGTCCCTCCACCCCAATGCACCATGGGAATCTCCATGTCCTTTAAGCCGAAGCTGCTGTTTAAAAGAGAGAAAATCCTCCTAGGAATAATGTTTGTTGTGGTGGAGCAACACGCCCAAACTAACGCCTGTATGATAGGAGTGTCTCAGTGCAGAAGTGAGAAAAAACTTTAATTATGGGAGGTGAGACCTCTTTGCTATCTGTCTGTGTACCTGTTGGAAGGGATGAAGTGAAATCTTCCTCCTCTGCTCTCTTACTTTCCTATTTCCACCAGGATAAAAATCAGTGTTCGATTTGCATACCCAATTGAACTGGGAGTTAATCTGTCTAAATATAATTTATTGTGTGCTGACCCTGCATAAGACAAAAGAAACCAGCCTCCTGTATATTAATTGTCCCAATTCCCGTCGTCCACAAGTGCTCACAACAACAGGAGAGGAAGAGAGATGAGATGAGGAAAGGGAGGAGAAGGGGAATGAAGATAGAGATCTTTCCATTTATGACAGCGAGCTTTGAATTGAGGTAATCCACAGAACTGTGAAAATTAAAACCCATCTGTTCAAAAAATGCAAATAGACCTTTTGATTTCGCTGCAGAAGGAAATTTGCCCAAATCAAAAGATTAACACCAATACTTGTGGATTATGTTTCACTTTCATACTCAGTCTCCTCACTTCCCCTCATTCTTTTTTTTTTTTTTTTTACTGTTTCTCCCTTCATCCAGATTTCCGTCAGGGTATTAAGATCTCTCTGTTTCAGAAAGAGAACGAGAATTGGATACACACTCTGAAATCTACCTGTGATCTAAATTTATCCGATACCGCTGATATCAGACACAATCCATAAGTGCTTTTCTCAGCCTATTAGCAGCATTCACATTTGCAAATGAAATATTTAACAGTACTCAACATCTTGTCTTATTGCTGTGGATTACGGCCCAATCAGCATCTACATTTGTCACAGAAACTATTTGCTCATAAATAAACACTGCATAAACAGTAAAATTACTAAGGCTTTTGATTGGCTGAAAGTGACACTAAACATTTATGAATGCTATGAATCGTTGTTAAACACTAAGCAATTAGTCTGGAGTGGTGCTTTATGGGCTTCTTAAGTGGACAACACTGCTAAGTCTGTTTCATGGCTATCACCTGCTACAGCTAACAACCTCTCTGTTTGTATTTTGTGTCTGGGCTTGCAGGCTCCCTCGTAGCTAGCGATATTCAAGCAAAAGCCATATAAATGCTAACAACGGCCCATTGATTTTCCTGTGTCTGTGTGCGGTCGTATCTGATACATCAATCTCATTAACATGGGGAGCTTAGGGCGAAGCATCAGCTCGGAACAATGAGAGACGTAAATTCAAATGGTCTCCTCCTGCACAAAATAATGCAGTGTCCTGAACAGTGGTGTCCGCGATCGGCAATTATTTGACCCCATTAAAGCAGTAAAGCTAAACAGTAGTAAACAGAGCAGAGGAGGGGGGCGGCTGACGGAGGCACAAACACATCAAGCTTAATAACGTGGAGAAGTGTTTGTTTGTAAAAAAAAAAAAAAAAATGAAATAAAAATAAAAAAGCAGGAGTTGTCACCATGGCATGGTGACATTAGAGAGAAAGGGCATGGGGATGTGTCTGTGTGTGTGTGTGTGTGAGTGTGAGTAGTCCTGCCAACAACCTTTTCACACATTATTATAGAGCCTAGCGAAGTATGCTGGTCTAGTGGGTTGTCAGGAAAGATACAGCTCACAACAATGGAGGTTAGATACGGGGCTTTGATTGTGTAGTTAGTGAAAAACTCACTAGCATTCAAACTAATAACGTACTAAATGTCATGCTACAGTTTACATCCATGTCTGTCCAAAAGTCATCACTTCATCTTATCCTATTAGACTTCGTCACAGTAAAGTCACAGTGACTATCAAATTCCAATCAATACATCCCATCAGGGGGCGACTCCTCTGGTTGCAAAAAGGACGTCCGATTGCATGGAAGTCAATGAGAAAATCCTCTCTTGATTTATTATCTAAGTAAACATTGTAAACATGAGTTTATGATCTCAATCTCTGGTTTCAAGTCTTCTTCAATCCAGCATGATGTTCATTTAGTACATTATGGTCCCTTTAGAGACAAATAGACGGGGCTACCTTGTGATTGACAGGTCGCTACTACGCTACCAACACAATTAGCTACTACGATCATACTTAAACACTTAGCTGTAAAGTTGACCTTGAATTATGGGCGTTAACTTGGTTAACAGCTTCACACCAGAAGCCAGATGCAGTAAGGGTGATGCTCTGCCGCTTGTGTTCATCAGATCCACCTGTCGCTCCTTTGCACTCCAAATATGGTTACTTCTGTTCACTGGTTGCAAAAATTCCAGATGGGTTTGGCCAAAATGCCAAACTCAAGGCTTCAATACCATAGCCAGAAATCAATGGTAGGCGTCATGACGACTACATCCGTTTCTTATATACAGTCTATGGTTCAACCTTCAGTCCAGGTGGACGGTTGTACTCAATTAGAGGAAATTCCCTCAAGGCGTTCCTGAAATATCACAAGAATTGTACGGACATGAGGTCACAGTCACCTTTGAACTTCAAAATCGAATCAGTTCATCATCGAGTCCAGGTGGACATTTGTGCCAAATTTCATGTAATGCGCTCAAGGTGCTCCTGAAATATCACATTCACAAGGCTAGGTCGGATGTGAGGTCACAGCAAGACAGACAACCTGAGAACATAATGCCTCCAGTCACGACTGTCGCCAGCACAAAGGCGTAATGATGCACAACTGAGCCACACAGCTTACGGTATGATATTGTCAGTTTTTATCTAAATTAAATTTGACCAAATAATGATATTCTCAACCTAATATTCATCTTATTTTCGGGAGCTTGTCAAAGAGCAGCAACATACATTTACGTGTCCTTGTGAAATAGCTCGCGATCTGCTGCAAAGTGAATACAAAGAGGAAAAGTTCTATTGGCAAGGTTTCTTATAGAGCAGGGGAGTTTTATATAAAATTGGATCGTGCAAACATGGTTAATATATGATGTTGGATTCTCTGGTTTACTGCTTTGAATAAAAAATTGACTGCACTACAGTTATAGACAATGTGAATTTTGTCAAAGTTGAGGCTTTGATGAGCAAATCCTCCGATTGCAGCGATTCCATTTGACATCTGTGAGGAATTTCACTGGTATTAACGCTGCTCTGACAGAGCCCTAAAGCCTTAGTGACTTAATGTCTCCATTAAAATCTAGACAAATGAAAATTTGTCTAATGCCAATGATACATTTATTTCATGTTACACTGTGCGAGATGGGTCTAATAAAGTCCCAATCTGGGCCAAATGGTGTGGTGAATGCCAGATGCATCATGATGCACAGATGCAAGCGGAGACATGACGACAACTTGCACTTAACAGACGGTTGCTGCTTTTTAAAAAATGTAGTAAAACAATGAAACAAGCTTTGCCGATGGAGCTGGCTCTGCTGTGAATCGGGCGGAAAAAAACAAAGAAGAAGAGAAGGACTTTGTTAAAACGGTAGTGGCCGGGTATAAAAGGTGGGCAACATGAAATACACATTTTGCAATGTGAGGTTTGAGATAAACATGTTTTGTTTTTTTTAGCAGTACCCTAGCAAACCAGTTACCAGTTATCTGTCTGTCACCATGGGTCAGGTGCATCGTTCGAGAAAAAAGCAGGTCAATACTAATTGTGAGTGAAATTCAAGTCACTAAAGCTAATATTTTTCATAATTTGAGGTTCTAATATCCAACAGTTTGTAAAATCTGAATCTAGTGTCCACTCATCATCCCTCCCGCCTTGTTCCCGCTGAATGTGGAGGACAAACGCGTCATGGCCCTCATAAGCCTTTTTAATCAGCGTGAGAGATGTGCCCACATATCTGTTAACTCTGTCATTAATGGCTATTCTTCCTCATTAGGGAATGCTATCGCCGCTGTTGCACCGCCACACGCAGGCGTGATCAATTCCTCTATCATTTAGAAGCAGATCAATCTCACAGCCCCTTGTCCTTTCTTTAAAACTTCAATATCTCCTCCTTCCATCATGATGCATTGCAGCATCAAAATGAGTCACACAGCCTTTGGGAGTGGATCTAGAGCAGGGGACCAGGTCTCGACATTCAAGGTGGGCTCCTGTGGTGCAGATATGTCTTCATTAAAGCCCTAATCCCATATGCACCCACACAGCAGAGACTGCAGAGAGTTGGCGGAAATCACTTTAAAATTCTCTTTCACAGCAATTCTTTTGTAGAGTTGAAGTGTTCTAATGTATGCTATGTTCCCGTTTCCCCTGTACATGCCTCATAAAAATGGATTAAATAAATAAATATAGCAGCAACTTCTTGTTTCTGAAAAGTGAAGCCAACACTAAAGTGCCATAAACTTGCATTCTCTGTACTGGCCATCGGGTGGCGACTCCTCTTGGTTGCGAAAAGAAGTCTGATTGCATGGAAGTCTATGAGAAAATGACCCTCCTTCTCTCTTCATGTATTATCTCAGAAAACATTGCAAACATGAGTTTATGGTCTCAATGGTAAGTTTCAAGTCCTCTTCAACACAGTATGATGTCCATTTTGTCCATGTCAATTTTAAATTATAGTCCCATTTAGACCATAAACAGGGTACGACCATGAATAAAAAGGTCTCTCCAGAAGACGACAAGCATATACGTTTTAAAAAATGCTTGTTTTCTGAATGGCCTTCGGATTGATGTTCAGATTGATCAGAGCTAGGGTATGCTAACACTGTAGCTGCTACATCAACACTTAGAATGACGTCTCGGCATAGACAGTCTTTGGTTTGCACTCATAGTTTTGTTCGGCCTCTGTATGAAATGTAAGATACGATCGTAGAGTTACAATGTTTCGTCTCCATTTCTGATTCAGTGATGAGCGACGACAAGAGATGAATCTCAACTTTTATTGGCGTCACATCAGAGCTCCACACATGAATTATTTACTTGAGTTTAAATATTTCAACTCACGTATAAAAAAAGCCTCAGGCACAAATTTGTGTGTATTCGCGTCTTTGCATTGACTTTATATGCAATTTTATCGCGCAAATAACGTGTTGCGTTCGGTGTGACCGCACCTTTAAAATGCAACGTGTTTTGTAGCTTGCATTGCATTTTGGTCCGTCAGTACAAAGGAACAAATCTGCTGCTTCTGCACTGCAATCATCTTTTCACTAATTAATAATTTTCATTTATTGAGTTCTTCTTCATAATTAGCTTTTTGTTACAAGTGTCAAACTCTGCAAGTATGTTGAGATTATTGAATCTGTTTCCAATATAAATTAACTTGCTTCAACAGTAAAATATTTGGTGCACACATCTGTCTTGTTTCGATTGACTCTCATTGGTATTGGAAACAACAAATCATCTTTTCTCGCTGAAGTGTAGACAAATAACCACCAACAAATGAAATGGGTAAAGATGTGACTTTAGGACAGTTTTAAGGTGGATGTTTGCTTTAAAGGGATGGACGGAGTCTTGTCCTCTGGGTGAAAGTGAATGTATGGATGGGCAGGCTTTTAGCCATGGCATTTGGGAATAATTTTTTCCTGGGCATTTAACTCTGTTTTAAGGTCAATACAGCTATGAAAGCTTAAGCGAGACATGACACGCTTGTAAAACCTGTGTGTAAAGTCTTGCCTTGCAGCATAACAACAAAGCAAAAGCTCACAGAGCCACTGTTAGAACAAAGAGAGCAACAAGGTGACACCAATTTCATTTGGAGTTATAATTGGACTTATTGTTTTGATGACTGTTTAGTCAAACTGCCATGATAAGAAATCGCTCCCTTACAATACATACTCTATTTCTGATATGCGACAAACAGGACATTTGAAACATTACACCTGATAAAAGGTGGATTTAATTAGTTTGTGTATTTCATGGCTAATGTTGCTGAATTGACTACAAAAGGTGTCAGCTGGTTACAGATGAACAGCAAGCAATTAAAAAAAAGAAGAATTGCTCTGTTTGTTGCTGTAACCCATCTTGCTCCGTCCCCTTACTTGCAGCAGAAGAGGAGTGCACATTACCAAAAGCTGCGGTTCTCCTCACCAGCCCGCTGTAGTGGAAGGCGAGGTGGAAGAAGAGGTATTATTTATTAATAGTCAGTCTCCCCAAACCTCTGTAAAACATCCTGTTGAGCTCCCTGAGGTGAGCACTCAGCTTCAAAGCAATTAAAATGGAGGCTATGAGGAGGAGAAAGAGAGAGAGAGAGAAAGAGAGAGAAAGGCCCAGACAGCCACAAGGCCAGTGGGTTTGGCTAGCTGAACACTCAAATACTGTACATTCAGCTTTTATGCCTGGGAGTACAAGGGCCCTGAGCAGAATTACCGCCCCATGGCAGGGATTCCTTGTCTGGGTTTAAAGCCCCAGTGAGCCTTGGGACAGGCCAGCACCTCTCTGGAGGATTATGTAACCATAATTATGCCAACGGATCCTCTCCGTTTCTGTCCCTCTGAATTTAGTTAAGAATTTGCAGAGGAAAGGCCAGAGAAGAAGTCCTCCCGATGTCTGGGAACTTTCTGTCAAAAACCCGAAAGATATTTAAATCAGGGATTGGGGAAACGAAACTGCCCTAAGGTGTGAATTATGCTCCAGCCCCGAACAGACTCCAAATGGAAATGATTGGTGCAAGAAAAAAAGTGTCCACCAACATGTTGGCCAAAGGCAGCCAATAGCTATGAACACTAAATCGTCAGAAGAGCGAATTAGTGCATAAAAGAACGTCCCTGACCATTTTGACTCTTCTTTCCACAACATTGTTTTTAAGTTAGAGAAATCACAACGTTTGTGAATGCATGTGTACAGAATGTACGCTAGCCTTTCCTGTTGAAGATGAACTGCAGATCAATGTTGAATAAAAGATTATGGAAGAATTTCTGCTTATTTCTTTAGTGACCCTACTGAAATCTCCTGCGACCCACCGATGAGTCCCGATCTTGGATTGAATGCTCTAAAGCGTCACTCTTACATGCAGGTACACTAACAGGCTTCCTCACACTGTATCCAAAGCCAGCCTCATAAACCATAAACCTCATAAACCAGCATGGAGCAAGGTTATGCCTATAACCATCAGCAAGTGCTGTTAGGTATCATAAAGGCGGCTTAAGTGGTCTTTAATAAAGGCAGGTTTTACATGCCTCTCAGGCATTTTCTCATAAAACCCTGAAAGGTTTTGGTGAGTCACTCTCTCACAAGCTTGTAAAATCTTAGCATCCTCTTCTGACCACAATGACAATATCAACATCTTTCATTTAGGTTTTTTTGGTGCCTCCAGAGTCTCATAACCCTCATATAATTGCCCTCTGAGAACGCCATGCCCTGGTATACCCTGCTGCCACTCAATTTCTCCATCCATTCCTCTCCCCCTCGCAATCTTTCAATTCCATGTCATGAGCTTGATTTGATCAGAGGGGGGAAACAAGGAGAAAGAGAGGTTTCGCGAATAACTTATGAGTGTGCCATCCTTGAAATTGAGCCATTATGATTTGTATATTAGTTCCACTGCTTTGCCATTCTGTGCCTGCCGTCGAGGTGGGTTTTGCAACTGAATGGCCTGAGACAAAGCAACAATTTTAGGCAGAAACGCTGTGTTTTCCTCAGAGGCACTGAGGAGGTGATGCCTTGTCTCCGGGATAAAAAAAAAGCAAGACATGCAGACTATATTGTTGTTTTGTATATTTGCAGTCATTGTTATGGCCTCACCTGTGAGCAGCCCACTGGTCCAAATCAACCAGTCAAATCCATGTGATTTATTAACATAAGGACATACAAACAAGACCATACAGAAGCCTAAACTAAGAGACAACAAGACCAGCTGGCACCATGCCAGAGGACTCTCTCTTCAGCTGCTGGCACAGAAGCTTTGAAGCGCTTCCTTCCCAGACCAGGTGCTACTAGAGAGGGTGAAGGGACAGCAGCACAGAGAACACATGCACACCTTTTTGACTCCGTGGGATCCTTCTGTGCCTTTTTGTAGTCATTTTTAGTCTTTTTGCCATTGTCATGTTTTTATTTACTTCATCATTTTGAGTTTCTTTGTTGTTTGCTCGTGTCTAGACATTTTGAGTATCTTTCGAGTTGCTTTGTGGTCCTTCTGTGACATTTTGAAGGCCAGGTGCCCCGTGACACTTTGTGTTCCTTCCTGAACCTCAGTCAGAGAGATCAGCAAGTCCTGAGTCATCTGAGAGTTTGCCAAAAAAAAAAAAAAGTCAGTCTCCATGGCACCCAGGAAATCTTATGGACATTAGAGTTATTGCTTCAGGATCACACACACTGCAGTCTTTCTGGCTCCACTCAGGGACATCCCTCGGCTATCAAAGTGCAAAAGGCCACTGTTTGATGGCTTCCTCCCCCACCAGCAGGTTTTTGGATACAAAGTTGACCTTTATTCTGGCTGTCGCCTCTGACCAGACGATATTGTACTAATATATTCAGGGGTAATCAGTGTTCAATTCAGTCTCCATTCAGTTATAGTTAATTTACTTGTGGTAACTGACCACAGGAGGAGGCAGGTTTGTAGCAGCTGATCTGAGCTATTTAGATGTTACGATTTCACATGGAGCTTCACCTTTAAAGCATCGCCATGAAACATTTAAAGCTAGCTTTTTGTCCTTTCATTTGCATCGTACGGCTGGCTCAAAAACCAAACATAACAACGGACACCGGATTTCAAAGGAAATGAATAACTGAAAACAACTGAAAACACCAAGAAACACAGAAGCTGCAGTAGCAGGATGACCGAGTGAGAGCTGAACAAAGGGCCTGCGTATATAGGCTCAGCCCACTAATCAGCACAGGTGTCTGTCATTCTGCTGATCAACCTGGAGGAGCTGGAAACACCAAAGTGAAACAGGAGACAACACATCCTAAAAGCAATTAATATGACATGACATAAACTCTATGTATCTATGTATGGTATGGTAGACAGGCAGAAAGGCCATCTACATTCTACCAGTGCACTCATTTGGCGTCACCGCACAAGGCTAGACAGCACCATTTCACAATTCATAGTGCTAGCTTGACAGCTGAGTACTAACAATAGCCATATTTGTTGTTTTGTTCATTATGATAATGTTAGGTGCTTTCTCCCCAAGGCCCTCTCATGGACTCCTCCTCCTCCTCCAGCAGCAGTCGTGCACTGTCGTGTGTTTAAGAGGAGTGTCTTTGGAGTGACGCCTGAAGAGAAGGGCTGGGATTTATTTCAGTTGGATACTTTCAAAATGTAATTGAATAATTTGCATGAAATCGTTGCCCAATGAGTACCAAAGGGACACTGAAGCGATGGCCAGAGCTGCTTCAGAATGACTCCCTGAATTTGCTGTTTGATTTTTAGCCATTTTTGCATACTTTTCAAAGCTTGCAGTGCCTCTTTCTGTATGTGTGCATCCTCAACACGTTCTCATCGCAACTGGACACTTTTACAGACCCTTGGTGTCACTTTCTAACAGATTGGGTTACAGTCAACATGGTTAATGTGGATTCAACCAAGCACTTGCTTTGGTAGGTCCATCATAGTAACTGTGCCATCGGCGTGTGCATGTGTGAGAGTGAGTTAGATTAGATCTTGATGGGCAGGCGGCTCCTCTGACATCACGGTTGGGTAAATGTAGACATGCAAAAAGAATAATAAACATCGCTCATAAACATGAGTTCAAAATAGCTCAACAACAGTGAGACAGATTGGTCTCCTGGTTGAAATCCAGCTTGTTTGACCCATTCACCCCCCTAAAGTGTGTCGGTATGGTACGCCCTGGGAATGAGAAAGGCTACTTATATTGACTGAAATTATCGCAGTCCTCTCATATTTCCATGTCATTGTTCTTGGTGTTTTGTGTAAATTCGTATTCGTAACACAAACGGTAAAAGGAAAATCATTAATTCTAAAACCTATTTATGCTCCCAAGTCGTAAATCAAGAGAGTAACCTCCAGCATAACCATGAGCACCATCTAACAAATGAATGAAGGGCAGAAGGCTAGAGGTCTAAAGAAAAACACCAAATTATAACTGTAACTAAGGCAATGAAAGGAAAGTGACAATGAAATATGTTGTCTGTCCTTCTTCTTTCCAAGGAACTCTTGACAAGAGTGGCTGAGTAGGTTGTACAAAGATAAGTGAGGGTCACCAGATACAATCTGCAGGTTCATCAGTCCAAACACAGACGCCCGCTGCTCAGGTTCACTGCCCTGTCTCTCTTCCTACCCCCCTGATTTCTGTCCCGCAGCTTTAGGAATATTAAATATGGGAGGCATCCCGACTGCAGATGCACTGCCATTGATTTTGTGTCAATCCCCCAGGCCGCTGTCATTTGATTTGGTTTATCAGTGATGGGCTAAATGACACATTTCCAGATAGGAGCAAAGAAAATGACAGAACGTTTCTCACTCTGAATGTCTTCAATTAGGTAGTTAATACTTACTAACTGCAATGATCACAGCATGGGTTCGGTTTTTGCCTAAGCTTCACTTATGAGTGTTTTGTCCACAAAGGTGGAGCAGGTGATTCTATTCAGAAACACTTTCTGTTGTTTTACTTGAAATCCTCGTAACATACCGATAGCATGAATACATTAAATGCTCTGACATAAAAAAAAAATATCATCTGTGGCTGTGGCAGGACTGTAAAAACCTGTCCAATCAAAAAAGTCGGGCGGGAGAAAATAATTCGATGGCCTGCCTGTCTGTCAATGAAGGGGGGCGGGGCTTTTTCGGTTCAGCGATGCGTTCAAAGTCAAAATCTCTTTGGTTTCTCCAAATGACCTACTCAACCTTTAAGACATCAGAGCCTTACAAAGCGTTGAGTTAACTAGACTAATACTTTTGGTTACTGTCTGCTTTAATTCAGGGAGTCATTAAAAAGTCTCATCGTATTGAAACCGCAGTATTAAACCTGACGATTGAAGTGCTTTTTAATAAGTTAGATAACGGGTCAAGGCCACATCCCATTGGGTTTCTTTGGTATAAGTTGCATTTTCTCGAAGCAATGTTAATCATAATTCTATTCTAATGAGGATTCCAGTGAGTTTATTGCAGTTAAGGTGGCAGTCGCCTCGTGGAGCTCCTCCCACTGTTTGCTCCTTAAATGTGGACAACACCATCTTTGGCAATCAGCTTTGTTTATGCTGTTTGAATATTTGTTTGAATCAGAAGGTGTCAAAATCACTGATGAAACACTATCATGCCACAAGTGAGAATCTGCAGGCAAAGTGTTGTAGCTGCAGTGGACTTCCTCAGTGTGTCTGTGTGTGTGTGTGTGTGTGTGTAGGCGAAAAGAGAGAAAACTGTCAGCTTATGAAAAACAAGCATGAAGCTACATTTCATTTTGATTTACAGTGCGGCCGTGCCCGCGCATATGCATGGGTTTGATTGTACGTGAAGCAACATATAAAGGACAGAGCAGCGTCGCGCTGTTATCTGCATTGTGATGCTGCATTGTGATTCACCATAAACACTGACAGGGGGCTCTGTGTTCTGCAAGATCACTGGCAGCGTTCCCGCCTCAATCCTTCCTCGGCACGCGCCCTTCCCTTTAACAGCTCGCCATTGCCCCCAAGTGGCAGCCGGCGTCCATGACCCCACTTTGGTGTGAGGTTAACAGCTTCAGATGCTCGCAATCAGTGTGCCGCAAGGGGGGCGGCATTTGCAGAAGCAGGTGCCGTGATGGGTTCAAAAAAGACGAGCAGACGTCAAATCATGGCAGGACGAGGCGGCGGCCCCGGCTTTTGATGAGCGGACATCAAATCAATGATCAGTTCATTAGTCTTACAAGAGGAAATCTAAGAGTGATCTGCTGCTCTGACAAATCAATACGGCATGTAGTTAATACTCAGTGTGCCAAATTCTTTCCTCCACCCATGATAACCTCTTAGAGTGTATCTATAGCTGCTAAAATACCTACCTGCCAATATCTCTGGCACAAATAGGCCTCTCTGCAGCCGATCGGGGTGATGTGCATCGCAATCTCTGTCTAATTGCACGGGGACTATAGACCATCTGTTGAGGGGCCAAATGACATCTTTGCACTTCAACTATCAGGCCCCAAATCTTCCCTTTCCTCGCATTGAAGGTCGCAGTGTGAGAGCGCTAAAAACCAATGAGCTTATCCCTCTCCTGTCCTCATTACTATGTAATTAGACGCGGTGCTATTCAACTTCCCTCGTTTCAGACTTCTTCAGATCAATATCACATAGGCTGCCCGCTAAATGGCCGTGCTGCTGGGAGGGCTTTTCTATAGCTGGATGGGAGGTATCAATCACTGGGCTAAAAGAGCCGTTCAATGCCGTGGAAGTGATGACCCCCCCCACCCCACACGCACACACACTTTTACGGCGCAGTCGTACAGGATTTGGAGGGAAAGCGATGGCGAGACGTGGAGTGTGATATTTCAAAGAGGATATTATGTTCGAGTGTCAGGTTTACGAGACGGCGCCCGCTTCTTTTTGTCTACCAGGTATCGACCTCTACTGAGGGTGAGACACAAATCTGGAAATTGTGACTTCATTGCTGGCAGAGACATTGCCTCGCATGTCAACCTGAAGAATGTCCTTTTGTGTGCTCCTTCTTTCTCTACAGCGTCGGCATGCTCCTTCTTTGTGTCTCCTTCTTCTTTTGGTGCTTAAAGCCACTCTGATTAAGACACAAAAATAGCCTTAAATGTTTCCTTTGTCCATGTTGGACCTGGTGTTTCTGCAGCTACTGGAGAGGTCGCAGCTACACTGAATGCATCTATGAGTGTGTGATGGGCCACGCTATGAACACATCACCTCCGTCAGCTCACACATGAGAGCATTTAGCAGTACTGGATGAGATATGAGCCCACTCAGGGGCTTGATATGGCCAGATTCATGTCCTCCCATCAGGGGTGGCATAAAAGGGGGGGTGTGTGGTTAAGGTTGGAGGGGGGCTCCGATTGAAGGGAACATACAGCCAGACAATCAGACGCCTAGACTGATTCATCTCTGATAGTAATTAGATACTTACAATAACGGCTCATTCAGGGTTATTAATGTCTAGAACAGACAGTCCGAGGACAGTGTGTGTGTGTGTGTGTGTGTTGGCAGTTGTAGAATCGATTTGGACATCGCGGATGAGTGTGTTTTTGGGAGGGGATGTGGTTAGACTTGTGTTGCAATCGCTGTGAAATCGGTGGAGTTACGACACGATGACAGAGGAGTTGCATGAATCAGTGACAGTGTGCCGTGGGCTACTGTTCCAGTAGTATTCTAATGGGCTATTTTCTATTAAATCTGGGAAAACGTTCTGCCGTTAAGCAACATCGCCGTTAAAGTGCCAACTAAATCATCTGACACAACTGCCTCACTGTTGGACCTCTTTCTCCTAATGTTTTATTCAGCTGAGCTATTTTCAACAGTGCTTTCCATGCAATAATGTTATTACGGTTAGTTTTCTTCTAAATGTCGCAGAGAAAAACAACTTTAAAGGTGTGTTTTTTCTTACTTTCAGGTTAAGTTTTAGTAATCTAACATTTGCAAAGTTTTCCCAACCCAGAGATTAATTCTTTCACACACATTCTTCAAGATAAAATATAAAAATCATACCGAATTTCCAGCTTTCATCTGGGATAACCAGTAATAACGGAAATGCAACTGTATTTATAGATCAAAGCCTTTGCTTAAAGCTGAAAATATCCTCTGCTCATGTGAAAGTGAAGAATCTTCCCTGTGAATAGAAACGTGGATTCACATGGTTTGGATAACGGTGTCAGTTAAAGAGAGACAACATATTTGTTTCTTAAACCAGAAGACGTATGTGGCACGCCTGCTGCATTTAATACTGAGGAATCGTCAACAACAAGGAGTAGCATCAGTCTGAAAGATTCATTCACAGAATGACGGCAAACATCTTTCTTCAGACAGGCAGCGACACAGAAGGATCAGCAGCTATTTAGCTATATTTATACAGAAAAATAAATACCAGCAACGTGAGGAGTCTCATTCAATGACAAAGCAGCACTTAACAATATGGCACTCGAAGTCTGAATTCATCTCTCCACAGGCGCAAAGCAACTCCTCTGTCTGGAATTTCAACACTTCATGTTTCCTAAATAAATGATGCCGTGCGACATTAACAAATAAAAGAAATTACAGAGAATAGAGCCATGAAGGGAAAAGCATGCAGGATAAAAATATAACTTGAATCAAAAACAGATTGTCAGGGGGGAAAAAATATAAGATTTATACGCTGCTGTCAAATGAAAACGTTTCATTACTCCAGTTTTGGTGTTATACTTCTGATTGTTTTATTTTTACTGACAGCCTCGGAGCTCCGGGGCTCATTCAAAAAGCTATGGAGGAATCAGTGGCAGGTTAGCCACTCTCCTCTCTGCTGTCGGCATGCAGCCTTTATTGGGGGGAATGAGGTCTTCATCTGACAGCAGCATTTCCCCGTTTGTTCTACATTCACTGCAAGAGGATGGATCACCTATCAGGCACCGGTACAACACAGGACTGTATACGGAAAACAACACCACGGCTACCGGACTGTTACTGATATTCAGGTAAACATGACAAAAACAAATCGAACATTTTTCAAAGCCTGTCCTAATTATAACCGTCCACACAGTCATTCCAGCGGGTTCTTTTGTCGGCAAAACGGTTGCTTTTGTCATCATGCTTCAGACGGGCACCACGGAGCAACAATATTTCATCTGACATCAAAATCGGTCCTATTATTGGTCCATTGAAATGCATTTCAAAACAAAATGATAAACAATAAAAAGAAGACAAAGAAGACGGTAGCTTTGTATATGCGTGGCAGGTGTACATTCTTGGCAATAACAGCACCTCTTTTATGTTTCAAAGGAGAAGATAGGAGACAGCTGTTAAAATTTACAGCAACGTTTGCTCAAATGATAAACTCCACGGACTTTAACATTCCACCAACAAAGTACAATTTTGTGGATTTTTTTTTTTTTTTAAATATATAGTGAGTTTTACAGCAACACTATTGGTCAACACAGAATCAAAATGCAGGAATTATACATAGAAATCAATTAAAGGCATTCCATTCACATCAGCCGTCACATTCGTGTTCGGTGGAGCTGCTGTTGCAGTATGTGTCCACTGTGTGGCAGCATGTCGGTGTCCTGTGTTCAGTGCAATGTCTCATCAGTGCTGAGGGCTGTAAAAGTGACATACTGTAGCACATTCTGTGTCTGGCTCCAGTCCCACAGATGCTCGTTTGGCTCCTCGCTCACCGACCGTAGGAGGGATCCTAAAATAGAACAGAAAGTTCAAGGCTCCTGCAGGGATTGTGCTACAACGGCCGATACCATCTAGCAGCACAGGGCTGGATGCAGGAGGACTCTACAAGGCAAACACATCAGCGTTGTGATAACGGATCACCAAGTGCTGGGGCCCCACAGTAATCTGAACAAATCAATTTGGGAATATGCAACAGTTAATATAATATAAGTAATATAAAGTAGCGATAATCATCCATTTGATTTTGTTGACATATATTCTTGTTCACTTTTCTGAATAGTTTTAATTCTCTCTCCACTAACAAGCTTTGGCTTTGCTTGGCTTGTAATTGGTTCGGGTGGGTGTATGGGCGGGACTTTGAACCCAATACAATATATTCATATATTTATTGTAACCGACTGGATGTACTTTGAAACTGATATGTTTACAGAAAAAAGTGGTTCAAGATAAGAGTGATGTTTTTTTTTCATTTACTGAGTGTTCAGGATGTCAGTGAAGGTCTCATTGGTTAGCCTGGCTCAGTCCAAAGGTAACACAATAGCTCACACGTCACATGCCAAGGTTATGTACCCGACTAGTACATTATAGAGTCTCAGCTGGTTGCGTTGCTAGGTCACAGTGATGACAGGAAATCATCTTTTAAACACCCAACTTGAAATTCGTCCACTGTGGGTTCAGTATGGATTAAATCATCACAATATAGCGTATGAATTAGTGAGCTTTCGAGGTGCTGATGCCAGATTTCCTTTGGACAGAGCCAGCTAGTGTGAGAAGACGACGTCTCTCTCACCTGGTTATAGGTGGACATCAAACACTCCTTCCTCCAGCGACTCTATGTCCTCTTCAGCAATGACTGATGGAAGAAGAGAAGGTGAGGGTCAAGAAATGAGTAGGTTGATCAACCTGCCAAGCTAATAAAAAAGCATTGCCTCCGTCTGATTACTATGCCAATAAATTAGTCTCGTCGCCCCATCGATCAAGCAGGTTCACACTGATATAAAACAGAGTCAGACAGGGCAACGCTTGTGACCAGAAACTGCATCTATGAGTCACCGGCATCGCAGTGGTTGTCCAATCACATTTCCATTGCAAATGACACTCTGTAATTGGAGAATATCACCCAAATGTCAGAGCTGCATATGCCTGGAAGGAAGCCTGTATTTGATTGTTTTGGAAAACAGGTTTTGCACATTTAAAGAGTGTTACTATATTGTGTCTTTCCTAAAATCGATTTGCAAGTATGACGAAAAATAGCATGACTCAATCTGGAGATGCTAGACAAGGTGTAGAATAAAGAGATTTCTGTTGAACAACCTGAGTCCTGCAGGCTGGGTGGGCTGTTGGCCGGCGGAGGGAAGCTGTAGGATCTGGCCTGGAGGCCTGGCGGCGTCTCGTGGCTTATGCTCTTCGTCCTCTTCCGGCACTCTACAGCCAGGCGGCTCCGGCAGGCTTTGTGGCAGTTCACCCCGCAGGCTGTCGCAGGAGCGTTCATGTGGCGGGAGAAAGACGGCGGCAGAGAGAGGTGGCGGGAGAGGAGGAGGGGGCGACGGGGTCGGAGGAGGGGGAGGGAGAGTCGCCGAGAGAGGAGGCGAGATGGGGAGAAGAAGGGGGAAGATGGGGAGCGGGGTGGAGAGAGAGGGACAGGGTCAGCCAGAGGGACGGGTGCAAACAGAAATATAGGGGCGAACGGAAGCGCCAGTGGCGACAGGAAGGAGCCTCGACACGGCATGCAGACGCACGAACACTGGCACAAACACGCGCCGAGGCCGACCGAGCCCGACAACAAGTCTGGCAGCCAGCGGGAGTCAAAGAGGAGAGGAGCGATGGGTCATTGAGAAAGGAATGCGAGTCAAAGAACCATTCACACCTCTGAAAAACATTTCAAGTTACTGTGAGAAACTTTTAACCGGTTATGAAACAGTCTCACTTTAATACGGATGCCTCCATCTGACCTACACAAGTTACCCAGACCGTCAGCGAGAACAGCTGTTCGGTATGTCATCGGCAGTGGCGGTTCTACACGGGGGCCTACAGGGGCCAGTGCCCCTGTAAAAATGTCCCAGGCCCCCCCTGTGGCCCCCCCAGAGCTGACTGAATAAGCTGACTGAATGATAAAATGAAAATGAAATAAATTGATCAAGTTATTACGATTTTATGCGCTAGCGCCAAAAGCGGAACTAATGTGACTCAGCGCTCTACACGGAATAATTAGAGCGACGCACCCAAACACTGCCTTGCCGGATGCGAGATGAGAGTGAGAACGGCAGCCACAAGTTTTGAAGAGAGGAGCTAATGTCTTGTTGCAAGAGGCGAAGGTAAGCAAAACGATTTCATCTCGTAAAGTGATTTATTGCACGTAACCGTGTTACTGTTGTTCCTCACTACGATAAGAAAATCAAGTTTGTAAATGTCTGATCTCGCTATGTTTAAATATCTAAGCAAACTCATCGAAGCAGAAGCAAATATCCGAATGTCAGTATCCTAGCTAGTTCTACGCATTGTCCTACTGTATTTAATTTCTAATTTATGATGGCACTACCTCATTGTTTCAATCAATGCACTTTATGTACAAACTAAACTTTTGTATGATTTTAATGTAAAGCAAAATTAAAGTATTTAATGTTTAAATATCATTTGTTTCCATTTTTTAATGTGCCCCTCTGATCAAACATTGGCCCCACCTTGGCCCCCCCAGTAAAATTTGTCTAGAACCGCCACTGGATCGGTGCCACCGGATCAGATTCTTCATGAAAAACAAATGATTCACTCAGACTCCAGATCTGCCGTGTCTCCATAGTCGGAGCTCCGGCAGGAGGTGGAGGCTCCTCCTCCGGCCGGGAGCAGAGCTACGACACACCGGGAACCAATACAGACAACACGCTGCTGTAGGCCTAAGCTGTAGTCCTGGGCCTGAAGGGAGGCACGGGAGAACCAGAACCAGGACTGAGCGGGGAAGACTATCAGACCCTGCTGCAATAAAATGCATAACATTTCTCCTCCAAGAGGTGCAGGGTTGTACCCTCCTCATTCATAAAAAAACGCCGACCTTGAAATGAGGTAGAAGCAATTAAAAACCTTTTCTTTTCAACGTCGCTGTGCTATTATTACCTTGGCAGCCGCCTACTCAGTGGCCATTAAACAGCCACCAAATCTGGAAGTGTAACCACTTCCACACGCGGGGTTAGGCTTACAGCAATAGTTTGGCATGTTGAAATATACACTGGCTTGTTTTCTTGGTGAGAGTTACTAATTAATTGTCAATTAAATACCAAGCTATACAGCCAGCAGCCATGTACAGCAGTTTCATATTAACAGACAACTATGAAAGTGCTTTTAAGCATCTCAGGAAGACAGTGAATATCCCAAAATATTGAGCTATTAATGCCAGTATTCTATGATATCATATCATAGGATACATTGTGACAACACACCCATTAACACACACCGCTGCCTCTCATATCAAAGTCCAAATATCCACCACCGCAAAACCACACATCCAAGCACACGCATCCAGAGGTCCCAACACACTCCTGCACTGCAAAGGGTGATCCGTTATAATTATGGCCCTGCCACTCTTTCTAGAGTACGGACTAACAATGGTAATGGGGATGAATGGCTAGAGGGCTCTCTCATTGACTTCCTGTGGTCTCATTAATGCACTGGAACACGCCAGAACACTGCCTGTCCAGCTCAGAGAGGAGATGGGAGAGTGTAGTCTAGTGTGTGTGTGTGTATACGTGTACAATGTGGTCGTGCTCCTTTCACCTCCCTGCTCCTTTTTGTCTTTTAATAACCAAGATCCTAGCACCAGAAAACCTCAAATTAAATATCACTTGAGTTCAGAAGAATATGTCTTGGTAATTAAGAAATTAGGCAGTGATGGAATAAAAATATTTTCACAGGTTGAAGACCTCAAAGGGGCTTTAATTACTCTGGTTGCCATGCAACCCAAATGTTTGCAAGCTTTTTAATCATCAATAGTCAACCTGAGATAAACCTGAATGAGCGGGGACGCAGTTAATGGCGAGAATAAGAGCGGACAAGAGAGAGAGTTTGTCGTTTAAATGCTTGTTTTTCAAGAGAAGATGAAGAAAATTAATTCATTCCATCACACAAGGACTCACATGCAGGTCTCATGCTATCATTGACACAGCAATACTCAGTGTTGGTGAGTAACCAGTTGCATGTAACGATCGTTATGGAATTAAACTACAACATAAACGTTACTGCAATCTGTATGAAATATGTAATTAAATGACAGTTACAAAGATGCATCCTTTCGCCGTGCAGGATTGTCTTCTTAGGGCATATTTCCAGACTCAGCAAAGCCGTTGGGACCAATTTGAGTGTAACACCATCGATGGTCGGATGGCTTACAAGGAGCTGTCTCTACAGCCAGACACACTCTATTCATTTGGCAGTATGGACCCAAATATATTTTTTTAATGGTTCCCTTATTTGTAATCGCTCCGCCTCTTGTCTGCCAACAGACCAATCAATGTGGCCACACAAGTACGCCAGTGTAAAGCTTGTTTATCAGCTTTATTGCTCAGTTCAAAACATTTGTTCTAAAAGCAACTCAATCATATTTAAAGCTATGGTCTATGATTTGGAATATAAAAAAAATACATTCAGTCCATCAGCCGTAGGCCTGCATAGAAATTGACCAATGGGAGCCATTGCTCCGGAAGGCTCCCATTGGCTCCAATCCCCTCGTCTCCCCTGCTCCTCGTATTCCCGCCTTGTCGAATCATGGAACACTGAGGGCCTCCCCTCCTTGGTTGGGGGGCTTTTTTCAAATCTGTCTCAGAGGCTCAACTGATTTTCAGAATGTAGACCATTAAGTGTCATTCAGTAATTCAAATAGTTACTTTACTTTTTTAAGCAATCAGTAACTCATTTAATTTCAAAAGTAACCTTCATAACTGAACAAAAGGAACGCACTCAGACAGACAGCTTTAAACAGCAACTGAAAATAAGGTGTTCACCAGCTGACACGGCAATGAAACACTGTTTCTTCTCCTGTTCATGAAGCTGAGCTGTAGTTAAAGACTCCTTCAGATGTAACTTTGCATTATTAGCATCTTAGTTTTCCAAACTCTTCACAGTCGGCATCTGCAGGGATACATACGCGGTGTGAGTTATTTAGTGTCCCGAACGTCTGCAGATTATCACCACTTCATTTTTTTATTTTTATTTTTTAGCATCCCGTCCACGGAGGGGAAATAAACAAGCTGTTGGAGTGCGTGTTTTCCAGACTAATGAGGAGGTTTGCCCGTTTGCATGTAGAAATGTGAAATGAACCATCTTCTTCAAACACTGCCCTACTGGGAGCCGTGGAAGGGTAAATAATAGTGCATTGTGTGGTCTCAGTTGATTGGAGCTTATCCAGCTGGTAGTGACCAGAGTGGTGTGTCTGTGTGTGTGTGTGTGTGTGTGTGTGTGTGTGTGTGTGTGTGTGTGTGTGTGTGTGTGTGTGTGTGTGTGTGTGTGTGTCTGTGTGTGTGTGTGTGTGTGTGTGTGGACATACGCTTAAAGAGTATGCTTTATTTGCCGTGGTTCCTGTGTTGATGACATTTACTCAGCACTTCAACTCTGGATCGACAGAGGCTGTGTGTGTGTGTGTGTGTGTGTGTGTGTGTGTGTGTGTGTGTGTGTGTGTGTGTGTGTGTGTGTGTGTGTGTGTGAGACGGATGGGGAAATCGATGGTGTCAAAAAGAATCGTTAACTCTTTGAAGGCTACACCCTTGTGTGGGGAACACACACCCATCCGCAGACCTGGAATCAGATCTAAATGCATCGCTCTCTTACCTTTACACTTGTAGCCTTGCTTGTAGAAGCCCCATATCTGCAAAGAGCCAGAGGGGAATAAAAGGGCAGGGTGTAAATGAGGATGTGGTTTCATCTCCATGAAGGCAAGAAGATATCAGAATCATCAGGGTCAACATTTACATGTGAACATATTATATTTCTAGCCGCTGCACTTTCAAACATTGGAGTATTTAGGAGTTTAAAGTTGGAGATGATATTTCAGAATCTAGTAGAAAGTATTTCATTTTAACATAAGGACAGGAAACCTAACCGTTGCAGAGAATAATAAATACAGCTGGTAAAAATATTGAGAATGGAGAAATAGGATTTTTACACAAATAATAATGATAATATGAATAGATTTCTGATCATCTTTCCTCCGAATGCCCTGTTTATTGCTGCACACAACCAAGTACATTTGCTAAAGTATTGCACTTGAGCACAAATTCAAGGTACTTGAGTATTTCCATTTTATGCAGCTTTCTATTTCTCCTCCATCTCAGGGAGAAATATACTGGAGTTACTTAGCAGATGGCCGTTTTCTATGACTATGTATCACCAGATGTGTTGATGTTGAATGTTTGTGATAAACTAAAGGATGAAGTGTTCTTTTATGTGGTGAGAGCATTCTCCTTCTCCTTCGGCTAAATAAACCCTTTAAAAAGCCTCTCAGATCAGCAGGAAAAAGCTGTAAACGGGGCTGTTTTTAGAGCTATGTGGTTCTCACAGGACAGCAATGCTACAAACATGGTGAGTCATAGAATATCAACACAACAGTATATAAAGGAGTTTAAAAAAAACAGCAGTAAAATGCAGCATACACATTAATGCAGGTTTGACACACTAGCTTCAATAGTGGTTTTGCATGGTCGCAAATGTTATAGAGTTTACATCAAAGTTAGGCCATAAAATGTGAGATTTATTTCCTCCTTCTCAGAAACCATTAACGTCTGTTAATTTCACTACCGTGTAAAAATCAGCAGGACATCGAATGTACAAAGTTATGAGGTGTACAACACGGTTAGCCGCACAAACACAACTTTTAAAGGACTTCTTCCCTTTGCAAACGTAAATGTTGTGCATGTGCCGTGTTTTGCCAGCCGCCTTCGAATGCACCGGCGAGTCTCTAATCGCTCGTGAACGCTGAACTGAATTAATAGAAACCAATAACCGCCCGAAGGGAAGGAAGTGCATCTAAAAAGTCGTGCTTTGGGAAATCGCTCGGCAGTAAAGAGGAAGTATACACTGTTAGCGGTTAATGGGCTAAAACACTTTAAACCCCCCCAACCCCCCCGTGTAGCTCCCGTCTTGATATACGGCATTGATGCTGAGGCAACCAGGGCGGATGAAGGAAGGGGGGGCACAATGGAACAGAGAGAGGCTGAGAGAGGAGGTCGGCGGGCCGAGGGGCGGCGGGGGTTAGGAGATCAAGCGAGTGCACAGACAGTGGGGGGAACAATGACATGAAAGGGCCGAGCTGGAGATCACACACTGCACTGGCACATCTGAGGAGGCACAAAATATCCTGACCTCTGCTCACACACACACACAACCTCCAGTACACGCATGCATGGAAAACACACACACAAACAAATGACACACACGGCGAGCTACAGTTGGTACTCGCAGCTCTGCCTTGACCTTTGCTGCCTCTGTGCACCCAAAAAAACAAGGCACCACTAACAGGAGCTGAATGCACACACACCCTTGTATATCTGTCAGTTTACTGTAAAGTTTTAGCAAAGTAATCTAGAAACGATGTGGCACTGTGCTACTTTCCCTGGTAGCACTGACACATTTATTATTAAAGATGCACTCTGGGAAATATTGAAGTGTATATTTTTTGTCGTTTTTTGCTTGTGTAAGAGTGGTCATCATAAGACCATCATAAGACGCATTGGGGCCACTGTAGTAAACAAAAAAAAACAGAGCCGAGAAAGGTGGGCGATATTCTGAGAAAAAAAAAATTGGAAATTCGCGACTTTATAAAGTCGCTAATTTGCTACTAGCGGTAGCTTTCACTTGTTGTCATAGCAACAGAAAAACTTCCTGTCAAGTAATGTGTTTACTTTTACTTTGAAAATATGCAACTTTATAAAGTAGCAAATTTGTTCCTTTATAAAATCTTTTTTTTCTCTGCATATTGCCCGCCTCTCTCGGCTCCGTTTTTTATTTTATTTTTTTCTACAGTGGCCCCAATACACCATCGTACAATCAGCATTTTGAATGAAGGACAATGTTTTTTTTGTCACGTAAATAACTTTTGCATTCTCACTATCTTTTCCTACCAGACTTTAACACTGCCAACAATCACACATGGCCTCTTCCTGCTTCCTGAAGAGCAGATAAACAGACACAGCGAGGAGTTTCCACTTAACGTTGTCAAATTCATGTAACATGTCTGGCAGTGAGCTCCCGCCTTATTGTGAGATGATGAAAATGAGCGTCTCTCAGGACACTTTGACAAATCAACCATTCAATATCAAAAAGAAGCACAACATGTGCAGAGTTCATTGAAATGAGAAATAATTGAAATATGATTGTTGAGAGAGTCTCCAGAGTTTAGCCTCTTTGTATTTTCGGGCATTTTTTGTTGATTATAATAACACGTTTCTTTCTCCATTAGAAGTCTGTTCATCTTGTACTTTACAATCTAATAATGAATCACATTCCTGCGTGTTCATCTTCAGAAAATCCTTCTTTTAGGCCTGTGTAGTGTGTAGTGAATTTGGATGTAAATCCTAGTGTTTATTTATCTATTTTTCTGTTAAACATGAAACTGCCTAAAAGTTAGCTTAGCATATCAACTGGAAAAAGAGGGGTGAGACAGCTAGCCTTATTCTGTCCAAAGGTCAATCGAATTTCCCTCTCAATCTCACAAATGAATAAAATTATAATTATCTTGTTCAGTCTTGTTGTCACTGCTAGCTGTTTCCCACCCACTACCAGTCGTTATGCTAAGCTAACTGTCGGAGACAATTGTGTTTCGTTACAGGGACTGGACACGGATCGTTTTTTGGCACACTCAGCAGGATACATGTTCAAGTGTTGTTTACAAGTGCTGGTTTGAATGAAGCTAAATGCACATAATACATAAAAGGAACACTTGAAATTAATCTGTAGGTGTAATAACCTGAAAGAGCAATAAATGTGCCTGCTTTTGTTGCTTTATTGTCTAGACAGCCATTTTCCCCGCTGACATAATTTCCAAATACTCTGTCGGGTTGAGAAGAAGAAACAAGAGATTTTGAGGGCTGATTGTTCCTCTGTGAAGCTTAACTGTCAAATAACCAAAGAGATTTATGCATCGCTCTGCAATCTCTGATCTCAAAGTGCTTTGAGCCCCTAGAAACTGCTGGTCAGATAAGATCACTTCTCTAACAGCTGTTCTGCATCTGTCGCTGAACTTCCGGAGAAATGTTATCACTTTTTTCTGCATCTGCAAATAAGTCAGGCTGTCTGAAGCTCACCTCAATACAATGTTTTTGACTTTATACCTTCAAGCATTTCATTTCACAGTTTGTTTTTCATCTCTCCACATTAAAGGATCACAGATTAAGGATGCTGATGAGGAGATTTGAGCATAAAAGGGTGAAAAAGATCACACTGGATCATCTTTTCTGGTTTTGCCCCAAACTCAAGAGTTTCTAGGATGCCGTTTTTTTTTTTATTCGTACAGCAACAAATCCAGCAGACGGCTAATCCCCGACAGTCTCCCTGTGATATTGGGTTAATCCAGTCCTCTTTGACTCTCCCCTCAACATTACAACAAGCCCTGGTAGTCACAGCAAAGGGGGTTATCCTGAGGGGGCGGAAACCAGTTTCAAAATGGCCGAATGACATGGTTTCTTCTACATGGTAGAATTTGCTTTATTGAACAATATTAGGAGGGACAGGTGTCAACCTGGGAACTAATTGTATTGACTGTATCTCTTGCTGATCCTCAATCCACATTTCAGCTATTGTACAGATTGACATGCAAGTGTGTTTTATTTATGTATTTGTTTTTTGTCTTGTAAAAGTGAAGAATTTCATGAAGAAAACATTTGTTTTCAAATAGTGGTCTGAGCCTCCAGCTAGAAACTTGCTGTCCCAAGATGCAAAAAGAACTCACACGATCCGTGATGTGTCTTCTCGCTTTGTGCTTTTAGTAAAACACCTCTGTGTTAATTAATTAGGATGTAAGGCCACAGGGGGCCGCAGGCTGAACGGCATCAGATTATGAAGATCCAAGTGAGACGCTGGAGGTGAGTGAACTCTGCAGTGTTTACAGGAGGACGGGCTCGGCTTCTACAGTGTGGGTTGTTTCTTTTTTTTAATAGACAAGTGCTGAAAAATGGGCTGCGGGAATATATTATTTTTGCTCAGGAGCCAAGGGGAAAAGCACAAAGCAGCCTGAAGAGGAAGTGTCTAGCTTATCTACCTCTGCCACACACACACACACACACATACACACATTTTGAAAGGAAGAAGCATGCTGCCTTATCTTTCCCGACTCTCTATTCGGAGTTTCCCCTCATCAAAGTATGAAAAAAACAGCTTCCCCTCGTCCAATATGTGTGTGAGTGTTGATGAAAAGTCTAAACATGCTTCTCCTCTGAGTGGTCTCCTTCTAGGTTCTCTTCATATACAGCATAGAGAAATTAATGGGATGTCATCTGGGAGTCTGCAGTTGTATATGAGGGCCTGTCCCTGTTCCCAGTGCTGACTCACTGCTTCTAAATAACAGAGAGCTCCTTGGGGGGACTTTGGGGAATGTTAAGGTCCAGAGGACACACACAAACACACAAACACAAAGCTGCCACAGATGGAGGTTATTATCTCTCCCATATTTCTCAGAATGCATTGGCATTGCCCTGACCCGACGGTAGGAGCGCAACTGGCTTTTGACCTCTTCTCCCCAACAACGACACGTGCAATCGGAGAAATCGATGCATTTGAAAACAAAAACAAATCATTATTTGACCTTTTGCGGGAGCCCGAAGGGTTTGTAAATCATATAGCTGATTCTGTATTTAAATTATCTTGCACATGACTCATTTTTGGGGGGATTATAAGTGAGGTAATACACAAGCAGAAAACATGATTACAAGTGAGCGGTGGGCGTTTACTCACAAAGCCGGCGCAGTGCTCACAGAACGTGGGCTTGACGTAGGTGGCCTCGGTGAACGTGTGGATGAATCCCATCTTGCAGTTCAGCAGAGAGCTGGCTTTCATGAAGTAGTCGATCATCTCGTCGCGGCTGATCTTCCCGTCTCTGCGAGAGACAAAAAGGCGTGACGTTGTGTCGACTGCATAGATTTTACAGCTATGAATAATTTCGTAAAGAGGCTCACTGGTTCTTGTCCAGCTCTCCAAACTTGCTGAGGTACGGGAAGTTGTTCCTGATCGCTTCAAATTCATCCCTGGAGATGTGGCCGTCCCCGTCCGAGTCGAAGTTCTTGAAGACCGACTGTGAACATGAGGGTTGTGGAGGTTAGGGGGGATTATCGTTTTCTCCCCCAAATGAATGAATAAATGACTTTGTGTTATGATGCTCTGCTCACGTTAAATATACTGTTTATGGATTTGTTTCAAGGGCACCGTTCTCTCTACTCCATAGGTTATGCTCGGTTGATGACCATTGGTTGACCACTACTTTTAAAAATGAATTGTGGGTCAAAGCCCAAGTAAGGTTGTGAGGTGTGCGTTAACATTTCCTCTTTAAAGCTACAGCTGGTACCTTTAAAAAAAATAACTTCCCTGTCTCATCTACTGTCAAGATATAGTGACAGCTCTCTCTTTCTCTCTGCTCCTTTTCATTTCTGCCTCAAATCTCCAAAAATCACACTAAAAAGAAATGAAAAGAATCCTTACGGCGCCCATGCATTATAGATATCGCCTCATTAGTTTTAAAAGGATTCTCAACCCACAGGGAATTATGTGAACTTTCAATTACAGCCACAAAAAAAAACAAAAAAAACATAAAACATCACCAGAAAATGGAGTTATATATTTTCAGATGAGCGTCCCAGCCTTAGTCATCAAGGTAAAGATCACTAACTATATGGCCAAACAGCTGAGAGGACTTTGTAGTTATCATGTGAGGAGGAATGTTCAGGAGTAGACAAACTCACCTCCACCATCTTCTCTATGTGTTTCTTGATGATCGTCGGGTCGGCGTTGGGCTTCACCGACACAGCCCACTCATCGATCATGGTGGGCTTGGGGTCAGCCGCGGGGGCGGGGCTGGAGTTCTGCTACAGCCAATGAGAAACCAAAGATGGAGAGATCAGTATCAGCCCAGGGAGGCAGAAGCCGTCATCTTGCAAAGAGAAGGAAAGACAGCTGCTGTAGACGGCACCAGTCAGGATTCATCAAAGTGTTCTTCTCACCGCTGGCTTGCGAGGTTCCCTTTGTAGAGACATCTGGTAGATCTCCTCCTCTGTGTGGTACTGGTCCAGAGACACCTGCACAGCATGGCACACTCAATGACCCAATCTCTAGATTTGACGTTTCAGTGGGTTCAGCATCCACTACAGTCCAGGATGAATCACCATATATTTCACACATTTCACATCATTATCGGGGATTTTACTTGAGAGAACGTCTTAATACTCAATACTTAACAGAGTAACTGAGCAGCAGGCTGAAAAACAAAGTGAAAGTTTCAAAATGCAGCACCGCTGGGTATGCTGGGTATGCTGGGTATGCTGGTTATGCTGGTTATGCTGGGTATGCAGGGTATGCAGGGTATGTGCTCTGTTGCACCTGTAACCATACTCATTACCACCCTACTCAGTACTGACACAACCTGAAGTACACTTCTACATAGCTTCAGCATGAGAGGTTGAATAGAATGTCACCGCCAAAATAATCACCCGTCGCATGGAATCCTACTGTGTTTATTTAATTGCATTAAACAGATCAAAAAAGGATGCTGAAATGATTACATGATGGCGAGGATTTGTAGTCTTCTGAATGGAGTTTGGCTCGAGCAGAGCTAGGCTATGCTAATACTGTAGCTGCTGTAACAATTGACATCATCAACACATAAATACGGCAACACTGTTGTCTGTCATTTATACACACACATTTCTGCACATAGTTCTGTTTGGTCTCTGGACTAATATGTAGAGCTCTGGTTGACCACCACAGGAGACAATAGCGTTTCCTCCATTTCGGATTCAGCAACGTCAGGACGACAGGAGGAAAAACTCCGATAGCTTTTCACGACACAGCATCTCCGTTCACGGTGGAGGCATGTGAGGAAAACAAAGTTTTCTGGAAGAATTCCAGGTAGCAGGGTGAGTCACTGATATACAAAGTAATCCAACTGAAGTGTGCAAAACAAACAGGGACGTTCGGAGGTGTTAAAATATTCCTAAATCCTCAAACAAGACAGAGGTTGCAGTCAAGAATAATCACAGAATAATCTCTTCATTTGCAGCATTCATCTCCACCACATAATAAATATATTCCTGCTCAGATTCCAGGCAAAAGCAGCAGTTTAGAGTCCGTCGTCCAACATCCACAACCCTTTATTTTCTATTTAACACAAATGTCTTCTCATACAAAGACCTTTTCATTCCAGGAATTAAGTACAGCCTTTTTTGTTTTAATTAGCACCATCTATTTACTTAACATGTTGCAGTAAACTGCCACATGTAATCATCCAGTGTATCTGACTATGAACTGATCTCACTGTGATTGTGTTTCCTGGGTTTAATTGACTTGAAACGCTTGAAATTCTCGTTTAGCCTTCTGACGTATTGAAGCTTACGGTATTTCACTGAGAAGGTTAACTGCAACCTTTCCAACACATCAGAAATAATTACGTCTACGTCTCTAGAAAGCCAGTTGAGTAGGACTCAAAAAGGAGGAAAGTAGTATTGTAAAAGCTGCAGGTGCTGAGATTATTTTTGAAGGATTTATTGACTTCCTTTCTCCTCGCTCTCCTTCAATTTACTCAAGGTAGATCAACTCCAATAAGCACCGGCATAAGATAATTAGGTATCGACTCTGTCCACCAAACTTCCCTTCTGCACCTCAGCTCCAAAACCTGTCAAGTTGTTTTCGTTTATTCCCACGGAAGAAATAAAGGGGGAAACCAGCTGCAATCTCACACCGACACCTGAGCGACCCGTCTCCCGGGATTGTTTGAATACAGAGAGCTTCTCCAATTCAGGTGCCTCTTATCTGCATCTGCCAAAAAATAAATACTCGCACACACTCCGGGGTTTAGTGTGAAGTGCGTAAACACCTCCCCAGCTTCCATGCTGAAGTGCTGGCGGCAACAGACCTGAGATCAGTCTCACTCAGTATTCCCGGTTCGAGAGCTCTCACTGAAGGCTGTTACTCAAAATGTGCAGTGTCATTTTAACACATTTTCAAATTATCTTTTTCCGACATCATTATATATGGCAAGGTAACTGATTCCTTCCTGGTGGTGTGTGATGATTGATGGGAGTGTGATATAAACATCAGGTGTAATATAAGGTGAGGGAGAGAGCAATGTACCAGCCGAGACAGGTAATAGTCCATGGAGAAAGTAGCAAATGACTGGAATGTTTATACTTTTACAATGTATGACACAATATATTAAGTCACCTCTTATCATAAAAGCCTTTCTTGTAAAAGTGTTGAGATGTAATAGGAGACATCTTCTTTCAGGTTTTTTTTCAAAGGCAAAGTGCTCTGACAACAAAAGCCCTCTGGTCTTTAATCAGGATTCAGGAAGGGACGCAAGGTTTTAGTGCAGGGTAACAATTTAAAGTTCAGTGAGCTTCTATAAAGAGATGCTGAGTCATGGATCTGGACTCTCTGTCCTGCATGAATCCTAAACGTGGAACTTGGCAACCACTAACAGTTAGAGTTACAGCATTGAACAACCGTGTAGAAGGAAATGCATTCTTTAATCTTCTCTGTATCACTGAATGTTTTGTAGTTAAAAGGCGGGAGAGTTATTTTGGACTGTTCCTTTAAAGGGGCAGTCCACCGATTTTAGTTTCATTGACTTCGATAATGATCACATACCAACATCTATTTGACCACTCCGGACTGAATCTGTTTCAGACAACTGAGAGCTTGAAGGTTCGTGCTTTGAATGCTTTAATTACATAAAGTCTGCCCTTTGTCTGTACACAGATTTGGTCCCAGCTGGCTAATGTACAGTCTATCTGACCACAAGCCAATCAAATCCCAGGGAACGAAAGTAAAACAGACGCTGGCTGGACACGGTGTTTCTTCCTCAAAGTTTTCACTCCTACTTCACTGCTGTCTGGTAGGCTAATGAGTGCTTCTGAATTCTGCACTTCATGATGGATAGCAAACTCACAGCAGCTGATTCAGGACCTGGTTTTACCTGAGCCAAGCTCTTGGATGCTGCACACATACATTCCCCCCCTGCACTCACCGTTAACAGGTTGAGCAGGTCCATGTTGGCATCGACGTGAGGCGGTGTGGTCTGGATCAGGGCCAGCTCTTGAAGGATGGTGTACAGCTGTTGGGTCTTGGCCAGGTTGACCCGGGTTTTCTCCTTGTCAGCCCAGTCCGGCAGCGCCACGTGCACGGCGATCAGGTCTTTCAGGTGCACCCCAAGGATGGGGAACCGGAAGCCCGAGCACTCGGCGAAGCGCTTGCGGTATTGACTGTAGTTGCCACATGACGTCACCAGTTCAATGAGGTTGTTAAAAACCTGCAGCGGGGATGGAATTCAAGGGAGGAGGAAATGGAGGAGGGTGGGATGAGCATTGGCAGCAAACAGAAAGCCTGTCTCCAGAGATTTGTTGAGCAAAAAAAAACATGACGGAAAACTTTTGCTCCAGATGGACTTACATAACCGACGACAGTGTAACTCCCCCAAAAACATGCAACTTTCCAGTTTTGTGGCTCGAGTTCTTAAAGTCACCGTGTAGGAGTAACTCGGCAGCTCGCACAGACGAGATGATTACTGAATCAAGATTTGATAGCTAAGTTCACCAACATGCAGTGAACGTCGGCGACAGGCAAGAGGATGGCAGCGGATGCTTCACCTTGTTGGTCTCTGCGCTGATGTGGGCCTGTGTGTCTTTGAGGCGGGAGATGGAGCTGTTGCTGAGGCCGCCCACCACCGCCATCAGGGTGTTGAAGTTCTGCAACTGCAGCAGCTTCTGTTGACCAGAGGAAGGAAATATTAGGAGGAGATGGTGAATAAACGTGTAAGCCACTGTCAAAATGGATGGAGGAAGTAGTAGGATACACTTTATTTCTAGAGCATCTTTCACAATATAAAATGCAAATCAAATTGATTTTTACAAAAAACAGTTCTTAGAAGAGAGGACCAAAATGGGAATAAACCATCAAATAAATAAATGCATGAAATAAAATAGGAATAATACTACTAATAAATCAAGTTAATGCTTTCTGTGAAGGTTCTTAATCATCCTGGTCATCTTTGAAAGCGATACAGGCAACTAACTTTAGGTTTTTGACGTTTCGTCTCGTGGAAATGAATTGAAAGCAATCATATACAAATAGGTTTTGCGCTGTACTCAGAAGTTGCTTGTCAGATGTGTGTGTCTGTACATGTGTGCTAAGGAGAGAGAAGGTGGTACAGGCCCACATACACATCCACACATGCTAATCTGAGTAGAACAACAAGATATTTCTGAATCTAACCTGCCTGGGTCAGTCAATATGAGCTAACGCTTTGTGAATGGCACTCCGCAGGGCTGCCCTTCAGTCTGCATGGCATCTCACAGCAGTGTGTGTGTGTGTGTGTGTGTGTTGGGGCTGCCAGAGGGGATCATTTGATTCAGCTCAAACACCCTTTGGAATCTATCGGCAAAGCGGCGTAGAAGGCAGCCGGAGTGTGTTCTGGGTGAACTACATGTGTGTGTGTGTGACTGTGGGCGAGGCATGAGAATGGTTTCATTGTCAACACGCCCGGGCATTCCACTGGGCCTAGAATAAACGCTGTGTGCATGATAGGAGATGGATGCATCCTCCTGTCAACCAATTGTTATCACACAGCCGATGTGGCGACGTTTATCGCAGCCAGAAGGCACAGACGTTTGTACACAGAACATATTGTAGAATCATTTGGAATGGATCTTTTTAATGAGCATGCATGGGACGTTTCTGCATATTAAATCACATCGCGACCCCGTTCAGTCAAGAGAAAGACTGATGAACACGAGTCTCCCAACAGGGAGCTGAAATTGGATGAAAGCACCGCACCCCAAGAAATGTCTAGTATGTCGGGCCGACCTTTGAATCCGTCTGGAATCAGCCTTGATCATTTTTGTCCCTGCATGTGCTCACACTGGGCTACATTTCTAAAGCAACGTTACAAAATGGTAAGGAATTAACGGGATTCCCAGCCGGGACTTCAGTCTCTGATGTGTCCGCCCCCAAACGATCCCCCGTTCTGTATAAATGACACCCTATTGACCTCTGGGCACTATTCAAAGTGGCGAACACTGGTAATCATTATGTGGACACACTACCCACTGTTTCAACTGCCAGTATGTGAAATGTTATAAATATGAACATGTGATTTATGGACAGATTTAAAAACAATGCCTTCTTGTAACAAGACTCACTCTACAGCCACGCTAGCGCAGAGCGACCATATTTTCAAACCCCGAACCAGAAACCTTTTGCAACAGACTTTTTACATTGGTCTGTTGAACTTCTTTCTCAAAGACTGTAAATATATATTACTTTATTGATTTTTAAAAATGTTACAGCCAAAAAGGAAGCATGTAGATTCCCAAGTCTGTCAAAATAGCATTTGTTTACTCACACTTTTTCAGAAGAAATTTTAAGCTAGCCATGGTGAGAAATTAACTCACTTCCTTTTACAAAAGGAGCATGATGAGGATAATTATGAATATTAGTGGTGCTTTTGGTTTGAAACAGGATGTACAAAGTCATCCCTCTCTTCAGACTCCTTTTAATATTTGGTAACTTGACGCAGTCGCTAATAATCATGAAATGATTCTGACATAAACTGTCAATCAAGTCGTTAATGGAAGCTAAATTCATCGGTCGGACTGGGAAAGTCGTACGTAAGAAGCTCAGCATTCAGAGTCTTCGTAAACCACTAAGAGACAACGTTATCGGAAAAGCGAGCCCATGTACTTCCCACACTGTCATGTTCATGATCAGGATAACTGAACGCAACTCTCCGAGTGTGCAGAGATTCTCCCCAAGAGACGTCTCATAGATGAATGATTTGTAATTCATCTGTGGTTGCATACTGGTGATACTCATGCTGGCTTAAATACACACGTTGATATTTATTGATAACTTTATCCTGAATGTCTGCGCTGTGGTTTTGTTATAGTCTATATATATAAAATATGAAAGCGTTAAATACAGATGGACTATAAGTCCATCGTCAAACCCGAGAGATGAGAGCGAGAGACGAGAACTCTGCTTTATTGAGACACAGGGAGGCGTTCAAACCTGCTGAATAAATGATGAGACAGAAGTTTGATCTGCAGCTGAAGAGAACGACGGATGGAAAATGGGGAACAATCCAGTGGCAATATGTATGGACGAAGCATTTACATAAACACTGCAGGCTATTAGGATTCAATTATTTTTCAGCATTTTCTACGGTCGACTGATGCTGCCTCGCACAGCGGAGATGAGTGAATAGTCACATAGAAGGAGAGAGAGAGAGAGAGAGAGCCCGGTCCATCTGGCAGACCAAATGATAACATCAATACCAGGACGGCGTATAAAGGGAATGTCTCTGTAGTGAACGGATGACGATCTCAAGACATATGGGCTGGGGGCCGTATATGGCAGCGAGCTGGAAACTTTGTTTGGGGGTCGGTGGGGAGGAACCAGATTGAGTTAAGATTGGAGCCATCTTGACTTGTAGATCACCATAGATGGTTTCAGTCAATGAGCATAGCAATGAAGAGATATGCAGATAGATGGAGGAAGATAGAGGATAGTCTAACTTTCACGTAATAAACTTGGAGTAAAAAGTATGAGAACATATGATCCTTTTCCTCCAAGTTCAGTATGTTATATGGACAACTACTGGATGGATTCATTTACACTTTGGTGCAGATATTCAAGAATCATAATGCCTTTGGTCAGGCCACTAGCATGTCAAAATGTTCAAATATTTAATAAAACATCTTGCATCTCTTCTAGGTGATTTTCATTCCTTCAAATACAATTTTCATGCTCCTCCAGAGACAAATTCACAACCCTTTAGGCCCATAAAAGCCTTTGGAAGTTGCCAAAAAATGCATCATTACCCAGCAAAAGCAGGGCCTTCTTAATTCCTGGAGAAGCTTTCCCCTGACAGCAGCATTATCTTAAAGAGCTCTGGGTAGGCACTTTAATGTACTAATACCTCAAAAGACTGTTTAAATTAAATTCACTTCTTCTCACAATTCTCACACTGTGCCACTGAATGGAAACTAATACATCTTATACGTGTGTGTGTGTGTGTGTGTGTGTGTGTGTGTGTGTGTGTGTGTGTGTGTGTGTGTGTGTGTGTGTGTGTGTGCAAGACATCAAGGCCTTTCCACGTCTCTCCTTACAACCTCTCTGTGGCTGCAGGCCATCGTCTCCTCTGTGTGCTGCTACATGAACCCTGAACCCCACCCTCTGCTCTAAACAGCGTGAAGGGGCCCGCGGACAGACCTGGGCCACTCTGATGAAATGGGCGATGACGCCGGCTCTCTGCTGGGCGGTGGGCTTGCTGAGCACCATGAGCTGGATCCATTGGGAGACGCTGTTGAAAAGGGTGATGAAGCGCTCCAGGATGGGGTTATCCACGGTGCAGCCGTGCATCACAAAGCTGTGGTAGTCCTGAAACTGAACGGAGGTAGCATTAAACCGGAAAAATCCACCAAAAGTTGCATTTTTGGAAATGTAGAATAAGTGTTTTTTGGCACGGACCAATAGAGGATTATAAACACCATTGCTTAGCAACTACAATGAGCCCACAGCATGTGTAATTAAGAATTTAAAAGCTGTGAACATCACAAAAAGACAATGCTTCATCGCACACTGCAGGCAAACCAACCAAGATCTTGCAGAAGGATTTGTACTCCAGGTAGGTCAGGTGTTCAGCCAGCTCACAGGAATCAAGGTGGTCAAACAGCAGGGACATCTTCCTCTTTTTGGACACCGATGGGACACGCTGGGTCACCTGCCGCTTCCATTTATATGATGGCCTAGAAGGCACAATACGGAATATTTCATGAAAAGTTTTTTAGGAAGCATAACCATCAAACTGTTTCTACGAATGCAGAATGTAGTTCTGCTTCCAAAAAAGTCCACAATAAGTTACATATCTGTTGCGCAATGTATTCTTGTTATGGGAAAGGGAAGTGAAGTTGAGGTCACACTGAAATACATATGGGAGAAGTTTGTCTTTCTACCAGGAATCCCCTTAGGTTAAGGCAACAAACTTGGTTATTGTTGAGAAAAAGTATGTTGTGTTAAAATAGACCGTTTCTGTCAGAAACCTGTGAAAGCTAACTTCTCCAATTGCCACAGAAATTGCTTTTTTATGGGAAAAGGAGAAGTCACTGACCTCACACAGCACAGCTCAGCAAAGTCTGAGAACAGGCAATAAAAGGGCACGGCGACATAAACACCTACAGACCGAGACATTCAATCACACTGTCAACAGTACGCACAGCTTTCCGCCACCAATTCACTCACACACTGTCCAGGTCAATGAGCCGACTCTGGCGCTCGTTGCCCTCGGTGGCCAGGAGGTCTTTAAAGTCTTTGATCTGATCCTCCAGCTCCGGGCTCAGATTGAACTCTGCTGGAAACTCAGAGATCCAGTACCTGGGAGGCAGAACAAAGGGATGAAAAGATAGAATTAGAATGGAAAATAGGTGGTATAGACTTCTTTTCATCTGCACAATAATGTGACACCTGGTTTAAGACCTTTAGATTTAGTCGGGTTTAGGGGTGTGAATCTTTGGCTTAACAGCGTTTCGATTAACAATTCAGTAGTTGCCGATTTGATTCAAGGACATATTTTTTTTTTTTTTGAACAATTAACCAAAATTCTATATCCATACAAAAAATAAACAGAACACAGAATTACTTATTAACAACAACAAACAAACATTTATTCTATAAAAAGTAGTCCTGCATAATATTTTATACTGAATACAAAAATGTAATTAAACATTGCTCAGTTATTTTGAACATTTTTCAATAGACTACATGCTGGCAGGGGAGAGAGGGTCTTAAAAGTCTTAAAACTTTAATCATAATTAAGATTTAACGCATTTATATCGATTATTGGTGAAGCCAAAGCGATTCATTCTATTTATTTATTTGAGCAGATCGATTTAGTTGAATAGGTAGGACTGACGATCGATTCATCGCATGAATCGTTACACTACTAGTCGGGTTACATGATGATTACTGTTTATGAATAGCACAAGAAGAAAAAAAAAGAAAAGATTAAGATGACGTACTTGACAAGGAGGCATATTTTTGTTCGGCGCTCGGCATCGCAGCTCTCCTCTTGAGATCTTATCCCAAAGTCAAGGTGCAACTTTCCTGCAAATGTCTCTTTACAGACGTTGAAAACTGTCATCTCATTAGGATGTATTTAGACAACATTTTTCTGTCAGAAATGTATTAAGTGTTATTTGTAGACGAACACCAGAGAACACATCTCTGAGGTAGTAGAAAACAAATGTGAAGGATACAAGAGCACCAGCTTCTTTGCCATGTCGGTAGACGGGATATACCAAGGGTGCATCATGAGAAACGTGCGGACCAAGGTAGCATCCTTCAAAGTGCCCTTCTCATCTGTAAGAAGAAAATAGGATGCCACTCATCATCAGCAGGATAAACTCACAGGGCGAGGGTGTGTGTGTCACTGCCCGATCAATATTTACAACAAACATTTCCAGAGGCAAAAACAAATCTGCACAAATTATCATATAAAACATGTTTTTATTGACTTTTGAATAAACTCATTTGACCAACCGAAGGCTTGGATGCACGCTTCCACCAGCTCGTCCACTGCAGCCGACGGCTCAGACAGTATGGACTCCATCTTTCCTTCCCGCTCTTCTCTTCCTCCTTTCTTTCTCTCTCTCTTCGGTTCGATTCTCGTCTCACTGAACACAAAAGAAGATGAAACGTACCGATCAAAGGCGAGCAAAAGAGAATCATTGCTGTTTGAAGAAGCAAAGAAAAATGGAAATTCATAGTGGCTGTTGCTGCATGTTTGGAATAGTTGTGTGGTCGGTTAGTTTGCATACCGCTCCAGAGAGTCGCTGACTGTTTACACTACATTTAGGGCGATTTAATGATGATATCTGCCAATCAAACTCAAGGTGTCAGCCGACAAAATCTGCAGCGAAAGTCATTCTACTTGAAAAAGCACAATATGATAATATCAGTTTTAATGATCGACAATGCAGAGATCCCTGTAAGTGAGATTAAGGGCTGGGCCTTGTTGATACAGGTGCCGATACGGTAACTGAGAAGTGATTACGAGAACAATGTTGCTTTGGCTCCCTTGAGTTAACACAAGCAACAATACAGAATATGACGGGGAAAGATGTGGACTTATAGACTTCAGATAAAAGGAACTATCGGATGAAGGTGTGTTCGGTGTACTTTTTCATACTTGATCATGTAGTTACATTTGAGATTCAACACACAGCCTGAATGTGTAAACATGTTTCACTCACCTATACATTAACTTGATGAAGTACAATTTGCTAATAATGCTTAGAATAATATAGAATAAAGAGTTTATTATCCGGCCGAGGCAAGATAATTATCTTTGGTCTCAGCCAGGAATATATGAATGCAAAAACATGATAATGATAGAGCCAAGGATAAAACAAAACAAACATCTCTCAGTCATTGTGTTCATGTCCATGGTGTACAGCCATATTTCCATATTTAAGTACTGTAGTTTGTTGAAGACATAAATAGCATTTGGGATGAAATAGTCTTTGTAGATTTGGGGTTTTCTGGCGCGTTGGCCTGAGGGGAGCATCTCTGACTCAGGGTGGAGGAGAACAAGTTTGTCATTGATAACTGACAGAGGTTTCCTTTGTGACCTCGAGGTCATGTAATGGCTTTTATTGGAAGCTTTCACTGCTGTCCTAACAATCCTGGTCGGCTTGTTTCTTTTTACTACGGTCAAGTGCCCGTAACGAATGGAGCTATTAAAAATAAGGATGCTCTCAATCAGGCTGACATACTTTTCTACAACTTTGAGACTGACCCAAACCCCTTCAGTCAACAGTCTCTGACTAGCTTTCTGCCACATAAAGTCAACATTGTCAGTTTGTCCACTTAAAACAACGATACTGTCACTCAGTATCGTTGATGAAGAGTGGATTTGCTCGATTTAAAACACATTCCTTCATTTTGAAATAGGGCTCTGAATGCAGGAATTTTACTTGTAGTATTTTAACCAAGCAGCAACCTCCAATTCTGAAAAGTGAAGCCAAGCCTGAAGTGCCTTAAACTTGCATTCTCTCTACTGGCCATCAGGGAGAGACTCCTCTGGTTGCAAAAATAAGTCAGATTGTATAGAAGTCTACGAGAAAATGGTCCTACTTCTCTCTTGATGTATTATCTCAGTAAACATTGTAAATATGAGTTCATGGTCTCAATCTCTAGTTTCAAGTCTTCTTCAATACAGCATGATGTTTATGCAAATTATTGTCTGGCAACTTCACATTGGTTTTACACGCTGTCTGTAGTCTAATTAATATTATATTCATGCACTGACATAGGCATGGTTAATAGGTTGCTGATGCAAATTCAGCATACAAAAAGGTCTATTTGATGGCAGAATATGACAGTATCACAGTGGAGGCATGTCTGACCACAGTGTGACTCATAAGTAAAATGAAAGTCACAATCAACAGGAAACCACCAATTATTATCGGCCAGTGGCATGATGTGTTCAACACAATACAAGCACATTAGGAAGGCAAATATTTGGACATGTGTGATGGCATTTTCTTCTATCATATGTGCTCCATAAATAAGCATGTTTTTTGGTTGACCGTTGAAGTCCTTGCAGCAGGGAACCATGGCAACCACATCTTACTACCCAGTCACTTTAACAACACACACCTCAACACACAAAGCACATGCACAAAACGCTGGTTTTCACCCAGACGACTATGATTTTAGAGTGAGAGACGTAAGACGTAAAGCGCACTAATCCTATCTGCTATATAGGTTATGGCTCGATCTGGTGGTAAAATAGAAGATAAAGGAAGACACTGGGTATTTCTGGTCTTTTGCTGATTACCGAGAAGGTAACGCTGAGGTTATGCTCGAGTGACAAGGTTAGCCCATGAAATCCACAAACGCCTCGCGCTGCTGCTTCTACGAGTGGCTCTTCAATGTTGTGGGTCTGTGGCTGTGATGAGTCGCTGCATGTGTCTATTGTGCCTGACACAATGACGCCTTCCACTGCACTGTCTCTGCTGCACCGCGGTGGGCGGACACACTCAATTACAGGCTTCACGAGAATGCCTCAGCCGCACACGTGCAAACGCACATTTCTGCAGAGGAGAGGGAGAAAGAGAGGGAAGCGTAACCATAAAGTCACTACGATGACGAGGAATCTGGGAGTTAGAAGAAGGACACGCTCAGATCGTGGGGGAGATAACCTGTTAAATGACAGCCTGCCAGACGACATCAAATTAATGCGGCGTTGCTATAGAAAAACGTGAAAGTTCCAGTGATTATGAAAAGGTCACCACAGGAAAGGTGTCTCAGCTGTAGAGCGGCGCTGCTGAAAAAATAGAAACGAACAACATAAGACCTGAGACTAGAAGGGACATCGCTGCTCACATGCAAGGGGAAGTAAAGTGGCAACAGGTGTCATTATTCAATTCTCCGGGGGGGGGGGGGGGGGGGGGGGGGGTTCAGCGCCATCTGTGCAAAGGGTGAACCTGCTTTTAACTGTCTAGTCTGGCACTGCAGCACAGGCTGTGCCCGTCTTGATGATGATACCATCTTGCTACCCATTCATCATCATCCGGCTGACAGGAGCGCTTTGTCGCGGCCCAGAGAACAATTCTCTCTGTGCTTTCAGGAAAATACGGGCTTCCTACCCCCCCTTCTTGCTATTCTTTAAGTGTTTCCCCGCATGATTTCTGATAGTGTTTCCATCGCTGAGAAGGGATCGATTGATTGTTCGGTAGCATACGCTGCGAGAGCTTTGGTGTCATCCTTGGTTGCCTGGTGACGACGATCCAGGGCCATCGATCAGGCAGGCTAGGGGTGGGCGGGGGCGCAGCGGGGATAAAGGGAAGTTGACGGGTGCCTGGTCAATCCTGGCCATGTGGAATCTGTAATGTGCTGCTGGTTTAGTGGGCAGTGAAAATGTCACATCCTCCAGCTTGACACAGAAACCTTCATACAGTCTGTCTTACTATTATAACCATAAAACAATGTGATAACTGATGCACAGCTACAGATTTCTAACATGAAAAAGTCCAATATACTTTGAATTTTAGGGCTGGGTTTAAAGAAATTCCCATTCTCATTTGAAAGATCCAATATCCATTCATGAAACCCTTCTATCAATCTCTATATGCTGTTTCCTATATCCTTGTAAGTCTCGCCTGATCCAAAACATGCTGAAGCTGCTCCACTGAAAGCAGTGGACGTTTGCCTTCAGGTCAGACGTCTGGCAGCATTTTATCAGCACAGAGGAGAGCTGGACAAAAGCAGAGCCACATGCAAGATGTGCAAACTAGAGGTCAAATATGGAGAAAATACCACAAATCTCTGAAACCATTTAACCAGACATCACCTAGAAATGCCCACGACCAAACGAAGGTCCTGGAGACGACATTAACAGACAAACTCTCCATGTGTCCGAAAAACAACTGAGGCTGTAGCGACATTCATATGCAAGGATGTACGGCCGTACAGCGTTGTTGGAAATGATGCTGCAGAGGATAGCCTACTGTAAGCACGCTTGTGTTCGCGACTCGCTAACATATGAGTGAGGTGGCGATCCCTACATATGCTTGTAGTCACATTATTTAATGTCTACATGAGCAGAGAATGAAGTCACTCTGTGTGTTGAAATATGTCATTCTTAAACCTCTAGCTAGCTAAATAGCCGCTCTGCGCTGCGCTCCTATGCCGGGTTCCACCATGACCCATGGCGTCATATAAGCACGTCGCCTAACCTCCAGTAGTTCTGCACGTTGCGTGCTGTTAGCACCTTGTACTTGATACTGGTGTAAATTGAGTATATATATTTTTTATCCACTGTAGTAAGTCATTTTGCATATACATGCCTTCCTCCTGACTATATCGTACCAGAGCTGAGGATGTCTTCTTACCGAGCCCACACACAGTAAAAGGAAATTGGCATCATAAATCTTCAACGCCTTTTCATGTCTTCAAATTGACCGTAGCACTGATTGATGAGGACACACTGACAGAAACACAGATAATGATTTCCATCCTGCTATTGATACTCCCATAATGGGCTCATTCCCATGCTAGTTAATACACATAAAGCTATTGATTTAGTTGTATTCTCTCCCCGATGGCATTTGGGTCAAACAAGTTTGATCGATGTTTTCTAGGATAATGGTCACGAGCTAAAGTTGTGGACACATTGATTCACTCTAATTAGCTACTAGGCTGACAAAGAAAAACCCCAGTGTGTTCATTCTGTCTCACACAAACATGTTAAAGGTTCTACCTCCACAATTTAGTCCCACTCACGGCACTCTAGGGACGGTAGTGTGGGCTGGCTGGTCAGTCCATCACAGTGATGGGCTATGGTCATTAGGCTACATCGAACATAGCCTGGGTTACTTTTGGAGCCCTGATATTTTTTTGGGAATAACAGCCTGAACACAGATACAGTGTTTGTTTTTTTTCTCAAAACCTTAACTTTAAATAAGCCAAACAAGATAGTTTAAGCTTTATGTATCTAAAGAAAAATAACAAAAACAGAACCATGGATGAAAATGTGAGACCAACATAGAAATGGCACCGCCGAAATGATGAGCCAATTATTAGAAGTAGTAGAAGTTTTATGTTTTATTTAAAAATAAATTATTATTCAATGATTGGTTGTACACATCATGTTATATAATAACAGTAAAGCAGTGAATGTACTGAACATCCATTTGATTATATTACATGTGATTTTGCAGAATATACATTTAGCATGCATGCCATAGTATGCATCCTTATCAAAAAAAATCACTTTGATATTCATTTCAGATTGTGACCAAAAATATTAAACTGCGATGTTAATTTGGTTATCAGCTAAATCAGTGGTATTTGTGTTGCATGTGCTTTTAAAACCGAGGACCACATTTCTTATTAACCTCTTTGTTTTTTGTCGTATAGGAGGTTTTTTATCTCCAAACATTTTAATATCACTTTATTGGTGAGTTTGAGTCGTGCAAAGAATAAGCTTTCCCTCCATTCTTCATTCTTAACAAATCCAACCTGATGGTTCATGTACACGTAGTTTAAAGCTGCTAGAGGCAGACACACTTTTTAACATTATTTTTTTTAAATGTCTCAAATGAATATGGTAATTTATAGATATATAGATAGCAACATTGAACCTATTTTCAAGTGTGGTCCATTAATTGGCAGTTTAGAGCTTTATCTCATCTTTCTGACCTTTAGAGGCCAAGTGGATAGAATTACAAGACTGCAAAACACCACTTCTTCATGTTACATTCACACACATACACACTACTCTTATCTTATACCCAACACCCCCTAGTTTGTTTCAGGAAGTTGTAGCAAGGGTGTCGCATGATGGGACGGATATAGTTCTCCAGAGGGGCTGGTGACAGCCTCTATTTACAGACGGCAGGGTACCGAGAGCAGGAAGGGAAACGTTTCCTTTTCCCTGGACACACAGAGTGCCACATCGGCGGGGGCGCACCGGCTGGAAACTGAGATTAGCAGCTACCGTTGCTCCTTAGGGACGGAGGGGAGGGAGGGAGGCAGCCAGAGGGAGGAGAGGAGGAATGGGAGATAAAGAGAGAGCCCGGGGAGGCAGGAAGAGAACCAATGAACTTCACTTGAGCCCAGTCAAACATGGAAAGAGATCGTTCACAAGAGGAAGAAAAAGTGTCTCAAAAGCAAAAAAAAAATACTGTAGGCAAGTAGCACTTTTTCTACATCTTGAAATAACACAAAAGTAAGGAGAAAACTATGCATATTTCACAATGTGTTGCTGGGACATAGCAGCTGCTAGAGTGTAATGTTTTATTATGTCCTTGAAAACAGAAAAAACTCACACATCCTGTTCCACATCTGGCACACTCTCATATCTCACATCTCCACTCTGGTTTCAGACGAGATGTATGAGACAGAACGGGCATTGCCATGTGCCGTTATAAAACCTTCCTTCCCCCAAAAAAACACAACAATGTGTCATTGTGTCACATTGTTTTTACTCCTTTGTTTTGAGGCTTCCTGCTCGAACTTCTGTCCTTTTACCAGATGTGAAAGTTTGCTTCATAACAAATACCGGAAGGGTGTGTTGGTATGCGTGTGTGAAGTGTGTCGGCTGTATGTGCAGGTTTTTCACTTCTTATAAACTATCTCATATGCAGCTTGCAAGTGTAGTGAATACAAAATATCTTATATAAAGTTTTTTAGAGCATTCTTCACACGCGCGCACACAAACACACACACACACACACACACACACACACACACACACACATGCACACACAACTTCCTTTTCAAACTGCCTGATGAGTGAAGGGTAAGGACACATGGCATATTGCGTAAAAGAGCATTTGTCGTCTTTGGCAACAGAATATTGGGGGTTTTCTCACAGTGAACACCCAGGTCACTGCAATGCTGATGTTAGGAAACTCACTTCCTGTTATTAGAAAGTTGAGTCTAAATCTAAATTCCATCTAAGGACAGCACAGAAATCAAACAGTGTTTGCCATAAGAATGCATTCATCAGATATCAGATTTATGGGGGGAAAAAAACATTTTACAATAAACAACTATTTCTACTTCTGCAAATTAAAGCAATGGACATATGGGGAAATTAACATGTTTGCTTTCTTGCAAAGAGTAGGATGAGAAGCCAGATAGCTGAGCTTATCATAAAGACAAGGGGTGACACTAGAGACTGTACATAAGAAGTATAGCCACTTGGACATCAAACACTGGTTTGTGAGCTGCTGTCATAGAGCCTCCAACTTGGCATTTTGGCCGTTGCCATCTTGGTTTTTTGGAACCAGAAGGGACACAGGAGGGTGGGGCTACAGCCAAATGCTGAACAATTTTAGTTGAACTGGATTTTACTCTAAAGTGGAACTTGATGTACTAAATAAACACCATGATGAATTGAAGAAGACTTGAAACTAGCGATTGAGACCATAAACTCATGTTTACATGCGGGGCGACTGTGTCCAAATTTCCCCTGAAGGCTGTATCATCGGCGTGTGGATGTGTGTGAAATAGGTCCATTTACAATATTTACTGAGATAATAAATCAAGTGAGAACTAGGGTCATCTTCGCACAGACTTCAATGCAGAGGAGTCGCCCCCTGATGGCCAGTAGAAAGAATGCAAGTTGAAGGAACTGGAGGTTACAGCCTAAGAAGTTAAATGTCTATTAGATAGCATGCCGTATCATGTATTTAATCAATATAAAAACAAAATGCTTGAAAACAGATCTTATCTTGTGACCAGTAACTTCCTGGAGTCCTGGTTGTTGTTTCCAGTCTTTATGCTCAGATAAGCTTACTGTCTGCTTGCTGTAGCTTCATGTGAGTGATATCGATCTTCTCATCCAAGAAAGTGACTAAACATATTATACCCAACATGTTAAACTATTCCTTTAACAGCAAGCTTCATTGCAAAAAGCCCTCCCCCCCTTGCAGAAACACAGTTACTGCTGTGGAGCTGCAGGAACACATCCACACATAAACAGCTGCTCGTTGGGCTCGGACTGAATCCTTCCAAAATTCAGAGGTTTTCGAAGAAATGTGTGCAGTTTGCAGGGCGCGCTGTATCTGGAGACAAATTTCTTCTCTGCAGTGTTTATCTGCTCCATTTCCTCCTGCCCATCGGAATCGAGCTCACTGCGGTTTCATGCAACAGTTTTCAGAACTACATTCATTCGTGTACACTCCGAGTTTCACATTCACCCAGCCAGTCTCTTCATTAGCCCTGCGGATTTTTTTGCTACATTAGCCTCGGCTTGTTCCTGTTTACATCCCAAAAAGAGCTTGCAGCTCAGAGCAGACCACAAACCCCACCATTTCCTGTAGTCACGTTACATAATTCATTATGCACATTCAGATAAAGAGCTCGCCAGACAGACTGAAAAAAACAATTATGCAGTATTTTGATTGCAGGTGCAGGAAACTGCAAGGATTTTAGTTCTACTCTTTCTGAAAGCGAGGCACGCCTAACACATGTTGCACAGGACGATGCCAGTCAACTGAAGCGTTGCCTAATCACACCATCACAACTAATTTACTGCCCTCAGCAATCACTGCACTATGTTAGATACAGCAGCCAGTGTTCGATCAGCCTCAGCCACTACTGTGTTCCCCCCTGACTGGTTTAATTCCAGCCACAGCTTGATTTATAGCTCTTCAGGTCAAACACTTTCCCTCCTGTGTGTCTAGCCAGGCCTTTAAACTTGATGAGTGCAGACTACAGTGACATACTGAGGAGGTGACAGAGGAACACACAGATCCCAAAGGGATAGAAAAAGACTAGAGGGGACAAGTGACCCTGTTTGTGTGAAGAAAAGTTGGTATCCTTTCTGGTGTGTTGTGTTTTACTGTTCATATTTCATGCCTTCACAGTATGGGTTGGGCCAAGAATTCCCTCATAATAAATGTCTACTCCAAATGTTGAACTAAAGATTGATTACGAATGTATCACTAGTAGGGGTGAGTATTGGCAAGAACCTCACGATACGATATGTATCACGATATCACGATATCACGATATTGCAATATAAATAAAGATGAAAACATAAGTACCTGTATATGTACATCAGATGATATTGATCAGAGGACAAATTGAGTCAAAACTATTTCATTCAAAACAGCCTCTCCATTTTATTAATTCCCATAAAATTCACTGGAATAAATATTGAAAATAAAATGAAAAAGGATAAAGTACTGCATTCACAACGCGTCTAAACATGAATCTTTGTTTTTGTTTTGTTTTTTTTATCGATCTTTGGAGTTGAAAAATCGATATTGTATTGGGCGGCAAAGTATCGCGATATATTGCCGTATCAATATTTTTACCCACCCCTAATAACTAGCCTATCTGACGTTAACAAATGCGGATCCATCCTAATTATTGTTTCAGAGAGCAGGGAGAGTGCATTCTTTAGGTTTTTCAACACTTGCCTCTCATGTCCTGTTTTTCCTGTGTTGCTTCTTGCGTGACTTGTTGATCAGGGCCAGGTGATACTCTCGTTCTTCTTTTGCATATATGAGACAACTGTGGTGTCGTGAGTGAAAGCACACTTAGAAGAAAACCTCTCATTGTAATTAGAATAGCTCTGAATAAATGGATGCTAATTGTGTTACACTGCAGGTGCAGATCTGGTGTGAAGCAACCCTTTGACCTCTGTATGACTTCTGCAAATGTGGTGGGAACAAAGAGTTCTTCTGACATTGTCACAGTCCCTCTTGAACTCTGTCACCACTGTCCCATAAAAAATACACACACACACATGGCTTATACAGTTTAGCAGTTTCACGCCTAACACCACTATTGTCCTTGATTTGACCCACCCTGGATCTAAAATCCATTTCAATAGATACGGGTCAAATAGGGTAGCACCGAAACAAAAGTAGAACATTTTTAAATATTTTCATTTTTGTGTAATTCAAGTCACAGTTTCTAGCTAAAAGGATGACATTTCATTTTTTTACTGCTGTCAAATGTCAAAACAGGTCAAACAGTATGTAAGGTTTAAATCAGTTAAAAAAAACTCAAAGTTCATAAGAAAAACATATGCATTCAGGTGACTGAGGTGTTTGGTGTGAATGTGTCTTGGCAGGTAAAGAGGTGGTGGTTGGGGGGGGTCAGGCAGGTGGAATTAGCTGGTGCAAAGTGAGATAGGGAAGGCAGCAGACTGAGGCAGAATGTGCATCGGACCGTTCAGCCCGATGAAGGCGAACATCCGGCCCACATCTCTGGCTGGGCTGCTGCCACCGTCTGCTCTCTGTAATTCTTTTCCTGCTGGGTTTTTCTCTTTGTTTTGATTGAGTTTGTGTTTCCCTCTCCCTCACTGTGTCCCTCCGCTCCACCTTAGTTGGAGTTCTTCCTCTCCTCCACCCTGATTTGTTGCTGTTGGTCCTTTGGCATAAAGCAGCAACCCTGCACAATGGATCCAATTATGTCTGGCTCTCATGATAAGTACAACACCGCTGCGGGTTGAGGTGGAGGAGTGATGCTAAATATCAAGGGTTGCCGCTCCAGAGGCCTGACGTAATTGCACTGCGGCAGCAGAGAGAGAGGAGAAATACAGATGCAGTGGCTTTTTCTGAAAAACTCTTTTTAAAACTCTTGATTTTACAACTAAGCTGAAGGTGCTCATAATCCTTCACATCCTTCTTTTAAAGCTCTGTATCTTACAAATGAAGCACCAATTCACATACATGAGATCACATGACCATGGGTGACTGTGTGGCCGCTCGCTCTGATGAAATGGACTTTGGACTAATTGTTTTATTGATTTTTGCTTCTTGGACAGAACGGTTGGTCACGTATGATGCCCGATGTCGACGGCTGCCACATTTGCATTCTCTGAATCAGACGTTGATCCGGATGAGCCACACAAAGCAAACGTGTCCGATATTCAAAACAGCATCGTGCAGCTTGCACGCAGTCACATTGAAAAGCACCAAAATGACTTTTCTGCCTCCCACAAGGACGTGACGGGCTCCAAAACTGCAACTGCTAAGACCCTCAGCCGCCCAGAGAGGCCGCCAGCCACAGCTTACAAGTCAAATCCCAGTGCTCTGACATCAAAACATGAGTTGGATGAGGCAGGGGTGAAGTATAAGCGAAAGACGTGGCAGAGCAAGTAATCAGCTACCCCCGGCCCTCCTAATCCCCGCCGCTCTGAGGGCGGCGGGAGAGAATCACCTTGAATCACTGCAGTCAGACGGCTGCAGCCTGAGGAGGTAATGAGGGAAGCAAGGTAAGTCTAACCTCTCGCTGCTTAATTCAGACGCCAAGGCGGTTACTCTCCAGTCGTGGCCAACTCTCATCAGCACACAGGTGTTTAGTGGATAATAGAGGGTTGGGTCTTGGAAGTTAGTGTCAATGCTATTTGACTGATTCATGAACAATCCCTCTCCAACCTACATACATACAGGATTTTATCACATCACATTGCCATAAAAACACTCACAAGAAGTTGAATTTCCATTATCTGGATGATCTGTGGTGGATGAGTGAAAAAATAGAGCTTGATTATTCATTTATACTCTCCTGTATGCATTGTGATTATCGTATTCAAGAGCATTTTATTACTATCCACTGAACAAAAATGTGTCCCATCTGCAATGCAATAGAAATATTTGTTTCTTAACAATGTAAAGTGATTGCAGTATGTTTAAGAGTTTTATACAGGATACTTTACTTTCACCAGGCTAGTCGTGACATGAGTTTTCATCTTCCCTGCTTACTCCAACCCTCCTCATCCCAGATGGGTCGTGCCATAACTTTGCATGCCAGACTTAAGTTGAGCATCACCCCAGGTCAAAGCAGCCCCCCCCCCCCCCCCCCACTCAATCTAATTTTAGCAACAGGCAGTGATGCTCTCTTCCTGAAAACAATGTGCATTCAGCCTTCTCCCATCAGCCCCACTGGTATTTGTGACTGGCAGCTGTGGGATGCAACCCAGTCTACAAGTCCCTGCACAACACCTGAGACTACTTTGTTTCCAACGCAACAAATAACGCGCATCCATGAGTCACTGTGAATCAACGTGATATTCTGACATTGGTTGATGGTGCAAGAGAACAAGTCCTCTCGTGATCTCGTCTAGTGTTGCAATACATTACACGTTCACACAATGTTAAAGCTACTACACTGGAGGTTCTCCTGAATAAGAGCCTGACCAGGCGGACATGTGAAACCCACCATGCATAACCGTGTCTCCTCCAGTGGTAAGTTCTGAAATCCTCTTACCTTCAGAGTTTGAAGGGTCCCATGCTCCGGGAGAGGAGGCTACGGTGGTAACAGTTGGCGGAGTTAAGCACTGAGGTGAAACGCGTTACATCACCAGCAGCACCGAACCCGAACCGCCTGCTCGGCTGCGGGAGCGCCGGTGTCCTTCGGAGAGACGATGATCGAAGCCCAAGAACTCATCAGAAGAGGCGCACACGGTCGGATCCCGATCCGGACTTAATGCGTCGCTTCTCTGAACGCGCTCTGCGGGTCTCTTTTCACGGCACATTAACCCTGAAGCGCGCGCAAGTCATCTCCCGGCGCGCTCGGAAGCAAGTTACACGGCCGCGAGGCGCCACGCGCAGCTGAGCTCTCAGTCATCTGGCCCGCGTGCCAGCCTCCAGCTGTGCGGCTCACAATCACACTGCAGAAGAGCCACAGTCCCGCCTATTGGATGGAGCGCAGCAACACCGCTGCCCGCACATGCTTAGAGTGTGTGTGTGTGTGTGTGTGTGTGTGTGTGTGTGTGTGTGTGTGTGTGTGTGTGTGCGCGTGTGTGTGTGTGTGTGTGAGTGCGTGTGTGTGTGTGTGTGTGTGTGCGTGTTGGCTGCTCTGTCATATCATTGTGCGTCTTGTCGCTCAAAAAAATGTGAAAACATTGATAGATATGTTCACACTTGCACATTGCCCAAACATGGATGGATGACACTATAGTGACGCAATGGGAGATTCGTGCATGTGTAATTAATAATACATTTAGTTGTCACACAAGTAAGCTAGAGAATAGCGGTGTGTGTGTGTGTGTGTGTGTGTGTGTGTGTGTGTGTGTGTGTGTGTGTGTGTGTGTGTGTGTGTGTACAGTGAAAATAATGCATACATACATACACATTCTTAATGCCACATAACGTGACATGTTGCGTTCAGGTCATGCATTTTACTGGGTGATAACCCTAAACCTAGAATCCAGTGTTTAATCTAATATAAGTGTGCATGTGTAAAAAAAAATAGAAACTTTATTTTATTGCCGTGTTGCAACACATGATACATGCGAGGTCTTGTGCAACAAGTTGGGATATTTCCGACATAACGTGAAGGCAGCAGGGTAAAGCCCGCCCTTCCAGGAAGAGGTAGAAGTGGAAGTTTAACAAGACGAAATAAACAGCCGCTCCTGTTGACGTACGTCTGCCTTTCTTGTTCACTGTGTAGAGTAGACTTGATATAACATCCGTTAATGTAAACCTAAACAACATCCTCATTCATCAAAGTGCTGGATGTTTTCTTTATGGGCACTTCCGTTTCCCTGAGACTGAAAGCAACTTCATACAGATAAATAACTTTTACAAATGTTTCAAAGTATATATTATCATTATTATATGACGAGTTTAAACATATTGTGATTGAGTTACTGAAAGTGTGGTTTGTTAGAAAGTCATTGTTAAGTCAACGCACTGGGACTCTTAGAGGACGAAGAACTGATTTTATCTGATGGGCATGGTTTCAAGGGAATACAGACTCGTCAGCAAGAAAAGATTGATTTAATTTTATTAAATAAATGGGTTGATTTCCTTTAAATATCCTTTTATAGTTTCTTTATTCATGTTTTTATTTATTTGTGTGTTTACGACACAAAGTCACTGGAATGACATACAGATGGGAAGATAAGGTTTGCAGGTTGACAACATATAGGATATTGAAATAGAGATATTTACTGTTAACCACGATGTGTGGTGAGTAATCAGTGTCGGGAAGCAGTTGTTGGGTCAGTTTGGTCATGAAGGTAGTTGGATCAATGATATATGTGGCATCAGTGATAATAGAAACAAGCAAATATGACTGGAAGAATTATTTCATAGAAATGAATGAGGGGAGAAAACTTATATCCAGAAAACACTGATGATATCCTAATAATCTTCTCAGCCGTTTCAGTGTGGCGTTCATGTGTTGATTTAATCTTTCATGTTTTGAAATTCACACACAGACCCGATGGTGCAATCCTTTGCAACAGCAGTCACTCCGTGGGATTCCACTACTTAAAACACCCACAAACAACAGGGGTGTATAGGCCAAGGAGGGGAGAATCCTTTCATCCCAGGCTACGGCTCCAGCATCTGTGTACCAGAATGGACAGCGAGGGAGTGGGCCTTTTACTGGAAGAGTGCCTCACAGCGTTGGCAGCAGCTCATCAGCCCACTGAGGCCGAGAGGCTGAACTACTGTAGCTGCAGAGGTCAGACACAAGATGGTGGTATTGTGTTTGAGTTTCATTTGGCTACAGGAGGAAGTCTGGTTGATATGTGGTGGCATATGGTTTGTGTTGAGAATGAGGGACAAATGCATTTGTTATCCAGTGCATCCAACCTGGACTTTTGTTTATTTAATGCTTTTCTGTAGCACAAACTGGGGCAGTACCATGTTCTGATAAAGCCAAGTTGAAGTGCCTTAAATCTGCAGTCTCTCTGCTGGCCATCAGGGGGCGACTCCTCTGGCAGCAAAATTAAGTCTGATTGCATGGCAGTCTATGTGGCAGAAAATGAACCTATACTTCTCAATACATGTATTATCTCAGTAAACATTGTAAACATGAGTTTATGGTCTCAATCTCTAGTTTCAAGTCTTCTTCTTAATGTGCTTTTAGTTCATTATAGTCAATTTAGAGTGAAATAGAATAAAGCAAGGTGTGCTTTAGGGTGTGGCTACCATACAATGCCATGCTAACGACTTGTCAATAACAAGACAAGTCATTAGCATGGCATTGTTACCACGGCCACGCTACCACGCTACCAATGCAATGAGCTACTAAGATGACTAACACTTAAAATTGACCTTCAATTATTTAGATACATTTGTTAACGGCTTCATACCAGAATCCGGATGGATCCAGATCCAGTAAGGTTGTGCTTGAGGTGCCGCTCTGCAGCTTGTGATCATCAGATCCACACGTCACTCCCCTTTACTGATTGCAAAAATTCCAAGATGGCAACGGACAAAATGCCAAACTCAAGGCATTAAAACTAGTTCACAAACCAATGGGTGATAAATGTATCAAGTATTCTCCATATTAGTCACACTTGGGGTTTCAACGTTTTTAGACCAGTTCATCTTTGCACTGTCAGACTTTCATTGGTTATTTAAATTCCACACATTTCCCATAGACTCGCTGTGTGCAGAGCTGGCCTCGCTCCTGCAGGAGGCAATGGACATGAAGTGGCCCTTTGTGCCGGAGAAGTGGCAGTACAAGCAGTCAGTCAGCACAAATGACAAGGCCAACCTCAGTGACCTCATCAGCAAGCACCTATCTCAGCTCCTGGTAATAACGTCACAGCTAAGTGATGGTGTCCTTGTGGTGTTACTGAGAACAAATGACCTTTGCTGTGTTTCCAGGCTGTTCTAAAGGCTTCCATCGTGGCTCAGGAGGCAGGCACAGCACTGGCGGTGGTCTTCCTAGTCGACCGCTTCCTCTACTGGACGGACGAGTCCAGCAGGCTGCTGAAGATCACCAAGCGGCTCCACAGACGCCAACGTACCGCCCCCGTGGCCCCCCAGCTGGTCATACGACAGGCCAGAATCTCCTTTAACTCTGGTACAGTGTGGTGGAGCAGTGGGGCTGAGTGTATTTTAGTACTATTCTTAGTTCTGTGGGGAGCTAAATACATGTGAATGAAACACCTCATACATCAACCCGATCACTGTTTTGAACTCTTAACACATGAAAAGGCTTTGTTGCCGTTATATTTTTTCCATTATAGAGATATCTGATGTTTGATTGTTGTTAGCTGGAGAAACATTACAATCGTCTTCCCAACAGGCAAATTACAGAAGGCGGAATACATTCTGGCCAGTCTCATTAACAACAGCGGGGACACAGGTAGGTGCTTTGTTATTCATATTGCCTTTAATAATGTATTGTGATGTTTTTTTAACTAAACAAAAGGCAAATCTTTGTTTTCCTTTGACAGGTTTTTGGGAGTACCACTCTGAAAGTGACAGGGCTCTTGTACAGGCTGTTAGTGTTCAAGTACGTGGGATGATTTTGCAAAAGCTAGGTAAGATCTTTTTCCTGAATGTAAGAAAATTGTTTACCGACAATAAATTCATATGGTGACCGGTGTGCACTCCGTTCCAGGCCTGTGGCTACAGGCTGCAGAGCTCATCTGGGCCTCTCTGGTCGGCTACTACGCACTTCCTCAACCTGATAAAAAGGTAGCTGAGACAAAACCGCAATATATCCATCACCGTTTCCATATTATGAGCTTATAAACATGCACGTTCTATAAATATAATGTATTATTATAGGGCATTGGAACCTCTCTGGGCATACTGGCCAACATACTGGTGTCTATGAATGATGAGGACTTCCACACTTTTAGTACTAATCCAGATATTGATTTGGTAAGCCTAACCAATACAATACGGTCCGTTATATTGTTGGCTTTGTATCATTTCTTGTCTATGTCTGTTGTATTGTTTGGTGCAGTCTTTACTTGGTGACAGGAGTCATCGCCTTCTTTCGGCAGCGCAGGCAGCAAAGATGGCCGTGGTATACAGCCAGTACACGTCCCTGTATGTGTTGACCAATGTGGTAAGTTGTTCTATTGACTGAGAAATGTAGTAATCAAAGCCAATACCAGTTACTTTAATTACTTCAACAAAACACTCCTTTATTTTGTATTATTAATCTCTGATGAGCCGTCTTTCTCACCTCAAGAATTTGAATACATCACGGTGCCATATTGTACCTTCCCCCAGTACCCATTTTTTGATTAACAGAGCTTGACTGCATCATAATGCAACCTTCATATGTTGGCTATAAGCTATTAGCTCAGCTAACTTTTCAACATGGATTTGTTCACAATGTAGCAATCATCAGGGACATCGTCCCCAGGACAACGGGGCAGCGTAGAAAAATGAGTTCAGTCACATTTTCAGAATTCCCCCATCGACTTGGTACTGAAGTAACGATTCTCATGACATTGCCATTCTCCAGTGGTTGAAATGTTACTCATTCGTACTTTAATTATTCTTCTGCTTCTCTCTGACTTCTTTTTTCTTCAGGCCACTCAAGGGACCTGCTTGCTATCGTACAGTTTCTCAGTGGAGTGCCCCGCCAACCAGAGGCAGTCTTTCCTCCTGCAGGCTAGAGAGGCATTTGAAATCGGCCTGCTCACCAAAGCAGAGGACGAGCTGGTCACCAGCAGGCAGGAGCTTCACACCTTCCTGAAAGCCGCCTATTCGCTCACCGTTGCTCACAAATGGCTTGGCACTCCTCCGGAGGTTGTGGAGCAGGCGACTGAAGCTTGCAAAAAAGCTTTAGCATATTTCTATGATTACTGCTACAATGCTAATTCCCAAGATAAAGACAGCCTCTGTGCTGAAATCATGCGTCTGGTCGCCCAAGTCAAGTTTCTGTTGCGTGTGAAGCCTTTCCTTAATTCAGATAACAGGTCCTTTATACCTGACAGCTACAGAAACCTCAAAGACACGCTGGTAAAGTTCACCCTGGAAGGCTTCGCCAAGGTGATGCAGAGATTCCAAAAGTACCACACATCACTGTGCGAGACAATCTGCACAAAATGTGAAGGGACCAACGATGAGGTGGATGGGGCGGGGTTATGTATAACTGCACTGGCGACAACAATGACACTCAACACAGAATGTAGCACCGAGACCTGCCAAGTGTCACCCAAAGTAGAACAGCCACAGCAAAGTGGTTCAAAATCACCTGCTGGGTGCTCTCAGTCAGAAACTCTGGGAAGCACAGATGACCTTGGCTCTTCAAGGCAGAACTTCTCCCTGAGCGATTCAGGGTCTCTTCGGCCCAGTGGCAGCAGTGCCATCAAACATGAAGCAAATGCAAATCAAAAAGTCCCACGTTCTGCAATACCTGCCACTTCCTCCTCCAATATGAGTGGCGATTCTGAGAAGTTTGAAGTGCTGGAAGCAGAGAAAGAGACCGTTGGAACGGACGAGGATTCAGCTGACGGAGCAGTACAGTCCTTGTCCCAGCTAGCCTTCAGAACATCCTCCAGCTGGCTCAATGACAGTTTCAGTTCCCAGTCGTCGTGGGAAAAAATTTCAAATGACACAAACTCCCCCACAAACGTAAAACCTCAGCAAAGTGGCCTTTCAAAAGCAGGAACAGGCCAAAGCAGCAAATCACCTGAGTCTGATGGGAGCTTCTTGGAAGGTCTTGATTCTGAAGCCAGTCGTCCAGCTCATGATCCCACACACAAAGACTACACATCTGATTGGGGCTTGTTTAATCCAAAACCTCTGGAGAGCCTTAATGTTGATTCAGTATCTGTAAAACCAGCTACCAAGGACCCTTTAGGGAGCCCACACCCAAACACTTCCCATTCAGTGGCAGAACAGTGTGCTTCCACTGAAACCTCCACAGGCAGTTCGTTTGAAATGCTGGAGGAGCCCATTAGTGGACACCAAGGCTGTGAAGTAACTTCTTCAGAAAAAGTGAAAATGTGCTACAGCTGCCTCCAGCACAGCCCTGTAACTGGTGCTGTCACAGAGAAGCACAGCCCTGTAACTGGTGCTGTCACAGAGAGTCCGAATGTGTTGTCACAGCAGGATTACCAAGCCCTGCTGGCCGGAGTTTGCAACGACTGTCTGCTGAAGAGACTTCACAGTGACAAGACACAATTCAAATTCGAGGAACACGGAACTGCCCACAGTAAGTTTCAGTCCCCATTGTTTGACCATTTTGGTCCAGACTGAAATATCTCAACAACTATTGCCATGAATTGTGACAGATCCATTGTAATGACTTTGGTGAGGTGTTTTTTATATGTCAAAACTAGAAAAATGTTCAAATTACCCACCGTCGGCTCAACAACCTGCAATTGCCAATGTATTCACGCAGGTGTGTGTATGTGTGTGAAAAGGACTGTAGAAATTAAGCGCTCATTCTAAGCTAACAAAAAGACTTGATTAGGTGAGAGGTGATTATAGAATTTCCATTATCGCGAATAGAATCCTACACAATGGACATTTTCATGAGTGAATAAAACATTGATTGCGACTGTCTGCTAACCTCTGAATGGCATCTCTATTAGGTGCTCTTCATTTAAAGTTCTCCAAAGCCACAGGACTGTGGACAGCCAGGGAGACCTGCGCTTACATTGGGAAGTCCACGGGGATGAAGGGCCGTCAGAGAATGGCAATATGGCTGCTTTTTTTGCACCAGGAGGAAAGGTTGAGCAGGTATACTGCCGCACAGTCTAGGTACAGCATGAACCTGATGTCTTCAAGTCTCACGTTGGCTGTGTCTTTATGTCCTTAGTTATGTGGGGAAAGATTACTTGAAGCCAAAGGGGATCCAGTTTCACTTGAAAGATGTGGAGAGACAGATGACAGCCCAGTACTACGTGACTGAATTCAACAAGAGTCTTTACGACAAGGATGTGATGGCTCAGATCTTCTTCATTCCCTCAGAAGCGCTGTTGGTGAGGCCACAATGCACTAAGGTTGACCTCATTTAAGGAAAGGAGATGTATCACATGTTGCATTAGAATTAAAATGACTCTTGAAAAATGAATATTTCACAAATGCTACTGTGGTGGGTGCGGTACATCTAGCTGTAGAAGTGAAAGAGGGGTGTGTGGAGGCGGCTCATGGGAGCAACGTCAGCAGATCAGCTGCAGCTGCAGGTGGGAAAAGTAGCTTAGCTGAGACAATTAAAGAGTGACAATGGTGGGTGCTTACTGGAAGCCGTGAAGAGGAAAATCAAGTCTGCGGCATTATTGTTGTGGGACCTGAAGAGAAAAGTTGTACAGGAGGATTTAGAGTTGATGCTGGAGTTGGGGGTAATAGAAGAATCCAACAGTGCCTGCCAGTCAAAGTCAAAGTTATCTTTATTGTCCCAGTTGGGAAATTGATTTGCAGCCAAGATGTCCAAAATACATAAAAACATACAATACCAATAAATACACATAAAACACACACACAGAGCAATCAACCTCTGTTAGGAAAGAAACAGCACATAGAGCAACACATAAGAACACATATTGGGCAGAGTAGTTAATTTCCAAGTGCATACAGAGACAAAGTGCATTCAAGTGCATTCAAACAAGGTAGGATAAAACAGACTGTGTGGTCAAGACAGCTGTCAATTATCTCGCTATTTAACACTGTAACCAGAGTAGCCCCATACTTCTTGTGCTTAAGAAGGATGGGTCTATTCGGTTCTGTGTGGATTATCACAAGGTGAATGATGTTTCACGGTTTGATGGATACCCAATGCCCTGGATCAATGAGCTCCTGGAACCGTGAGGCATGGCTTGGTTGTCTACAACACTTGATTCAACCAAGGGCTACTAGCAGATTCCCTCGTCTCCAGAGTCTAGGGGAAAACGGCCTTCTCCACTCCGTACGGTTTGTACCAATTTGTAACACTTCCGTTGGGTTGTTTGGTGCCCCAGCCATCTTTCAACGCCTCATGAACCAGGCGCTGCATTCTCACGCTGCTGCCTATCTGGATGATGTCATCATCCAGAGCGACAGCTGGGCGGAGCATATGCAGCGGGTGGCCATGGTTTTTGAGTCACTGAGGAAGAAGTGTGCAGATGGAGGGAAGAACGATATCTGGGGATACCACTTGGCCCGAGATAAGACCGCATCTTATCTGCCCGAGGCCACAGCTACTTTAATAGGACCCCCTGCACAAAATACATAACTTTACACACATCAGAGTGCAGAATAGCCTGCAGAAGCCTTGGAGCGTGTTGGTTGAAGTTCACATATAATCCCATTACACCCTCCAGTTGTCTGTTTAGCTAGAAATATACTGTTATGTCTGTAGATCCTTAGAAAAAAAGGGAAATGGGAATTTGAATTAATTGTCTCTGCACTTATGAACTGGCCCAAAATAAGTACTTGTACAGAACACTGAAGACAATATACATGTAGAGAAATAATAAAGCTATTGGATTACAGGAGGAAATTACACGACACAGCCATGTAAATAAGCAGGCTTGAAATGTTTCCTGATTTTGCTCTTGTTTTTCTGTATTTGTGAATAGATTTTGAAGGGAAATGAGATTGTGGGCTGTGTAACAGTGGAGCCCTACATGCTTGGAGACTTTGTCAAACTGACCAACAACACTGGAAAGAAGGAGGAGAATTTCAAGGCTACAGAATACGGCCTTGCCTTTGGACACTTTACCTACTTGCTCTCTGAGCGCACGGAAGTTGTTGTAGACCTACAAGGTGAGAGTGTGTCACGGAAATCAGCAACTTCTGGTGTATTTTTCTTGTTTAATAAATTTACATAGAAAAATGTGTTCTTAATGTGAATGCATCTTCCTTCTTATTTTTTGTCCACAGGGTGGGTGACAGCCGATGGGAAGGGGCTGACCTACCTCACCGATCCCCAGATTCACTCCACTAAGACCCCCGAAGGCCACTCCAACTTTGCAGCCAATGGCCTGAAGCGCTTCCTGAAAGAGCAACATGGGCCAGAGTGCAATGACATTTGCCAGTTGCTCAAACTACCTCCAGTGGACCAGCTGAATGTTGTGCCTTAGAAACTTTGAGAAGTTTCTGAGGTTACAGAGTGTTTGTGTATTACTGTTTGTATTCCTAATTTTATTAGCAATATGCATGATTGTAAGTGTGTAGATGTGTTGGTGATAGAACCATGTGACGTGGCTGTGCCTGCAACCATGATGACTACTGTTAATACTACCATCACCAAATGCAGATGGAAACCAGGAGCCTGGTCTGCCTAAAAGTTAAATCTGTTAAGGGACTTTTTTCTCTCTCGCTTTGACAAATGTGTTAATGTCCAATTATGTAACAATTTTATAGCAATATATTAAGATAAGTGTTGTTCTTATTCTATCCCCCCCCCCCCCCCCCCCCCTTCACAGAGAGTTTATAACCTCAACTATTACAGTTCAAATGTGTAAATATTGAGGAAATTTAAAAAACCTTGGGAATGCTTTTGCTTATAATATGTGTGAGTGTAAAGCACGAGGCAGGGAGATTGCGAAACAAGCAGGTGATCCAATTCCAACAGCAACACACCTCCAGATCATATGACAGTGATGTCATTCACGGAGCTCTGAGCAGCCGTGAGCCTCCGCTCCATTCAGCCAGAGTCCAGTTCTGGGTTTATGAGCCTCCAATCGCGACAACAAACAGCATTCTTTACCCCTGACCCACTGTGCACAGACCTCTGAGTCTCCATGATGATTTCTTTTTTTCTGAGCATACATCACTGAGAAGTACTGTACTTTGGAATGTTGTGCTATTAATGTACTGTACCATGTATTTTAGGTCATTATGGTCTAACATTTATATAGATATTGTATTTCTCACCAATTCTACACAAAATCTTCTGAATCTCCTCCATTAAACACATTACCCAATAGAAGAACAGGTAATTTGCAGGGAGAGGTGCAGTATATTGCCTTTTATCTTGATGAGAGCTGAGCTTTTCACCCAGATGTATGACTTTCAGGAGAGTAGGGTTGAAAGTAAACCCCGGAAGCAGGACAGGCTTGTGGAGCCTCGGTGTCTGTATTTATAAGGAAGTGACTCTCTCTTTCAAGCAGCAGTGTTTGTGCCTGCTTGACAACGGGAGAGTACAACAGAAGTATGAGAGTCTTGGCGGTATTAACTTGCTTCCTGGCAGGCTGCCTGGCTCAGAAGCCTCATCCATGCTGTGAGTAAAATTTTAATGTTTTTAAGCTTTCTTAATACTCAAGAATGTGTATTGTCAATGTACAAATTTGTGAAAGGTTATATTTTGTAATTTCCCACATCTTGTTCCACAACACAGCAAGCCCCCCTCTTCTGACTGGAGCCCTCACTGTGGTGAGTGTTCATTGTTTCCTGAGCACAATATGTGAAAGAGGGAGATGTTTAACTAACTCGCTCACATGTTCGTTCTCCAGTCGACGCAGAATGAAAAGCTGGGGACGTACGCCTCATACCTGTACGACGCACTGGGACAACGGATCCGGATCAAGGAGCTGGGCACCTACGAGAATAAGTCGTTCACCTACGATGCTCTTCTGCTCTTCAGAGAGGTGACCGAAGCAACGTCCCAGATATTTACTTTAGAGGGCAGGCGCTCCTCATCAGAAGAGACAAGTACAATTATTTAATTGAAGTAGAAGCACAGACATCTGCTTCAAAGATTAGTACAACTCAATGTGTAATATTTGAACAAGCTGATTCAGAATATTACAGCATAAGAGTAAGAGACAGAATGGTATGGAAGCCCTGAGAAGACATTATTAAAGTGAAAAATGCCATTCCACCTTACCACAATATCAGTTTAATGTACTACAACGCTTCTGACAACAAAGTCTGTGGCTTAGCTCGAGTAACAGGGTCATGATTTCTGCAGAAACAACGCTGTGGAGTTTTTCAAATGTGTTTTTTTGGTACTCTGAGCACCACAAGCTGAGTGAAGGCTGAACTCTCGGAATATCTCCAACGCTAGGCAATGCACACCACAACAATCTAGTTTGATGAATAGCACAAAAGGAGTGAGCTGCACCATTAAATGTAGTTTTAATTTACAAATTTTCATGAAAATTATTTAACAATTTGAAAAGTGTATATATAGAATAATAACTGACAGTATGACTGTGAAAATGAAAGCTTTTGCATTTTGACTTTTACTCATAACACATGCAGAAAATAGGAATACTATTGTGAAATTACATTTTCAAGTTCACATTATCAGTTAAATAAAGTCTCCAATGGGCTTCCATATATTGGAGCAATGATAAGAGTTGCCATTTGCCATGTTGCTGTGCAGAGGTGAGTATTAAATTATTATGGGAGTACAAAGTTTATGTGGACCTTGCAAATTATTAACATGAGGATTTTGACGCAAGTTATCATCATGTAAATAGTAAGTATGTGTAAATAATTACACTTTATTTATACCCGCTCTCCTTTTCTGGACTGTAGGAACCTTAAGTAACCCTGCATGCTGAGAGTGTAGTGCTCTAGCAGGACAGTAGGGTTTAATGTGTTCTTTAAGATATGATGGTGCCTGACCATAAGAGCTTTGTAGGTGAGGAGAGGAGTTTGAATCCAATTCTGGATTTACTGGGAGCCGGTGCAGAGAATCTTGTACAGGAGAGGTGTGATGTGTGTGAGTTTTAGTCAGAACACATGCAGCGTTCTGAACCAGCTGAGATTTAAGGGATTTATTGGAACAGCCTGATAATAAGGAATTACAATAATCCAGCCTTGAGGTAACAACTGCAGGGACTAGGTTTTTCTGCATCTTTTTGAGACAGGATGGTCCTGATTTTAACAACACAGGTCCACTGTCCTTGTTTGTAGCTTCTAAGTGTCATTTAACATGACAGTTGCAAATGTTAGAGCCATTGCGATATTGAATAACAACTTGCTACAATATTCGTGGGCTGCATGCAGGTTTTTTTGTACATAAATGTAAAATAACAGCTGAGGCAGCACAACCAGACAAGCAGGTTATGTGAGCATGAAATACCACTGGATGGAAGAATCACCTAAAGTCATGTGCTCCAGTGCATCACATGATCCCTCCATCTCACTCTGAATGGAATACATTTGTATCTAATGAAGGCACAAGAAATGATACAATTTTTTTTTTTAAATGTATACATTTTTATCCTCCAGCATGCCATGTATGAGATTAACAACCATGACCAGACATGCAAGAAAAGACCTTTGAAGAAAGACTTTCAACCCATGATCATCCCAAAAGATGCAACTCTGCTGGGCCAGGTTGTTCTGGGCAGCTCATCCGGACCTGGAGAAGGACTCCTAGTCAACACTTGGACGGGAGATCTGCCTGACAAGTCAGGTTAGAGAGCATGGAATGGTTTAACCTGCCTTAACTGTCCCCCGTTCATCCATCCCACTAGTTTTATACGTCTGTTTGCATCTATGATCTTACAGGAAAGTACATGAGTACAGTCACTGAATTCGGCTGCATTCCTGTCAGCACGGTGTACCACACTGACCAGTTTGGATGGGTGCTGATGAGGTTAGTTCATATTCAATCAACACTCAGTAAGGACAGTGTGATGGAGATGGGACTTATGAAACCAAAAACAGCCAAATGATCGTTATGTCTTTCTGTTAACCAGCTTCTTCAACAACGTCATTGGGATCTTGGACCCCAGTGAGCTCAACCCTCCAGACTTCTGCCAGGATGCAGAGATGACGGCTGAAGAGAAGCAGACAGACTTCCTCAGCTTGTTCCTTAATAAGCAATGAGGGCCTCAAACTCATGATTTTAGATAAAAAGAAGTACAGCCACTGAAACGCAGCTTTGTTATGTATGCATCGTTAACTCCTAACAACATGCGTCATTCCATCTCAGACAGAATTCTGCATGTTTTCATATTGACACAAAATAGCCTCTTTCTAACATGCTGATGTTCAACCATGTCATTTTTAATCAATAAAAAACAAATGTATATTTCACCTTGTCTCTGTATTGATAAAATGCAATATTTGGCATTGTAATATTAGCGCAAACGTGGTGCATCACAAGTAGTTCACTTCATATTATGAATCAAGAGTATGCAATGAAGTAATGAACATGGCGACACCATAGACTGTTTATAAGAAGTGGATGTCTTGGCAACGTCGCTCATTGGTTTGTGGATTATGGTCGTTTGATTGGCCGTCACCATCTTGGAATATTTGCAGCCTGTGAAGTAAGTGACCATATTTGGATAGGCGAGGAGCGACGGGTGGATCTGATGAACATAAGCAGCAGAGCGGCCCCCTGAGCAGCAACTGGATCCATCTGGATTCTGGTGTGAAGTTGTAAACAAAGTTAGCAAGTACAGCTCAGTGTTATCTTAGTCATCTTAGTAGCTAACTGTAACCTGTCAATCACAAGGTAGCCCCGCCCTAAAGCATCACCTGCTTTCTGGTCTGTTGGACTCTAAATGGACCATCATTTACTAAATGTACATCATGCTGGATTGAAGAAGACTTGAAACGAGAGATTGAGATAATAATTTAAGTGAGGGTCATTTTGTCACAAGCTTTCATGCAATTGGACTTATTTTTACAACCAGGAGTCTCCCCCTGATGGCCAGCAGAGAGAATGCAAGTTAAAAGGCACTTGGAATATGCCAGGTCAGAAATGTCAACATCCCTGTATTTTTAGGAAACATGTTAAAGTTGGTTTTACTAAATCTGGTTCTGGTTCTTTGTGATGAGAGAAATTATTTTTCCAACCCGCATGTCGTCCCTCTCTCTCTCACCCCTTTCACTCTCGCACTGTCCTCCCGCAATAAAAGGCCATAAATATAACTTTAAACAAACAAAAGGTGTTGCTGAGATGTACGTGGTGTATGACAATATCAGCCTAATTCTTTCACCTGCAATCCCGGCAGTGTAAAACGGACTTGGGAGCATATAAAGTAAATCTAAAAACATAATTCAAAGTGGTGGGTAGGCTGTATGCTGACACAGATAGGAGCAGCTTAAAGCACTTTGAAATGTTACTGTTCTCATGACAAAAGCCCTCCTTATTTTCCTCCAGTGGTCCATCCCATAAATACTGAACAGTCCCCAACAATCTTTTTGAGTCTAACAGGTGTATAAGCCACTGGACTCAAAGAAAACCTGGCAGTGGATGCAGACCCGGAGCCTCGTCTGCTTCCTTATAAAGAAGTGAGCGCTCTGAAGCAGCAGCATATTTGCAGCTGTGTGCCTCAGACAGCATGAGAGCCATCGTCCTGCTTGTGTGCTTGTCAGCGGGCTGCCTTGCTCAGAGACCGAAGCCATGTCGTAAGTACGACAACAGATATCGACTCTATTTGAAAATCAACTTCATCCTCTGAATGTACATGCTGATCGTGCTGTTCCTTTTTTTACTTCAGGATTTATAAAGAAATATGACTGCAACTGTGATGTAAATACCTCATTTATAATAAACACGTATTTTAACAGAATCCCCACGACTGCTGACTGGAGCCCTGAGTGTGGTACGTTTCTCTCTTCACAGTTCACACATGAGAAAACTTATACAACATATTAAAAATACTTTATTCACTCAAAATCATTTAGAGTAACTTTTATTCAATTACTTTTATTTTTCTCCTTTTTCAAGTCCACCCAGAGTGAGAAGCTGACGGCCTATGCCAGGTACAGCTATGATGCACTGGGAAAGCGCATCCGCCTCAAGGAATATGGATTGTATAACAATAAGACCTTCCAACTTGATGTTCTTCTACTCTACAGACAGGTAAGGGCCAACATGGTATTGGTATCTACATTTGGAGATGCCTTGTACAACACAATAATGCCTTCCTATCCCTGCAGGGTGTCATGTATGAGATTAACCATGAGAACCAAACATGTTGCAAGAAGCCACTGAACGTAGACTTCCACCCTCTGAAGATCCCCCACAATGCATCCCTGCTGGGACAGTCTGTGTTAGGCAGCTCCTCGGGTCCAGGACAGGGACTCCTCATCAACACCTGGGTGGGAAAGCTGCAAACAAAGCGGGGACCAGGTACAGTAAGAGGAAGCCGAACTAGAGGAAATGAAAGTCAGCGGGGTCATGTGGTGTACTGTAGCACATGACTGTGATTTTTCTGTCTAATCACTGCACACAAAACTTGCCGATCTGGTTGCGCTGCCTCGGCTCACATGTGACTTGTCACTTTTGTTTTCACAGCGGAGTACATGACAACTGTCACCGAGTTTGGATGCATCCCCGTCAGCACTCTGTTTCGTACCAGTACAAGTGGATGGGTGGTGAACAGGTCAGTGCACTAACACATAAGTGCTCAACAGAAGCTTGTTTGAAAAAATAAATAAATAATATTTATATATAGAGAGAAAGAATAGCAGAACCAAACTCATTGCTGTGAAACAGTTTTCAGTTCAGTTCATACGTTACAGATGTGAAAGCACGTTACTTTCTTACTTCCTCATGAATTTGGGAAATAAACCTTTTCCCTTTCTTGTCAAGAGTTAGGTGACGAGATTGATACCACACTGAACTATATTTCTGTTAACTATGAAGCTTGAGCAAGGAGATGGTTAGCTTAGCATAGCATAAAGACTGGTTAACAACAAAGGGATACTTCACCCATTTGCATTAAGCTTTGTATCGTTATCGAAACCCAGTAGTATTTTTCAATGGTCGTGCATCATTCCCTCATTTTCCCCAGAGACGGAGATCTCTGTGTTTCTATTCTGAAAAAGAGCCTCCAAAAACGCAAATATCGTCATTTTGCATCATTGGAGGCTGCTTTGGTTAGAGGGGGTGAGACTAGAACACTAGTTCCTCATGTTTTAAACACACCTATAGGGGGCAGCACCACTGAGACTACAGACCTGTTACAGACCAGTGGCGGGACCCACTGAGACTACAGACCTGTTACATACCAGTGGGTGGGACCTCACTTGCAGAAAACTAAAAGCAAAATCCGCCATCTTGCTTGGAAGCTTGCACCTGTGGAGCTGTGCATTGTGGGAGTTGTTGTCTTCCATCCACGTGCGGCAAAACGTCACCATCTGCCTTTTCTCGGTCAAGAAGGCACAAAATTCTAAATTTAGACATTTCGACTACATATATGACCCACTTTCAATACAGATCCATGTTTCCACCAGTGAAGTATCCCTTTAATGGTTTCAAGCACTGGTTTGCTAATCTCACCATGTCTTCATACTCTAAACCCCCTGAGCCCTCTGTATTTCTGTGTTCCTGGTTGCAGTAAATTATAGCCGCATCCATCGTTTTTGTCTGGATAAACTCATCATGCGTTTGTTCTTTTCTCTCTTACACCCTCAGCTTCTTCAACAACGTGATCGGACTAGCGGACCCTCAACAGCTCATCCCGCCAAATTTCTGTAAGGACGCCCAGCTGGAGGAAAACCAGGACCCCGTGACCTTCTTCAGCTTGTTTTAAAATGTAATATTCCCAAAACTGTAGTGAACGGTGATGGTGATGACTGTATGCAACTCTTTGCACTGTATTATTTCTTTTTTTCCCCCCCAGTGGCAGTCATTGGTTTGGTAGTTGTCTGTGGGTGGGATTCATGTCATTCAATCAATTTAAATCAACATATAAACTCTTTGAATTGATTATGTGTAACGTTTAAACAGCGCTGCAACAATGTTTAGCTTCATCACAGATACAGCTGATGTGAGTCATGAAGTATAAAAAGATCCAATGTATCGGCATTTCACGCCAGCTCATATCGTCGCAGAAATATATAACCTTGATTTCACAGATTTCAAGATTTCCCAGCCATGCAGCTCTGGAGCAGCACCACGGTGCTTACAATGCTAACATGCTAAAATGCTGGTATGTTTATCTAACATTTACTTATGAGCACTTAAAGCTGAGGCTGATGGGGAATGTCAGTTTTGCAAGCATGTGGTTGTAAACTATATTGAATAAAGTGAAACTGTGTCTTGCTGGTGGAGCCATCATTAATGTCCTAACCGATCAGCTGCTGATAACCATATGTCAGCACATCGGTTGAGCAGGACCAGGGGCGGACTGGCCATCTGGCATACCGGGCATTTACCCGGTGGGCCGACATGCTTTTTGGGTCGACTGCCAACACTTTTTTCCTCTGACAGACCAGGGATTTGTGATCTAATGTGGTGGACCGGTCTGGGTCATAAGGCCAGGGCCGATCGTTGGTCCCAGTCAGTCCCCTGAGCAGGACAGCCAATCAGCAGTAAAAATGATCAATTTAGCCAACTGGAAATATTTAATAAAAGTAGAATTCATGTGAAATGTATACTTGCATATTTTCTTATTTGTACAGGACCGTTACGTTCCCAGAAAGAAAAGCCTGAAGGAGAGGGGTCGCATGTTGGGAAAGTAACAAAATACTGCACAATAACACATATATGGATTTTTAAAAAAGTGACTGGAGAAATAAAGACACGCAGTCACCCAGTGATTCTAGCAACAAAATAATTTGACGCAGAAACAAAAAAGTGGAAGTCACTGGACAGGGGGAACAAAACGCCAAAAACTAAAAACGCACACTCAAGAGTAACACAAACCACTGAGAGCATACTGAAGGTGTCGACCCTCTGGACACAGACCACACACTGATCAGGGATCTGCAACTCCCTTAACCACTGACTGATTGGAGTCAGCTCAGGGAGATCAGCTGTTCATAAATCAGGGGTCCTCCCAGCAAAGCTGCCACTTTGGGCCTCACGTGTCCTGTGGCATTCAGGACCCATGTGTCCTTTTGTGTGGCAGTAGTGATTACTTGTACTGGCTAATTTCAAAGTTGGGGTAGAACAAGAATTAAATGCGATAGGTGGTTTTAAGGTTATGGGTCCGTTGGAAATGTTGACTCGTGAGAGCAAACTCATCTGTTCCATCTTTGCGTTCATTCAGGTTTGTAGTAATCTTCTCATGAACACGCTTGATCTGCTCCAACAAGATCATGTGCATCCTCATTTGTTGAAGCATTATTGCTCAAACTTGAGCTTCATTTCTAGCCGTTTCAACCCCACCTCAGCAGCAGGTTCATCCACACCCTCAACCTCTTCACCCACACTGTCTGACTTAGCGTCACCACTCATCAGTGATCCGTTTCTCCTCTAACAGTTACTACAGCCCTTTTAATGGCGTCCATTCTGCTTCCTGCTGTCACATTAATGCCAAATTGGTGAGCGACTTGCAGACATGATGCCTTTTTGCAGAAGTTCAGAGCCTCCCCAGATGGATTCTCAACAAATGAGTCTAACCTGAGACTCCATAACCAACACAATACCTGCAAAACACCCATATACCAGACGAGCCCCCGAGCTTTACGTTCCCAGAAATGAAAGCCTGAAGGATAGGGGTCGCAGGTCGGGAAACTAACAAAACACTGCACAATAACACAAATATCAGTAAACTAGTGGGATCAACAAAGGTGACTGGAGAAATAAAAACCCACTGACTATCAAAACGACAGACAAATCAAATAATTGAGTCACTGGACAGGGGAAACAAAATGACAAAAAAAAATAACACACACTCAAGACACTCAAACCCCAGAGAGCCAACTGAAGGTGTTGACCCTCCGGGCGCACACACACGCTGATCAGGGATCTGCAGCTCCCATATATAACCTCTCTGACTGATTGCAGTCAGCTGAGGGAGATCATCACAGGTGCACCCTCAGCTCCTGATCACCTGTGATCCAGATCTCCCCAAAGAGATCCGCAACAGGACAAACCTCTGTGACGTGGAGGTGCATTTTAAATGTTGGTAAACTGCTGAGAATGTTCTAGCAAAGTCATTAAAGCACAGAATCAAAGGATAATAAAGCATTTTACCTTCAAATGTTGTGCATATTAGAAGAATCATGTCAATGTTTAAACCCTGACTGGATTATTGGGAGACTTTTTTTATTGGTCACTGACAAATCAAAGTTTATACAATCTGCTTCAATTGAATTGGCGATCATAAAGTGTGATTGTTGATTATCCTGTCGTGTACTTGATCAATGATTTGATTGATGGTTTAGCTACAAATGTAGAACATAATGGGGAAACTCATAGAGTTATCAGAGAAATATTAAGTGGCATTTTGAAAAAAATCTGGGTAACAATGTTGGTTATAATTTTCTGACTGTTTAAAACTGACCGAAGAATAACAGTTGGTAGGGTAACAGGAGGCTTAAATATATGCTTTTAGGGAACAAAGGTTCATAAGAGAGGCACCACAGCAGCACTCGGTCCAAACACAATCTCTTCTGTCTTATTTTCACTGACATTAATCATTTTTGATGATGAACCTGGAGCAGAGCCTCCGTCACTCTGTTAGTCAGGAATTAACCAAGGAGACACATCAGGATGTGAAATCAGCTCTATTGAACACACAAACCAAACCAGATGGTAGTGCAAAGTTGTACAAACCAGCATGGATTTAAAAGCTAATTTCTGTTTTATTTACAAAACACTGACGCTGCCATGTGACATGCTGGTGAAGACATGCGGCTAGCCAATAGATGGCAGTGGAAAACAAGTAATGACAAAGGCACTCCCAAATCTTGGCACATACAACTCTTAAAAATAGATTTGAAGTGCATCAGAACTGTTTGTCTGTGTACCTTTTATTAATTACTTTTTTTTACAATCATGTTCAGTATAATAACATTATGATCATCCAGATGGAGAAAGGTGCTATACAACAGAGCGAGGAGTCACTTGGTAGCAGTAGTAAGACATTCCCCGTAGCTCTCCAACCTCCTGCACCCCAACATCTACTGCTATCACCCCCGCCTCCCGGGCCTCCGTCTCCAGCCACAGCAGCCTGGAATCAGGGTCCTCATCGGAGAACTGGAGCAGGGATCCTGAGGTCCTCAACACCTTTAAACACTGCTTCAGCATCATACAAGCCTTCCGTTTCCCTTCCTTGGACCTCAACATGGCGTCTATGGTCCCTTTATCAACTATGAGGTCCACGCTGCTACAAGCATAGTGCTGGTGAAGCTGTGTGCAGTCCAGCTCCACAACCTCAAGCCGAGAAGAAGGATCGTGAGGTTGAAAGGCTTTGGCTTGGATGTGTTCCCGCATTAGCCGCACAGCGACGGGGGAAATGTCGGCACAAGTGACCCGGACCGGGAGAGGAGAGTGTCTGTAAATACAGGGCCCGATAGCAGAAGTGCCACAGCCCATATCCAGGACCTGAAGCAGAGCATCTGGCTGGGGCTTGGTCTGCAAGAGGGGCATGATGAAGTCCCGGACAGCATCGAAGCCAAAGAACCACTCAAAGTTTTTGAAAGTGGTTGTGCTGCTGCTGCTCTCGGTGTAGAAGCGGTCCCAGGTTGCTTTCTTATCCATGTTTTCAATCAGCTCAGCTGGGCAGAAACACACACACATTAGTTAGTGAACATTAGCAGATACAATAATCTCAGTGCCTGCATGGTCATATATTGAGGGACTTTTTGCTAAACTTGATTGTAAATTTGTAGTTTCCTTACTCCTTTTCTTAGGCCATAAGAAACCACTCAACTCCGCATAAACATCTACCAATTTGACAAACTTTGATTTCAAGTTTCTCAAATGATTCACATTTCTCATCAAATATAATAAATAAAATAATAATAATAAAATCAACACACTTTCAGTTGCCAGTTCATTGGGTAAACAGAGCTTAAAAGAATGCAGTCCTGCAACAAATCCGGTTTTGACAGATGTATAGATGTGTCCAGGCTGTTTGTTTGGACTGCATCAGTTTTAGCTTGGTGGCGCTAATAAACTGGTAAATTTGGTGCACAACTTTGAAGGAGACTTGACGTTAACTTTCGCGTCTCCTACGTATCCAACTTAAAGTACTTGATGAATTTCTCATCGACACAACGGTAACTCACTTTAAGCAAAATGACAGCTTCCTAAATCCGTCTACGGTGCCTATTCCACCGGTTTGTCACACATGACGTCAGAGCTAGCTTAACCTCCTGGAGCTAGCTTACGAGCTAGTTGACCGCAGTAGCGCTGCCATGAGTTACTTCACGCTAAAATACACAGAAGCATGAATGTTAGATAATGCATGTCGGTCAGAACGCACTTGTTAGAGAGGAGTGATGCCGCAGTACACACGCTGCGACGAGCCTCCTGCCTGACAACGTCAGCGACTTCGTGAACGGAGACATTTCTCCTCGTCTTCCCCCTTCTTGTCAAACGACAGAGCTCTCACTCTGACCGACTTTCTTGGTACCATGAACAGCAACTATTGGCGCCACCTGAAACCAAACGCGGATAGCATCTGCTTGTTGTTGCAGCAGAGGACATCTTTGATCAGAAACGACTCGCCTTGCGCATGTGTAAATTCAGGTGACGTCACACATCATCCTGGTCGTAAACAAAAGCAGCTATTCCCCTGTAGTCATTTCAGTACACCACTTATTGTACACCCAAGCTAAATATGCCCGTCCCCTCGGCAACCATTTGGCATGTAATAGCAGGTGAGCACAGGTGTAATTGGTCAAATTAATTATGGTCCCTTTCTATTTAATGTCCCTGCATGCACAATAACAGGGCACAGCAAAGAGCCATTGGAAATAATGGGTTTCAGAGTGCAGCAATGCTGTTCGCACGTTGTGTGAAAGGCAAGTAACCAATAGTCTTAAAGGTTGATTTTGTTCCTGATAGTTAGTGTCTGCTACTGCTACAAATGCATCTCTGTCAAAATACAACAGTATGTTAATAGTATGGGATTTTTTTAATATTTTATTTATCTCGCTTAACAGAAATTGTAATTTTTTACTTTAATTTTTCTCAAAAAAATGCAAGCGATTGATAATTTAGCTCATTTTGTTGCAAACCAGAAAAAAAAACACAAGAAATAAGATGTAAATCCCTTTAATAAAACTCAATGAAACGCAGTGTAACAAAGGAAAAGAATCCAACATAAAGCAAGTAGATAACATTTACAACCACAAAAGAAAAAAAACCTGTACAACTCTAAATGCCTGGAGTCACTTCTATTTTTCCAAAGATTTTTTAATTAACCATTGTGTGATGGCTGAGGATAAACTGGGGAGTTTGGGGCGAGAGGGGTATGGGAGGCATGTCATGTGATTTTATCTTTTTTTTTATATACATGAGTGTAATCTCATACACAGATGTATGCTTCATCAACGTGGCTGCTGAAGGGTTTTTTTTTTACCCCGCTGCTGTATCGTACAGCAGGAGGAGAATGAGGTGGGCGGTGGCCTGGAGTGTTATTTGTACAAGATGTCGTAATGGCCGGGTCTATAGAGGAGGAAGATGCGTGGGTCGCCGCCTTCAGGGAAGACGTGGTGATTGACAGTCCCGCCCTCTCCTCTATCCATGTACTCCACCAGGATGGATACGTCCAGGGCCTGGGCCAAGGCGATGATGTGAATGTGGTCACTTTCTTTAGACATAGGCTCTACCTCCTAAAGAAAAAAGAAAAAACAAGTACAGTTAATTTGTTGTCAAAGAATTTAAATGGTTAGATATTTAACACTGTAGTCATACATTTTCTCATTCGTAGGGAAGGCTGGTTATGGTTATGAGACCCAGATTGGTTTCTCAGGAACTAGAAGTTCATTTTAATTTCATCAAAGTGACGTTTTTAAAAGCATACCTGCTGACAGAACTCCTTGACAGAGCGTCCTCCCTCTATGAAGTGCTGAAAGAAGCCATACTCTCGCTGCAGGTAACCTGAGGTGAGCAGCCGCAGGTACACGACCACATAGTCTGACACGTTCTGGTCGTTGAAGGAGTTCAGCAGCTCCTGAAGGCTCGGCTGTTTCTCACACAGTTCAATCAAGTCCATGAACTTGGGAGGAAGAAAACATTTACAACATTTAGATGGATGCGTACATGTCCAGCTTGCCAAATTACTGTCTAACTGGCCAAATACAGTGCGTTTGTCTGCTCCAGGTCACAAAATATATCCTATATTGGCAGACGACCATTCAGAGTTGACAGGGCAACGAGCAAATTAGAGTTAACAGCGTCACACACTTAATTCAACAGGATACACAATATACTCTGTGTACCCTCAGACTTAAAACCAGAAAAGGCCATGAATTTAGTCATTTTTAAAAGCTGCTACAGAATGCCACCTCAATAAACAAAATAATTATTATATATAATTATAATAACCAGATTATTTGCTGCTTGAGTATTTAAGGAAAAACTTCTGCATTCAGGTTCGTCAATTAGCAATAAACAATGAATGTCTTTTTTTTCTTGTACAAGAAACTCACAGTATTGTGAAAGTCTTCGATGGTAAACTCGGTGAAGCCCTCGTTAACCAGGTCCACTTTACTTTTAGTTGCAACTGCTTTGAACCTGAAAAGAGAAAAAAAAACATGGATTTAATCATTTTGGGAATATAACACCACCATAGTGTTCTCTACACCTGACAGATGCATATAAAACGTTCTTAGTAGTGAAAAACTTTGAGGAAAATGGTGCCAAATGTCGGTCGTTGATGGTCATTGCGTTGTTGCCTTAGAGTAGGTATGGGACGATATAAAACTATGTCACGATTATCCAGGCCAAAATAATTGCGTTTCAGCTTCTTAGAAAACAAACATTTTTATTGAATAACAAAAATTATCATTTTTTGGGGAAAAACAGCAAAACAATCTGAAATAAGATGATCATAAATCATAAACGCCTCCCTATAATTTTAAATCATGCTCTATTTTTCTCTCACCTGTCATGATACCAATCTGGACAGCTTATTCAAGTCCCTCATAACAATATTTATCCTGAAAATTGACCACGATCAACTTATTGCAAGTGTTTTGTCACAATCGTGCAAAAAATAGCTATATTGTGCCATCCATATCTGCAAGCAACATCTAAAACATTTCAACACACGATCCAAAGTATGGTTGGTTTCCCGTATGCTCATGCAGCGCTGCTAAAATTTCACACAGTCATTAAAATTCTCTGCTCTCGTGTTTCACCGAGTGCGGTGAAGCTTCTTCTCTCACAGTAACTACTCACTTTTGAAGCTCTTTGCTGTCATCTAGCAGCGACTCGAGATGTGCGAAGCCGAAGGCTCTGTAGAAACAGTTCCCATCTGGTCGCGTCTTACGAATATACGAGTATTTTTTGTGTAAGTCCTGCAACAAAACAAGAAAAGATTATACAAAATGAAATGCAAAAAAAAAAAACTGTTTGAGTACTCGGGTGGGGATCTTTGGGTGTCTTAGAATTGATTTTCAAAACAAAACAATTTACCATTCAAAATAGATTTTTGAATTAGTCCATGCTTCAGGATCTACTCCAGTCCTCTGAGCTAACAAAGGTGGTGTGGCAAATTATCGCATGAGAGCATAAGATTATATAATGTAATTTTTTTTAAGTGAAACTGATTAAAATAATGTAAATCGCAATAACATAATAAGTCATACAAAAAACAAAAATGGTATTACATAAATAAAATTGGTACCATTTCATAAACCTGCACAAATAAAATAACATCATGAATATTTCTCAATTCACACTTTCTCAGTGGTTACAACATTACATCATAATAAGATGTACAAAAATCAGCCTTCATTCTCAACTATGCTGTACAAACAATTGCTTTCAATGAATACAGGCCTAGCATTTTACTGAGTGTAAGAGCTAGTGTTAGCAGTGGCACTGCACACGGTGAGGCAGAAAACAGCGTTTGTTATGAAGTTATGAATTGATTTAGAATCTTAGAAAATAACAATTGCGGTTTATACACAAATTGATTTTTTCCACCCCTTTTAAGCACATAAGCAACATAGAGTTTGTTTTGTTGCTCTAGATAAAATGAAACCCTGGTTGGTCTGTGGAGGAAATGCAGCCCGATGTGGGTGCAGTAACCACAGATAAGGTGGTGTGGTTTGACTGACCTTGATCTTCAGCTGATAAACCGTGTCATCCTCAGCGTATTCCCTCTGCAGCACCGCAAGGTCCTGTCTGTCTGACACTAAAGGACTGCTGTTGGCTATCTAGACACAAACACACACAAAATCAATGAGCGCATGCACTGGAAGAAACTTAACTCATAGGCATCTCTTCTATGCATTTATACATTTAATTCAACAGATATTCCTCTGCAGATTTAGATGCATTATGTTCATGTTATAAAATAACTAGTTTTAGTTAATTGTGCAGTCTAGTTTCATAGTTATCTTCAATGTTAATGATTACAAAATTCTATTTCATCCATTTCAAAAGTTAGATCAGATAGTCTGGGTTATGAAAGAAAACATAAATTGTAAAATGAATAAAGCCAAATCTGTTGGACACCTTCCACGGTGTATCCACATATAAGCTTTCTGGATGTTTAACTAAGAAAATGAATGGAATCTAGAATCGGTTTCTCACCTCCTGCTGAATTCTGTCCTGTTGAGCAATTATGGCCTCGTCATATGCGAGGCAGTTCACTCCTACAAGAGAAGGGGGAGAGATTAATAAGGCTTCAGGAGAAAATACTCCAAGAAGAGGTGGACAAGCCTCGTGACAGAAATTGCATTTGGATTTTAAAAACTCATCAACATCAGATCAGAATCAGTGTTTATGGTGCAAATCAGAATGAAAAATGTACTTAGAAATGGCATATACACCCTGTACAGCGTTTGTATGCAGGTGTTATATTCACCCATGCAGCCTAAACAATGCAGATGGATTATTTTGAAACATGGGATTTTGTCTTGAATCGCGATAAAAGACAACTCAATTGACAGTGATGATCTGAAAAACGTACTCATCATGGTAGACAAGAGAAAAATAGAATCCAATTTCAACAACAAAGGGTACATAAATACAAATAAAAATGTTTATTTATCCTGTATTTATGCAAGGACACCTTATGTATTATGATCATCTTATTTAACATTATTTTATTGTTTTTTCACCAAAAAGGGTATTCTCTATAAAAAAAAAAAGATGTCTTATCTGTGACATAATAAAACATATTTGTTAATTAATGTAATATGATACCAGGATGTTTTGTGTCATTTTATGAGTTTGAAGCATATTTTTAATATTTATCGGGATAATATCGTTAATTACTTGGGCTTATCATGAAATACAATTGTCTTATGTTCTATTGTGACACTATCTATGCACCTGCAGCACGTGTTGCAATTGTGATTTCGTCACAAACAAGCCACAATTTAACACTTTTATTTGATTCTAATATATTCGTTCATGCATGCACAACAAATCTGGCTGTACTTTCGGTTGGCAGAACAACCTGTAGCTCCCTGGTTGCAGAAACGGCACGTGCTTTCAGTGACACCTCATTAAATTATATAAAATATTGTACACAGATCTGCTTATGACTATTCATGTGTCTATTGTTTTCCTGACACTAAAAGGAGACAGGTGAGTTGCCCCGGTTGGTGTAACCGACATTGCACTCACGTAAATAAAATAATATATCGGTTGGGTAAGTATTAAAAAAATGTAATATAATGAAGACGATAACAAAGCATTCACGAAGATCAGCCACATTTCCATCACATGCATTCACAACAAGCAGCCACAGCCGCATTCGGCCACAGTCAGCAGTTAACATCCAAACAAGTTAATCCACAGCAGCGAGCGTTGCTCAGCTCAACTTGGCTAGCTCGACCTGAGCGAAAACAAAACACGTTCTAGTCACGACGAATGTGTCGTCTTGGCAACCGAAACGAGGGTGTCCTATATTCCATATCAAGCCTATGCTTTGAACATTTTCCTAAGTCAAAAATTCCCTGACTGTCACTAAGTGTCGTCCTGTCAGTAACTATACAAGCGTTTTCTCTTTGTGTAGCAATGGTAGCTAGCTAACGTTAGCCAACAAGCTGTGGCCCGTCTCCCCCTCACCGCTGCATGTCAACCGCCGTCCCCGCGGAGAGGGCAGCGGCTGAGACGCCACACGGACACTCGCTTGGGTCTGGGCTTCACTCGCAAGAGAAACGACCGCGCTGCTAGTTGGATATTTTGTGTTATAACGGTTTCTCTCACCCTCCACCTCTCCCTGTGATGATTCCTGCTGCTCCTCCGCCATCTTAGCTATCGAGATCTGTTTCCTCCTTCTGCATGACCTCATTCATTACACACTTCCGGGCGAGTCTTATTTGTGTGTGTTGGGTTGTAACAGTGGTAGACCTTTTTATGTCAATGGCCCTTTTAACAAAATAGGCTTTCAAAACATCTGTAAAAACAGTCTTGGTTAATCTGTAAAGCACAGTTTCTTGTTGTGAACGAGACTCCTTATAATTACAGGGCTGCTAACTTATCAAAAAACCTTGGAGTGAGATTTGGTGGGGCCAACCAAAATGTTGCTGCATACACAGCATTTTTTTTTTTTTTTTTTTGGCCCATTACCACACAGAAAAAAATGTTTTACTAAAGTTTATCAGTGGTTCTCAATGTATTAGCCAAACTAAGAGTGTAAAAATAGGCTAGAACCTATTGACCCAACAGTAAGACACAGCATGGCTCATTTTGTGCATGTTTACTTTGGGATTCTGTATAAAAAAAAGTAATCAAATACGAAACAGATATGCAACTTGTTGCAAGAAACATTTAAGTAAAAATAAAAAACCTCATAAGCTAGGCCCGGTGACAAACACTTGTAATGTTGGAAGAAAACCCTGATGGTCTCGGCCCCAGATAACTAATAACACAATAGATTTGTTTTGTTGTTGGATGGACACTTCAGTGTGAGAAATCGGGCGTGTGGCGTGAGAGTGTGTGAAGCCAATCAAGGACCAAGGCTAGAATACCAATCATCCAAAGTGGGTAACCTCACCAAGGACCCAGGACCCTTAGGGGCCACACTGTGTATATGATTAATTGATTTATTTGATTCATTTATTGGCTTGTGATCATTTGATATAACTGCAAATGTGTTTGGTAAGGGCTTGTTTGGCACAACTTAAGTTATAACAGCCATGCGGTGTCCCTAAGCATTATTGATTATGTCCTGTCCTGTATGGCTCTCTGTCAAAATATAGTTTTAATAGCTTTTTTGTTGTTGTTCCAACTGACAATCACTAAGCATAATATAACAGAACACATATGTATGGATGAGGATGGATGGAGGCCCAAGGCTCATTGTGTCCTGAGTAGTTTAATACAGCCTTGCCCAGAGCACTTATATCATATTTTTATTAATGAACCCCTGCAAAAAATAATACGACAGGAATCTCAATAGGCAATTCTCTAGCAATAAATATCAGTGTAAAGTCCCCTTATTTAGATAATCCAGAAAAAAAGTTTTAGTTGGTATCAAAGCTTTACAAAAACATGCACTTTTATTTCCCATCAATACAATCGCATACCCATACATAGCCCTTAAAATACAGGAAGTGCCAGGCAAGTGACCAGGAAGATCATCACAGTGGAATGAAGAGTCTCTCATAGTTCTGTAAATTGCAGTAGGCTCATTCAGGTCCCTGCACTTTCCAGCAGTACACACCAGGGGGCACTGTCTGCCGCAAACACAACCTGCATTAACTCACAATTCCACTTATCTGCTGCTCTTACCTGTTGGCTGCCAGTCAATCAGATATGGCACACTGCCTTTGCCACAAACTGTCTCATATTGTTGTACTTACAGAAAGTTACATGAATCAAAACATTAATACATGTGTGGAGAACTAAATAATACTTCATATTTGCCAAAAAGCAAATGTGATTCTTTTCTTTTTTTTTAATAGTTTCCCTTTCCATATCAGGGCTGTAACAGAACCCACTATTTCTATTTACAAAATGTATCTATTATTCATCTACAGCCAAATAATACATGCTTGGTTTGGCTGGAATGTTGGGGGGTTTCCATCAGGTCAATGTACAGATCTGGTCGGCTATGACCACATTTGTGGCAGCTTTCTGGTGTCCGTGGTCTCTAGTGAGTCCAGATGTATTCACAAAAGTAGCACACAATCAGTAGAAAAAATAACACACGCTAACTTTTCTCAGCTTCCATCCACTGAGTATGTGTTTGTGTACACAACATATATACACTATTATTTATTTAATGTGTGTGATGTTAAATATGTAAAAAAAAGTGTTAAAACTAAAGCCAGAGCAGGATATTTGGATTATGTTTCTGCTTTATGTGTATGCTAATTTCCTATTTACTGTATTTATTATTTGGATTTAAAAAAAAATAGAATAAAACATTTTGGAGTAATTGCATATTTGTACAGATATACAGATCATTACAGGTACATGACATATTAGTCATATTTTGACTGTATGAAGTCTTTATCTGATCCAAAGTGCTGAAAGTCAAAGGCACAAGGACAGCAAGACGATAAGGAGGTATGCATGTTGCAGGTGTGGAACGGCAGGAACAACCCCCCCAATGGTCTGGATCAGATCCCAAACCGTGTTCAGGGAACTTAACACAAGCACAGTTACTGATACACTGAACACCACCAGCATAGACCCATCCTCAGCACAGAGGTGTCACAATCACCAACTTTCCCACAGCCTCCTCTACTGCTCCCGCTTTTCCTGATTTCCTCCTCTAGGTTTCGGGGCCCCACCATAAAAGGTCAACTGTTACTGATACTGTATTGCAAAAGACGGGCAAAGAATGTTGTCTACGATTAAACGCTGCCGTAGCTGCACTGGAAATATTGCGTCATTGTCTTGGTTTGTGTCAGTAATCCTGGGAATACACAGCGCACTGTTGATCAGGCAGAAATGTGATATCCAGAAATGTCCAGTAGATGCTTCAGAGTAGATTTTCCCCTCATTCTATTGCACCACGTTCCCACACAACAAAGAAGATGCAGCAGCTATGTGCAGATTTGTTTCGTAATTGTGTTGCATTCAATTGCATTTGAACAGCCTCCAAGACGGCAGGTGAGCAGTTTTGCAGTTTCCCATGTAATTGTCCAGTTGCCCGCTAAACTATCTGGGCCTTGTGGATCAGGGAGGCATGGGGACTGACCACAGAGGGGCTTGGCCGGGGTTTGGGTCTGAGTGTGCCGTTAGTCTGCTGATAGCGTGTGCTGTGAGCCTCGGACACCTGGGAGCTGTTCGTCTCGCTGTCTTGGTCGTCAGGATGCTCCTGACTGGCGGGGCCCCCCAAACCTTCATCCACTTCATCCTCATCATCGGTTACCGGTGGGTAGATTGAGCCCAGAGGAGGGTGCTGTTGATTCTTGGTGACGCTTCCTGGCCGTGAGTCCCCATCAGCCGGGATAATGGCGTTGCCGTTCAGCTGTCGGACGATCTCGGTGGACTGTACCATCGGGAAGGCTGTCGGCGTGAGAGGAGGGTGGAAACGGGTTTCCTGCTGCAAAGATGGAGCAGACACATTCCTTAGTTGCATCATCACGAGGTGTGTACGCAGAGGTTAATAAGCTGAGCGAGATCCATCAATCGGGCTTTGACTTGCCCAAGAAATACACATCCACACACTTACTAAAGAAATAGTGCTGTTTCTCACGTATGTCTCCACTCTGAGTCGGTTCTCCTCGTCTCTGTCCAAAGTCCTGTCTCTTCCCCTTCGGGAGTTGTTGTGCAAGACTGGTCTGCCCAGGTAGTCGAACGCCCCCCCTGCTCCCCGTCCACCTGAGATAGTAGATCGGCTGTCATGGCAGTGAGCCTGCTCCTGTCAGCACAGGGAGACAAACATTGATCAGTATCACCCTCGGCTGTAGCCATCATGACGTCCCCCATTGGTTTGTGGACGACGGTTTTGAAGCCTAGAGTTTGGCATTTTGACCGTCGCCATCTTGGATTTTTTGCAACCATTGCACGGAAGTGGAGGAGCTTCCATAATTCAAGGTAACCTTTACAGTTAAGTGTTCAAATAATTTTAGTAGCTTATTGCATTAGTCGCACGGTAGCAACGCCATGGTGGCAGCCTGTCAACCACAAGGTAAAAGCATCCCCTACTTTCTGGTCTGGTGGACTCTAAATGGACCATAATGTACTAAATGAACATCATGCTGGATTGAAGAAGACTGAACTAGAGATTGAGACCATAAACTCATGTTTACTGAGATAATAAATGAAGTGATACGTTTTCTTATTGACTTCATGCAATCAGACTTGTTTTTGCAACCAGAGAAGTCGCCCCCTGATGGCCAGTTGAGAGAATGCATGTTTTTAGGCACTCCTCTCGTCAGAGTGCTGCCTGGTATTCTCTCATACACTAATTAAGTGCACAGATTGTAGTAGTGTCATTTGCACCTTTAATTTTATGAAGCAGTGTTCATTTGAGGCAGGTCAAGTCATACCAAGATCATTTTCTTACTAATCTGAATTAATTAATCATAGCAATAGTTCCACATATTGGAAATGTTCTTTCTTGCCAGGAGTTAGATGAGAAAACCGATCCTACTCTTATCTTACTCTTACTACCCGTATCTGTGTGATAAATATAAAAATACAGCCAGGCTGCAGAGGGAGACCGCTCGCCTGGCTGTAATGGTGGTGACAACAGATATAATCACTGCCTAGATCACATCATCAAGATATGGAACGCTCCCATGAATATGAATTACTTGTTACCACCAATGACATTTTGAGCATCTGGCTCAGGGTTTGGCAACCTTTTAGATATGAAGTGACATAAGTTTTCTTGTTAATCAGTGTGCCGTGTCAACATTAAACTTATACCATTAAGATCTATTAAGACACCGTATCAAAATGTAATGGATCTGTCATTTTATTCCAACCATAAAGGCAATGTGCAGGGTTAAAAAACCTTTTGCTAGTGCGCCATTGGTCAATCTACCACGTGCACGTGTGCCGAAGGTCGCCTACCCCTGATCAACACAGAGACACACCTAAAATACATACGATACCAGGCAGGTCATCATACATAGATTGATAAATACATCACATTTCAAATCTATGCCGACAATCACATGATCACACCTGTCACTGTGTGATATATCAAAACCATGATGCGTATCATGTGATGCCAGGTGCTCTATCATGTGACCTGGCCTAGTATTTGTGTAGGTGTGTCTCTGTATTGTGTTGTAGATGCTCAGAATGTCACCATTGGTAATCAATGAAATGTTCCTGGTCTTATCTAGTCTGCAATTTCTATGTTTTTCAATCACACCAACCAATGCAGTTTTTAAAATCCAGACCAAAAACCTTATTGTTTATAAGTGTTTCAAAAAAAATGTTGTTTCATTATTAATATAACACTTTTCATTTACTTATTCCATAACTTTTTTTCTGAGTTGTTTTAACTTTTAATATATTTGTTCTAACTCTGTGTTGCATTGTTTTAACTTCTCTGAACCTCCCTCTGTGTATGGAAGTGGATTCAAAATAAAATGATCTTGAAATACAAGAGCCACCGAATATCGGATGGTTTTAGCAGCTAAAGAGTAACATCTGGGTGCTAAAGGCTCAGAACCTCTAGTCTTATTTAAGAATAAAACAGAAAGCCATGGTTCAGGTCAGCCACTTTACACGCGTTTGAGAAGACGAATCAAGTTTCTCAGCTTTCCTCACTTTCTGTTTTATGAAATGATACTCTAGAAACAAACGCCTGCATACAGAGTTAGAAAAGTCTACGTAGACTGACCCCGAGGGAGGACATGCTGGTCCTTATGATTCCCTCCACCCTCAGAGGAATGTTTTCTTCTGTCTGCAATGAAAAGAAACAGACGGCTGGATTAGATGCGGCGATGGAAGAAGTCTGTGCACTTTGAAAACTTCTCATTTGACACACGGTATAAGGTTTTCATCACAGCACAACTTCTAAAGGGGAATCTTTGACTGTGTGGAACATATGGGACCAGATACCGGAATCAGGTCACGCACAGGAGACAACACAAGATGCCGCTGCAGTAGGACAGCGTGCTCAGTGTGAAAGGAATAATTCAGTAACAATACCGTTCCTCTGGCATCTGTGCTGACAGAGTTCATCCTCCTGAACGAAGCTTGCCTGGAGAGAGTGAGAGTGCTGATTTCCTCCCTGTGACAAACGACACACAGAGAAAGCCATATCAATGATTCACTCTGAATTATAAGTTTTAATGTAGTTCATTCTGCATATTTTTCATTTTCTAGTGCGTTTTCATGCATATTCTTTGCTGTTATATTGCACGCATTTATATAGTTGATGATTTATCCACTGAGTTTGACACGCTTTGCTCCTCTAATCCTACTTAAAACTCTCCAGTGTTGTAACTGTCAGCGGTAACATGCTTAATAGCCTTGATTTGCTACGTTCTTAGTTGTTCTTATTGGCTCTATCTTCCCTGCGGAGGTCATTAAAGTTCCATCTCATCTCATCTTAATTAAAAAATAAAAAATCTCAACACACTTCCTCTCGGTGAGCTCCTTCTCCAGCTTCTTGTTCTTGCGTTTGTGATGACAGATGACGACGATGATGATGACGAGCATCAGGATCAGCAGCCCCCCGGCCGCACCGCCGACGATGATCATCAGCATGTTCTCCATCGTGCTCTGCTTCTGGTGAGAATCTGTAAGGAGGAGACCAAGGAGGGGCGTTGGCAGGATTAGACGTATGTACGTGTCTGTCCTCAGAGTTAAGTCTTGTTTATGTGATGTTGACATTGACATCATCTACCTGCCACAGCGATCTCCACCTCCGCCTTCCCGATGCCCACGTCGTTCTTTGCCACGCACTGGTAGGTGCCTCCATCTGAAGAGCTTAGGGGTCTGCTGAAAGCCAGGGTTCCATTGGGGTGGAGGGTGATGCCTTCAGGCAACTCACTGTTCATCCTGCAAACAGGACAAAACAAAGTTACATGACATGCATTAACAATTGTGCCATGGGGGACATTCATGACTTTTTAATTTTTGGCCGTGTTAATGCATACAACATACATTTTGGAAAGGGTACAAGGTTTTGTTTTTTTTTCCATATTTTGGCAGTTCAACATCAGCTTCTATAATATGTCGAGATGTTGTTGATTCCACAGCTGTCTCAGCATGAAATCAAGCATTCTGTTGTATCAGGCTTTCAGTCTAGAGCCCTGGCCTCAATAATGTAAAGTTTAGTGTTTTCCACCAGACTGAGTCATTTTCTCATGTTTGATTGCCCTATGGTGCAAATAACATGCATCGAAATGAATATTGTTGGTAATTATTAACACATCCCAGACTTTTGGAGGGTCGTTACTTTTTCAATTCAATTCAATGTTATATTATTTGCCTCAGCAGGCAAGGAGGAAAAACTCCCTAAAAGCCCTTTTAACAAGGTTTTAACAAGGGAAAAAAGGAGTAAACCTCATGGCCAACAACTGAGAATGGTTCCCTCTCCCAGAAGTGCAAAAGATGACGCTTGTACAGAATAAACAACAAACATTACAACATAGTCAATCCATATGACAGAAATGAAGCATATAATGAGAGCAGTAATAGAAGTAGTACAAGCAGCAGTGGATATAATATAATGATGATAATAAGAATAAAGCAGAAATAGAAATTCATCATTGAGAGAGGCAAAGCTGCATTTGTTCACATTAAATCGTTTTCAGTTCGGTCATATTTCAATAATGCCTCTAATTGTTTCAAGCTATGATTCCTGGCAGCGTGACTCAGCGGGATGTTTTCCATGAGCAACACAGTCCAGGATGTCGCCTCAGCCTTGTTTTTAGCACATTTGATATAATCAGCTGGAACAGACTTGACCTTAATGTTAGCCTTACTGCTGTGAACATGAATCTGCACTGCCTGATTAATATATTAATTAATACGGTTCCATTCCCAACTCATTAAGTGTCTATTCCCAGAGACTACACTAACCCCTACCACGAGCAGAAAAGAGTCTGATACACCTCCATGATAACATCTTACACAACACCACACATTCGGCCTCCTCTTCAGACCCCCCCACTCCCACCCCTCTCATCAGCCGCTCAGCCCTTTCCCTTTTTCCTTCTCATCCCCCCTTCCCCCCTCCTTCGTGTGAAACTGCTTAATCTGTCTGCTCTCTGCACAAGCTGCAACACGACACTGTGACACCAACTATTACTTCACCCGCCGCCTTTTATTGACAGAGCCAACAGGTTCGCCCGCTGCTGCAGCCGCGGCCCACTGTGTGTGTGTGTGTGTGTGTGTGCGTTCATGTGAAATGCCTGCATGAGTAAGGAGAGTTCGCTTGTAACAAGGGATTTTCAGTGCAGATTTAGTTGCGTGTGTGTGTGTACATACATGCTAATTCATGAGTGTTTACGCCCGTGCGTCTGTTCAGCCTTACTCAGAAAATCTCTGGCGAGGTGTGTTCCCGTGACTAACAACAAGTAATATGCACATCATCCCCTGTAAAAACCACTCCAATCAGAAGAAACCTCGCCAAACGTTGACTTTCTGTACATTTCTGTCCCCCCCCCCCCCCCCCATCTGTGTGTAAGGAATTTCTCCCTTGGGGCCTAACTGTCACTTCCCATCATGCCATGGGAGACTTCCAGTCCCTTTTTTTGTGGCTCACATTTTTTCTCGCCAAACTCTTACGCCACACCCTGAGAAGATAATAAAGCACTGAGGGAATCGGCTTAGAGATTACACCAGGTGACTCAGGCAGAAGAAGCCAGTCAAACCCTCTTCTGGGCTTAAAGCTTGGCAGCAATGTGTCGCATTTTTATACGACACGTGCAACATGCAAAACTATCAGTTTCCAGTGAGGAAGCAGAATCAAGAGGTGACAATGCCAGGATTTGTTTGGTTAAGTCATGTGGAAAGGGTGGAGAAGCATTCACACGACATGGTAAACAATTAACCTCCATTATATACCGTAAGTGACCAGGACACATTCACTTCATAGTGACTATGTTGTTTGAAGCAGGGATTCTGGGTCTCAATCATAATAGAAGCTTATTATCATTTGTACTCCTAGGAGCCAATGGAACTATTTGTTTTTAAAACTTTCCAAATCAAATACTTCAGACCTGTTTCATAGTGATAAACTTTTCATTTTCAATGAGAGATCCCCACCTTTTGTCCCACGGCAGGGATATTTGCAATGTTTTTAGAATAAGAATGTTTTTTCCACTTACATATACACCATTAAATAGAGGGTGATTTTATTCAAATGCATTTGGACTCAATTTGACACCATTAAGCTGATATTTTAAGTAATCGATCCTAAAAGCTTTCAGAGAAACAGTAACATGGCGTAGTCATAATGTTAAACCGACTTTCAGTGCTTCATTTTAAAAAATAATGTGTTGCTGCGGGTCACAATTATCTCATATACACAATGTGCTAGTTCATTGGCGCAAATGGTCCCCATCTGTATATATACATTTTTAGTGATGCAGCAGGATTTTATAATGAATAGCTAATTTGGCGGACGCCCTGAAAGTGACACATTTTTGAGGATCCCTGGTTCAAAGAATCTATTAGTTGTGGTAATGAAGGGCATACTGGTGCAACATTGCTTGAGGACCATAGACCATACGAGAAGTGAATGTAGTCATTGTAATGTCACCCATTAGTTTGGGAACTTGAGGGGTGGATCTGATGAACACAAGCAGCAGAGCGGCAACCTGAGTAGCAACCTGACTGGATCTGGATCCAAGCTGCTCACAAACTTAGCTTCATAATTCAAGGTCAACTTAACAGCTAAGCATTAAAATCATCTTGGTAATTGGTAGCGACGGTAGCGACGGTAGCAACGGTAGCGACGGTAGCAACGGTAGCGACGGTAGCAACGGTAGCAACGGTAGCAAGGCTGCGGTGGTAGCGACCGATCAATTTCAACGTAGCCACGCCCTAAAGCATACCCTGCTTCATCATCTATTTTAATACATGAAGAAAATCACATGATGGCGTTCTTACTTCGAGTGTACCGAACATCCAATTTGTACTCTTGACTGGTGGAATTAGAGCAAAAATAATTGGTGTAATTACTGTCATAAGTTACGAGAAGAGTAACAGTGACCAGACACATCAGACAGTTAGTCACAGGACTACCAGACAGCCAGCGAGGGAGGCGGGTCCTACTGTACCTGATCCAGGTGAAACTCTGTGGTTTGGGGTTTCCTCCACTCACACACCTCAGGGCAGCATTCTCCTTACCCACGGACCAGTCTCCATGGTAGCCAAGCACCTCTGCATGTGGGGGGACTGGGGAAGGACAAGAATTGATCAGCTTTGTTCATTTGGGGCACATGAGGGTCTAAAACAAAGTCAACTAAGTCGAGAAGCTTTTATGAAGGACAACTTCAGAAATCAAGTATATAAAAGCCAAAGTTCATAGTCATAGTACCATGATAATATCCTGTAAACACAGTATTAGCTTTTGAACACAGACTGTATAGGAAGTGGAGGTATTCATCATTGCATCATCCATTGGTTAGAATGGTAATATGGTTTAAAGTCTTGAGTTTGGCATTTTGGCTGTCACCATCTTGGAATTTTTGCAACCACTGAATGGAAGTGACCATATTTGGACTACAGAGGACGATGTGTTAAAGTCATCTCGGAAGCATAGGTAGCATGGTAGCATGGCAGCATGGTAGCATGGTAGCGACAGCAGCGAGGCCCGGGATTGACCTGTCAATCAACAGGTAGCCCCGCCCCCTAAAGCATCCCCTGCTTTCTGGTCTGGTGGACTCTAAATGGACCATAATGAACATCATGCTGGATCGACAAAGACTTGAAATTAGAGACTGAGACCATAAACTCATGTTTACAATGTTTACTGAAATAATACATCGAGGCTAATTTTCTCATAGACTTCCATGCAATCTGACTTTTTTTTTTTCATGAAATAGTTACAAGATATACGGTAAGTAGATAATAAAGATTGTGAGGTGTAAAAATGTTAATGAAGTCTCTTCCTGCGTTGGAGTGATGCTGCCAGTGATAAAAACAGGAAGTACAGCTCTGAAAGTGCAGCCAATGTGAAACTGTTTGGGTTTTTTTTAGATGGATGCTTCTTCTTAGCATGTTTTGAATGTTTTGGACAAGAGTGTGTTTTGTGTATCAATTCAAACCTCAATATTTATAATGTAACTGCGCCTCATTCTAATGCTTATGAATACTCACAGTACACCACCAGCTTGTTTGTGAGCCTGCGGGGGCCTTTCAACGTAGGATGCCACACCAGACAGTCCAGCGTCTTGCCGTTCATGCTCCTTAGGGGGTGCAGGGAGTAGTGGGAGGAGACCGCTCCGTTGTCGGAGGAGCGATTGATGGACTGGCCGTTCAGGTCGGTGTCCCAGGAGAGGTGGGGAGGTGGGCGGGCGACAGAGCGACAGGAAGCAGCCTGCCGGTAGCTCTGACCCTCCACCAGAATCACAGGGTCCAGGGAGGAGATGGGAACGGCTGGAGGAGGGGTTGTTACAGTGTTTGGTCAGAGTGAAGATAATGATGTTAAGTCAACACACTCAGCAGTTACTGTTAACTTAAAGACATCTTTAAAGGCCCTGTAAAAATATCCTCAATCAGCTTCTTAGTAACAATGATTGGTTCTACACAAACAGTTAAAAACATTTCAAACTATTTAGGTTATTACACATGAGATTTTTTCATTTTAGTTTTTGTCTGCACTGTTCTCATTGGGTTTAAGTGGGCGGGGCTTAATCAGAGAACGCTGATCAGGGCACACCTTTACAGTTTTTGAGTGTTAAATGATATGTTTGCAATCATTATTATTAGAGGTTCTATACTTTTTCCTTCCTTTAACTTTCATTGCTGCGTATTTGGTCATAAACATGTAATTCTATAGAGTGAAAAGTGCTCAGGGCCTTTAAACTACTACTACTTTGAACTACTTTAAAAAAAAGAAAAGAAATCAGCTAATTTAACTCGTTATTAATAAAATTACAGAGCCCGAGAAATACTTGTTTGTGCTATCATTTGTAGAACTTGGACATGACTTCTACCCCCTACAACTTGTATGTCAGTACCCCTGGTCTAGAGTAAGTAAGAGAAAACAATAGAATAACGAACCAATCAAACATATATAAGGGGGAAAAAATGGTGGTGCGGGTTAATGACGGAAATTCCCCCAAAATATCATCAGGGATTATTGTAATGAATTTCTTGATCATATAAAATCACATTGTTGGTGATTACAGCAATTACAGAAAACTACTGAAAAATAAGGTGATGTTGTTATTGTGTTATCATACTACACTATTGGGCATGAAGTAAAACTCAATAAGAGGTAGAATACATGTCGTTGACAAACAGTCACATTGATTTTTCTTCATTCTGACTGAAAAGTCCTTTGCAATTCCCCTCAGCTTTCATCTTTGTACAACACTAGTCCTCTTGTTTCTGCAGAAACATGACAGAGTGAATCTTTTACTGTGTGGCTGAGAGGAAGAGACTCACTCCACACGATGACTGACATATCTCTGTCAAAGTTGCCGGAGGGGAAGGTGATGATGCGGCAGAGGTATTTGCCCTCATCGGAGACCTCTGTGCTCATGATGACCAGAGACGAGTCCAGGGTGGGCTCGCTGCTTTTAAAGCGCACACGCCGAGACCACGAGCCAAACGCTGCAGACGGAGACCAAGAATGAGGAAGGAAGAGAGTTAGAAGGATCGCATGTGACACCAACAAAAAAATGAATTACAGAAAGTTTGAAACAGACCTAAGGGTTTCTTTTGTCACTTTCATTTCCATACACATGCCTGCTCTTCGCTAGAAATGACATTTACATCCTGGGCTTTGAGCTCACAGTATTATAGGGCATGTCTCACACTCACAATGGGTGTTTAAATACCTCGATCATAAATACATTTTAAAAAAAAACCTGTGCTTGTTAAATATTCCTGTGATATCATCAGTGTCTCTCACAGTTTTTAATTTACACTTGTAGATGGTTGTAAAAGCTTCTTCACACTAGTTCTATAAGCGGTTGGCATAAAAAACTGACAAATCAACGTGTAATAGGACTAGAATATTTGCTGGAGCACATGAGAGTGGATGCTATGATAAAGAGAAGAGGAAAGGGGAAGTGAAGATATTCACACATATCCAATGCCACTAGACCTATACCGACCTGTCTGTCCATCAGTATGGTGTGCAGTGATGATCTGCTCCTTGGTGGCATCAGGCTTCTCCTTATACCAGGTGACCTGCACCACCGTTACACCGGTTGGCTGATAGCGACAGGGCAGGACGGTCTCCTCCTCTGCCATGGAGAGGATGGGCTCCTTTGGAGGGAGATCTACAATGTCTCCATGAATCCCTGTGACTGAAAGAGGAGAGGAAGGTTGTTATATCTCAAATGAGTTTTCAAGAGATGTAGAGAGGAAGAGATAACAAAAGAAATTAATCAGAACCTGCAATTGGCTTGTTTCAATGTCCAGTGATGCTGATTTCAACACTATTCCGCTTTCCACTAAAGTTCAAGATCTCATTTTCATCTTTGCTGACCTTTCAAATTAAGCTGTAGCCATAGGTCACTTGTCTGTTGACAGCTACGCCGGGTAGAGTGAATAAAAAAAACAAGTCACAAGCATTTTGGCCCAAACTTCCTCTTTGTCGCTGATTTAAAGGTTCTCTTTGCGACCATTGGAGTATTCATTTAGCAGCAAACAACTATTCGATATGTGAAGACATAGTGGAGTATTGTCCACATGAGCAGAGAATGGAGGCGTCCCTCTGTGTGTGTTGTTATCTGAGCTTCTCTGTGCTTTGTTTTCAGTCTGTAGTCAATTAGCATAGCTCAGTATAAAGGGCCAAACAGACAGCCTGGCCCTGTTTGGAGGTAAAAAAAAAAAAAAAAAAGCGAATGAAAAACGCAAACAAAGTAAAGCTTACTTCATCCAGTGTTTTATTATTCCACGTATTAATATAAGTATTTCATGAGTGGGCGCAGAGAGCCAGGTTTTTAATCTTTATGCTAAGCTAGTTGACTGCTGGTCGTAGCGTCATGTTAACACACACAAGAGTGGTATTGTTCTTCTCGAATTCCCGAAATGTCTTAATTCCTTCAATATTGTGTTTCTTAATGTTTCAGTGTTTTTGAGATGCAGTTGCATGGGGTTCTGGCCTTGAATCAAAAAGGTTACACGTCTCCAAAATAAATCAGGTGAAAATATCACAGCCTGTATGAAAATACATACTGAGACTTCCAGCGTGACAGACGGGGGTTTAAAGAATCCACACAGCGTGAAGACAGACGAGAGGGAGGGGAAGAAGTACGAGGAAAGATATGTTGCTGAACTCGTTGATCAAGAGAAGCTCTCAAAGCAAACCAACAGTGTGTTACCTCTGTGTCTGGACAGAGCGAGACGTTCGAGGCCTCAGGAAACACACAGGACAAAATACACAGAGTGTGTATTGTGGGTTTGACACTGTGAGACTAAACCACAAACACTAGCAAGCATCTCACTTGTTTTTTGAGCTATTCTGCCCCTTTTGTTTGATGTAGGCAAACAACAATGTGCCATATGATCTGTTGCTGTCCTCCAGCATTCTCTGAAAGTGCGCACACACACACACACACACACACTTGGGTCATAAGATGGTGGCCCTACTGAATGTTTAATAAGAGTTTGTTTGCAACTCTAGGGGCATTTTTTTCTTGGCATACCACTCAAATACAATTCTGTTTCGTGGAAGTTGTGATCATGCAAATAAGTGTTGTGTTTCCGCGTGAAAGCCTGGACAGGTGATCCATCATCACAGTGTGTTATTAATTATTGTTCTTGGCATCAGGCTCATGTTATTGCTGGCGACTGATTCTCTTTCAGCAAGTGGGATTTCCTGATGGCCACGATGCTGTTGAGACTGAAAACCAGCATGTAGGTGGATCCATCCCAAACACTGATGACACAACATGAGAGACCATCCGTAAGCTAAAACACAATAAGGCCAGCCTTTTCATCAGATGCCTCTAAAATGGCCTAAACCGTGTAGAGAACAGGATGTGTTTTCACACGTCTACATTTTCAGTTTCACTATTGTTTGATCAAGATCAAGACGTGAGTCTCCATTCAGCTTCATGTATTAAATGACAGAAAGGAGGCGACCGCCATGCTAGCGGCTCTGTGACGCTGTACCTAGACACCACAGCGCTTTGAACTGAATGCAAACGTCTGTAAGCAGGTCATCGGCAGGTCTAACGTTCACGTTGTTTACCAGCGTCAGCATTCTAACATTTACTAACAGAGTGCTGCAGAAAGTAGTCCTAAACCTCGAAAACTTGCAGCTCTTTTGTATCGAAGTCGGTGGGTTTTCTTTAAAAGGGTTTTTGTTTAGCTTCCTGAATTCAAGTCTGTGATTAACAAAAGCCAGAATAGATCAAATACATCAGTAAATATCCCTCTTGTAGATTTTGAAGCTTTAACGTGTCTCAAAAAGGGGGTTGCTAACAAGTGGCTAAATGAGACTACAGGGGTTGTGTGGGACTTTGAATGCATCACGCCAAATGTCTCAGTAGTCCGCCTGTACAGCGTCAATGGGTTTATACTCCCAGACTTTACAATTTAGCGGAAGTGGTCAGCACGCAAAACCAAATGATAAGGCAGATGCTTCGTGGTTGTGACACTGAAGTGATGCTACAGTGGTGTTGATGGTTTGTAGCCTAGCATTAGCTTTCCGTCGGTCGTGTTCATTTCTGAAGATGTTCTTGCTGACTAAAAAGGGGAACGCATCATAAACTTCTGTTTGCCAAAGAGCTAATTTACTGCTCTAATCCAAGATTAAGTGGAAAAATATCACAGGCTTTTTGTCGATGAACCAAGAGGATGCTAGCACGAAACATGAAATGCAGCTGAGGTTGATGGGGATGTCATTAGTCTGCAGATATTTGGTCATATATCAAAGTATTTGATGCATTGACATTTTGACTTGACTTTACCAAATTTATTGTAATCCATCCAATAGTTGCTGAGATACTTCGCTCAAAACTACACCTTATAAACCTCATGGTGACGTAAGAGAAACAGTGGGGATCTTCAAAATCATGGATCATGAATTCATCCACTGGAGACCATGAATATCAAAGCAAATGTCATGGTAATTTAAGGCCAGAATATGAATTTAAAAGTATTCAGGCACGATAGTTTCCTATCCAAGTGTTGTATACAATACAATACAACAAAGTATTGATTTGCATTATACTGTCTGTCATGATTCTGTTCATCCACACTGATTTCCCGTCAAATATTTCCAATATATATATATATATTAAAAATGTTGGTCAGCTCATACAGGTGTTGATTAATACCTGGTGTGGGAGAATCTCTTCAGGTATGTGGGTTGAATGTGATTCATGCATTTACCAGCAGACCTGATGACTGTACTCTGCTGACAAGTGTGTTTTTCCATGAAAGTGTGTGTGTGTGTGTGTGTGTGTGTGTGTGTGTGTGTGTGTGTGTGTGTGTGTGTGTGTGTGTGTGTGTGTGTTACTCTGAGGTTTAAGCCATAGTGGGGTGTATTACTGGAATAACACATGCTTTGTTTGCATTGAAAAAAAAAAGAGTTTGTTACTCTCGTCTATGACGGTCTGATATTGTGTAATGTTCTTGACTGATACGCATCCACCTCGCCCTTTGTTGATCCACTGACTAACATTACACTTGTGATGTGTTCAACTGCAAAAAAAAAAAAAAAGTAGGCTACAGTAGAAAAATGTTTTGAAGCTGAAATGCATGGAACACATTTACAATATGTGCACACACACACACACACACACACACACACACACACACACACACAGACACACACACACACACACTCACACACACACAAGGAGGGACCACGCTCACAGTTCCTCAGAATTAGACAGAGGGAGGGGAATTGATCAACAGCGACCTGTTTTTCCAGAAATGTCACACAAGTGTTTTCTTCAACAGCACTGCAGCACTGAATATATGAAGCAGCATACAATAAGTACATTCTTACATCACTGCAGCCAGGAATATATATCATATCTGATACCAGACATGAGAAACATAGACATGCTGTGAAGTCAGACTGCATGAAAAGCCATCTTACCACAGATCCAGAGGACACAGAGACACGCAGACAGTCGACTCAGCAGAGGTTTCATTCTCCTCAGCAGGTGTTCTTAACTGTGCACAAGTTGGGACGATTTCAGCGCTGAAATGAAGCTCATCAGTCCAGGTAATGGTATCCTAAAGAGCAGACGTGCATGAAGCGCTGAGGCGGACTTATGTCTCCATCCCTGATCCCTTCCAAAGTCCCGTCCTGGGCCAGAAATGGTGTCTTTGGAGAGTCAGTCCTGGTGGAAAGTGTAAATCCTCTCAGTTTGGTTGCGTGTTGGTTTGTCAAGCACACGCCATCCTGTTTGCCCTTCAGACAAAAAGAAGGCGCAGCTCTACCTGTGATACACCTGTTTGTGCGCCCTCTCTCCCTCTCCCACACACACACACAGGCTGAGACCTACCCACAATGCACGTTTGCGCCAAAAGTCCCCATACCGGTTTGGCCGAGGCAACATGACAGTTATTTTCTCGTCTTTACTTGCTCTGCTCAGAGGAAAGGCAGGTGAAAAGCCAGTTTAAACCTCGTCCAAATGACGCAGACTGGATATCATAATAGAGCGCTGTAAACCGATGCCAACACCAGAGGTGCCTCCTCCCATCAGAGAGAAACATATAACACAAAACAGATTAATCCTTTCATTGTAAATGGGATCTTCTAAATATTAAGGTGTGCGACGGAGAGACACCATGAAGAATTTCATCATCTAAAGCAAATAAACAGGAATCTGCCCACTTTTACTACACGTCATTTACAACCACCTCATTTTCCTGCATTATTTCCCCCCACATGATCATATTGCCATTCTATTCTCCTGTATTGGTTACATGTAAAACAGGTTTTTAGTTCTGATCTGGGCTGAATGTGACGGATAACATCTTTTCAGAGTGACATACATTTTTAGGAGTTTTATATCATCTGTTTGTAGCCAAACGCCTTGAGGAGATGATGGTTATTTTATGACGGCTGGAGGGTACCCCTCCCTTTACAAACATCCCATCTTTCCTTCATTGATCACAGCAATTCAAATAGAGACAACGTTATTTAATAAGCAAGGTGAACATTTAATAGCTTGGGTGCGTGTGCATCTTACAGGTACGGGTTACATGGGACACTTTACAGCAGTCTGTGTTATTTCTTTGATTTTCTTTACAGCTTTTCAGAGAGAAGAGTGTGTGTGTGTGTGTGTGTGTGTGTGTGTGTGTGTGTGTGTGTGTGTGTGTGTGTGTGTGTGTGTGTGTGTGTGTGTGTGTGTGTGTGTGTGTGTGTGTGTGGACAGGTAAGGACCTCATCACTGCCATCCTGTGGTGAGCAGGAAACATTGGATTTCTATAAAGTTTGAACTATATTCACCTTCTACAAAACTAATGCTATATTTATAAAAATACATATTTCAAACGATTTAAAATAGGAAGTTAGTTGGACACTATATACATGAAATATAACATCTCGTGTTTTTTTTATAAGCATTAGAATACAAAATGTGTCTGAAGCATTATAGTTTTGGAAACATGTTTGCATAAAAATGAAATATGTCCAACACAGCAGTAAAAGAAAAACCCTGAAAACAAGAAGTATTTCTGGGTTTCCCCGTCTTCCCTATTTCTGTGTCGTCCTTTTTAACTTCCCATTCATTTCACAACAGCAGAAGGGAATCCAACACCGTGTGTGTCTTGGACTTTGGTTCGTCGTGTCATTTCTTCAGGCCGATAGTTTCGTACGTGTCCTGGGCATGAGGAGTCAAATCCTAGAGGCAAAATGAGACATTCAGTATCACCGTATTTATACAGCACCTAGACCTGCTTTAGACATGAAAATCTGTAATATGGGACTTTTCATGATAATAATACACATTTCACATTTAAGCAATCAGCTGTTCCCTCCTCCTTTACATAATTCACAGCATCACAACTCACCGTATAAACGCCCTCTTCAACATTCTGTCAGGGAAAGAAAAACAATATGAGATACAGAATAATGAAGGAAACACTCATTGTAACATTGTTTCTTTCTTGGCTCTAACAGGCTGAACGTCAGTATGACTCTGTAGTACAAGTACAAGCTAGATAGTTTGTGGCTGGTAAAAGGAAATAACACAAAAATAGCAGCGCAAAAGCAGGTTAACCGCTGTTCTAATAAGTAATGCATGCTTGGAAAGGTTTTTTTTAACATGAATATCATAAAAGAATGAAGGCAGTTTTTACTTAAGCTGCTCTTTGTTTAAAAAGCTTCATCCATGTCAGTCAAATATAGCAAGTAAATTGGCTGTTTAGCTCTATAATGAAAGCATGATAATGAAACTAATATTTAAAAAGGCTGAGGCAGAACTTTCATAATAGTAATAGTCTCGTTTCTTCACTGAAACTTTAGTTTGCACCGAGTTTGCATTCATTTTAGACCCCAGAAGTCAAGTCTCTGTATGTATCCATTCATACCTGCTTGCCCTTTGCTTTCTCAGCTGCAGCCTCTCTAGCATTGTAGACCTGTAGAACAGTAGACAGTGTTAAATGAGTGTTAATTGAAAGATGCTACATGTGATGATTTTGGCGCCCCCTCTGGACTAGAATTATGTCTTAATAGATCTTTACTATATTCCCATCCCTTATAAACTATACAAACACCTAAATAACAATTCAAGTAATACAGAACTAAATAATAATAATAATAATAATAATAATAATAATAATAATAATAATAACATTAAAAAATAATTCATGCAGATCCAGAAAGCCAAAAAAATAAATAACACTTAAGAATAAATGCATAAATGACAGACATATTTACTTTGGCTTAAATCCATGATGGTTTCATTTCCTTCTAAAGGTCATAGACAGGCATACTTCTTAATTTGAGACTGCAGCAAAAGACATTTTAGACTCCTAAAAATCATGTGCATCAGTTTAAGTGGCCACTAGATTCACAGTATGTTAACCACGTTATCATCAGATACCTCAAGGAACTGAGCTATCTAGCTCTTGTTTAACACATTGACAGAAACAGCATAGATAAGAAAATATTCTAAATACAGCGGAAAGTTAAATTGATATTGATTTTTTTAAGGTGTCTAAAATATGTTTTGGTACCTTAAACAGCCTTATTTTGATGACACATGTTAAAAAGTTCAGTGTATGATATCAATGAAGTCTAAATGTTTCATCTTCATGTCTTCAATGATTCATTTTGCTGACTCCTATTTCACACTGAGGTTAATAGAGTACCAGATTACTTTTAATGATAGGCCTACATCTTGTATAATCAATGGAAAATGACACATTCATTCCCTTTTAAAGTGATTCTGTTCTTGCATAAACAGAACTGATGATATATGTATATACAGTATATATATATGATGTGTGTGTGTTTCTGTAAAGATGCAGCGTGCAGACCTTGATTCTATAGTAGAGAGCAGTCAGGATGATGCCGTACAGGAAGAGGATGCCGTCCAGAATGTAGCAGATCTGTGGCTCCGTGAGAGCAGCTGAGGGAACACAGGAGGACACTTGATAGGACCAGAGCATCATCACAGCACTTCCACATAAACACCATTCCCACATCATTTAAAGGGATGACATAAGAATCTCAAATCACGCATTTGTCTCATTCCTCCTTCAAGTTTGCCTAATCATTACAGATGTATGTGATGACTCCTGTTGCCGGTGACGACGGGCCTGTTTCGTTATTGAGTAACAGCCGCGTCACCGTTTCAGATTGTGAAACAAACAGCAGCCATATTAGAAGAAAACAGTGAGCATCTTGAATGCAACTTCAATACAGCCTTTGGAGAATTATTGAAATGTATAAATAAAAAGAACGTCATCCTCTTCCTCATCTTCAACTTCCTCATCTACCCCTCTTTTAATCATTCCCACACAAGGCAGTAAAAACTACTGTGATTAGAAGTAATACATGCATGAACATGTGCTTGTCCTGACTTTATGATTCAGTCCTCAGACTGAAACATAAACGTTAGGAAATTATCACCCCATGTTATTCTCTTAATACATTTGCTAATGTGTCTTCCTGATGTTCCATCGCAGACTTACTTTAATATTTAGTTTAGTTTTCATTAAATAATCACCTAAATTAAAGTTATTATTTGAATATAAAGAATCCAGCTCTGATCGAAGCAATGAAGTAACAACATCTCACTGAAAACAAGACCGCAGCAACACCGGCCAATCAGAGCTCTTTGTCTGGTCTCGTATAATATAAAGAAAAAAAATTAAAAATGATGAGATCATGAAAACAGTTTAAGAAGATGACAAACGCAGCATGAGATGAAATGACAATTAGACAACGTCAAATTTACAAACTCCTCTCAAAAGCATCACTTAATATGAAACACATAATCGTTGTGTTTGTTTTAATTAACCACTGGAAAGGATTCCTGCAGCATTAAATCACTCCACAGATTTGTTGTGGGATATTTATACATTTGTTTTCTTTTGTTAGAATTTAATGAATTAAGCCCTCTTTTACCTCTTAGTGTACTTTATAGAGTAAATATAACTAATAAAATTAGATCAAAGCACCATGGCAACATCTCTATGGTGAAATAGAGAAACGAGTCATGTTGTGTCCTTTCCTTCCCATTTTCAGTCTTCATCTCTCTTTTCTGAAATCGGTGATCATACAATTGTTTTCAACGTTTCCAGATAATGTCCCCGTATGAAAGTCACAGTGAAATTAGAAAATACAGTGAAATACAGTGAAATTAGAAAATTCCTGCTGGACTGATATAGTTGGACTCCATAGCTTTGGATGGACGATTCTATTGAAGTGAATGTTAAATTTGGTCTTGTATTTCTGCCTGCCTGAGCCAGAGAGCTGCGGTCGGTTATCTACATCTCTTTGGTTTCCTCATCTCACATGTTGCACAGTTCAAAAGGAAACGGCAAAACACTGAGTCCGACCCCGGTAATAACCAAAAGTTTGACATTAATTTCAGTCTGTATCCCAACACAAGACCCAATCGGCCCAATTAGACCTCAGCACACTTTCAAATCAGGGAGTGTTTGTTTCTCGTGACGCCTGCTGACCATCAGATGATTTATAAAGTCTTTGTCCTGCAATAGAAGATAAAGGTCTGATGAAAGTGCACAGATGTAATTACAAACGCCATCTTTATAACCGCTCACTACACAAAACGGATGAAGATACATATTTTTACAAGTGTGACCTTTTCTCTTGTAAATTCAGCTGTGACCTCACAGACCACAGGGGCTGGAAGTAGGCTGTCAGCTGTGGTTTGGTATAAAAAAAACTGAAACATATCAGCTTCAAAATCCCTTCAACACTGAACTAACCCGTTTGAATTTCTTAATTACACAAGAAAATGTGAATTACAACCGTTTGTGGCTTTAACTTATTATATTCTAGATGATTAATCGATTGATTCATTATTTGGTCTCCTGGCTTTGAAAGAATGAAAACTGTAATAAATCATAGAATAACAGTTTTCTCTCCATCAGCTAATGGTTTCAGCTCTAATGTAATAAACTATTAGTGTGTCTTCTTGGCCGATTGGACCAATATTAACTGATCTTTTAAGAACAGATATGTGTCTATACTTGGTTATTATTACTATTTATAAAATTGGTTAATTTACTTAAACTGCAGTGAAACTAGAATGTTAAAGGATAGCTGTTAAAGTTGTGTATTTGCACATTTATTATTGTAGCAGTCACAAAATACAGAATATATGCTCCAAAGATATACTAATAAATTCAGTATAAACTATTTGGAGGCAGCTGAACCGATGAGGACGGTACTCTAATGAACGGACTTGTCCGAGGAAGGGTGCGCTGGTTCAACAAATGGCGAGTCAGACGAACCAACAGCTTGTCTTTCAGCAGGAACTGAAATGTGGAGACTACACTTCTGCTGCCTGCTGGGTGAACTCACACCAGAAGTCAGAAAACCTCACATCTTGAAAAAGCAAGTATTGTCTCATTTCCATCTTCAGCAGTTTTATCATGAAATCCCCTGATCTCGACACTGGTTAACCACTCAAAGCAGCTCTTCAGCCGCGTACTCGGAAATAAGTCGTTTCCACTCTTTAAAGTTAACTCATTGGTTCCTGTCATAAATTAAAAGTCCTATCAAACCTCAGAGAAATATACACATTTATGGTTACAGTGAATCCCAACGTCTCAACTCACCAGCTGCTCTCCCAAAACTCATCCACAAAGGAACGGCCAGCAGTAACGGGCTCCTGCCCCACACGGCCATGCTGGCTCAGGATCGACACGGACGACGGGCTCCGTTAAGCAGCCAGCACACAGCAATCACCACGACAACGACGACGACTTGTGGGGTTGTTTTCTGTTCTCGTGAACAGTTGCATATCACCCTACCAACAGGGGAAGTTGTGGTCTGAGCTCTAAGTCCATTTGTCTTAGATGTGATGACACCACTCCCCCTTTTAACAGCTACCACAGGAAGGGCAAACATCAAAGTTTTTGGGCTCATGTTAATACTTCATTTTCAGGAAATAGAGCATTTCACAAAATGACATTTCACATCTGAAAAAAACCCAAATCAGTCCACTGCAATGTGATGGTGAAAAGATTCAACTCACTACTTTGCTGCTCGGTCATAAAATATTTATTAGGATTATTGGGGCATTGTACATCACTGATGAGAAGAGGAGTCGTCTGTCGGAAGCCCACCTCCACGACTAGTGAACAGGAAGAGAACCTGACTAACATGTGTGTATGTGAGTGTGTCCTCAAACACATAAGCAGCGTCTCATTAACGGTCAACTTCACCGAACACTATGTCCTGTGTACCTGAAGGAGAAGAAGAAGAGGCTCAGTACTTCATGTTAAAGATCATATTACTGTAAGTCCCTCCTGAAGCTTCCTTACCAATAATGGCCACCACGTCAGCCAGCATGTGTCCTGTGGCCATTTTATCCAGACCAGCCTGGAGAGAAGAAAACATTAAACAGTCAGCTATTGAGGGCAGATGAGCTCTTATAAAATCCAATATCCATAATTCATGAGCTTCTAGCCTGAAGTTAATGCACTAACTACTCTAATAGTTTGTTTATGCAACTTTAAAGACATTTTTAGCATTGAAGACCAAAATTCAAATGACGACGTTAAACAGCACTTTGTGTACCCATGAGCTAAGAGATGAACAGGAAGAGGGGGAGGGGGGGGGGGGGCTGTACGCTTTTAAAAGAGGTTCTATAGTCATTTATAAAATCTACTTAATGAACTAAAAGTAGCCTTGAGGACAAGCCGTTAAATAGGCTGAATAATTGATACCCGGTGTGTTTAATATTTCACAATGTCTTTGTGAAGTTCTAAGTGCGCACCAAGTGAGCGAATCCAGGAGCTTTGATCTTGCAGCGGTAGGGTCTGCTGGAGCCGTCCGACACCAAATAAACACCAAACTCTCCCTGCAAGCGACACACGGAGACACAAATACAGTCTAGTAAGCGGATTAAATCACAACAACAAGTCCCTAAAGGCTTCCCAATTCATTAAGACAGCACAAACCTTCTACAGTTGAACACTTTTTGTTTGCTAGGTTAACGTCTATTAGATCTATGAGCCATTTTATCCAGAAATATTGTACATATTATGTGTGTTCTCACCTTGGGTGCCTCCACAGCTGTGTATGTGGCCCCTGGGGGGACCTGGTAGCCCTCTGTGTACAGTTTAAAGTGGTGGATCAGAGACTCCATGGACATCTAGGACAATCAGCACATGAAACATGTTATGTGTTAAAAGGGCAGCCGAATTAAAGAGCATTTTGTAGCAGAGCAGGCTGAATTCTGTCAAGAATACAAAAGAAAGCTGCAATTAAACTGTGCGAATATTGATTTTTGCGCATTATGTCCATGAGTGTGTGTCCTAACTGGCCGCCAGCAGTGCAGCGCTGAACTCGGGTTGTGTCCAAATTCATTCACTGCAGTATGTAGAGGACGATATAATGAGCTCATCAGCAAAAAGAAACACTTTTGGATGCGACTCAAGTCATTTTCTCTGCGCTGTCAACAGTGGCTGGACATGCGTTTTGTAATAAATACATATTGTACGCTAATTTGTGGAGTAGCTTGATATGGAAATGCTGTGAGTGGTTAGCAGTGATGCTGCATATATATGTCTTGGCTTTTTATTGCGAAAGGCCATTAGCATATTTTTCCCAAATAAATAAAAGTACTTTTGCGTTATGATGCAATGCTCTGCTGACGTTAAATGTATTATGTTCACACTATAGTGAGTAGTGAGGGATTTTGGACACAAACTGTTAAAAAAAAAGACTAAAATTAGACTTACAATGTGACTTGAAACGAAACGCAATTCAACTAAATGTACAATCATTCTCAAAACGACCACTGAAATGTTGTGAAGGAGATTAAAGTTTCCCCACTAAACTCACCTTCATCTCGGACCTCTTGGGCGGGGCGACCTTGGCATCATCCACCTTAATCTCCCCTTCTGGCATCTTGTTGAGCGCCTGGTGCATAATCCACAGAGATTGCCTCATCTCCTCCACTCTGCACAGATACCTGAACGCCACACACAGAGCAGTGGTGAGATAAAGATGGAGATAATACCAAACACAACCACAAATCAGCTTGTAGTCATTTTAGATTGTTCGTGTTTGTGTTGTATTCACAGTTCAATATAATAAATACAGCAACAGGGAAGACATTTCATGGATTAAGGTCCTACATTTACAATAAAAACATGTATATTCTGAGATTAAAGTGGTAAACCCTTAAGGAACCATATTGCTTGACTTGCAGGTTGGATCAACCTCATCACACCACAGATGCTGCTGCTCAAAGTGTCTTCTGTCTGCAGTGGATGACTTCATCAAATCATACTTGCAATACTCACGGATTTTAGCCCAGAATCACTAGATAAGACTTTGAACAAACTAAAAGGGCCTTTACAGAATAAAACATATCGATTGGAGTTTTTCTCTTAAATTTTCCACAATCTCAGAGAATATTAAGAATATGATCTATTCTCTGAATATTACTCCTCTCCTCCATTTCTTGAAACCTAAAGTAGCCCTAGAATGATGTCATAAACTCACACTTCCAGTGTGTCTGCATATAAACTATGATTTATTTACATATGGTTGTCTAATAATGCTAGACAGTATTTTTAACAGAAAGACTTAATAAATGTTTAACTTGTGTGTGGATTTTATACGTTGGTTCGATGCTGCTTTCATGAAATACCACTTCAAACAAAGTCATGCGTTTGATCCTAATGACTCAGTGGTAGAAATGTGATGACTTTATGGATGATGAAATGTTGCATTTGATTGGAGATTGAAGCAATACAATGGGACTGAATATCAACTACAGCCATATGCGGATCTTCTACCTGTCATAGCAGTCTCCTTTGCTTCCAATGGGGACGTCAAACTCCACTTCTTCATACTTGTCGTACGGCTGAGACTTCCTCAGGTCCCACTTGATGCCCGACCCTCGCAGCATCACTCCACTGGCGGAGGAGAGAAGTGATAAATATCAGTTTGCACGACTGAAGGGGAAGGGCTATTTAAACATTCATCAGTGCGTTACCTGAAGCCATAGTTGAGGGCCTCCTCCGCCGTAACCACGCCGATGTCCACAGTACGATTCTTCCAGATACGGTTGTTGGTCAACATCTGCACAGAGGCAAACCAGCAGATATGAACAGTCACTTATAAAACCTTCACCACATCCTTATCACGGTAACATCTTGCGACGGTTTACACAACGACGGCGATTCACCTCTTCAACTTCATCAATTCTGATGGAGAAGTTCTTGCACCACTCATAGATGTCGTCCATCAGGCCAAGGGGCAAATCCTGAAACACATTCAAGAGCATTAGCACTTCACTGATCGTGGTGATTTAAAGACAATTTAGAATCTTACATAAGTTATTCTCCTACCTGATGCACTCCACCAGGTCGGACGTATGCAGCGTGCATTCTGGCTCCGGACACTCGCTCATAAAACTCAAACATCTGGGGGGAAACGAGGGTCACAGTTGGAGTGGTTCAAGCAAGTTATTATCAAAAAAAGATAATCTACTAAATGTAGGGGGTTCTAGTACTCGGGATTGAATAAGTAACTCAAGTGTCTCAGTCTAAGAACTTGACTGCTGTTTCACGTGGCGGGGGATCTGAGCAGGCCTTTAGTCTGAGGGCACAGTGATTCTGGAAGCTGGTTTGACCTGACTGACTATCAAAATAGCTGTGTCAAGAAAAAAGGTTCCAGCAAGTGCTTGCCTAAAGAAAACCACTGTGAATATTTCATGAGGCCTGATAAGAATGCATCCAATACAACAGCCAAGAAATAAATCCAACTTTCATGAAGGTTATAATGTTCACTTCTGGGAATTCCACATAATTAGCAGCAATTTTCCCTGAAAATGAAGCACTTAATATCCTACAAAATAATTAGGCAGAATTATATGATTAGGTAGGCAATAGATTCAGAATGGCACAAACTCAATTTACTGTCTGCGGCTAGTTAACAATGTCACGTCACTTTTGCACGTATTTCTCATGAATTTTCTGATTACTCCCACAGAGTTGCATACTTTTCAGTTGCTCAACTGCTTCTTTTGAGGAACTTTGAGGTCATGCCTGACTCATATGCCGATTGGTATTATAATATTCAGCAGCTAAGACTGTTGCTGAGGAACTGTGAGAACAGTTGTGTTTGAAAACGGCACCTAGCCCAAAAAACAAGCGACTCTGACCTTCTCTCTCTCCTCGAACATCCAGAAGAAGGGGGTCATGGCACCGATGTCCAGGGCGTGCGTGGTGATGGCCATGATGTGGTTCAGGATGCGAGTCAGCTCTCCGAACAGAACTGCAAACACGACACAGAACACATCCAACCGTTTACAGTCCAAGAGTCAAACAAACTATCATTAGGTTTTGGACCGTTCCTTTCATAATAAAAGCCATTTAAACGTCACCTTGCACACTGCGACAGTTAAATGAGCATTTTCTGCTACGTTTTTTTTACACATTATCACACTGAGAGCTACAGCAGCTAATTTGCCGAGTTGTAAGCGATAAGAGCTATTAATTGGGGCGGCGGGGGGTACATAAAAGATAAAATGTAATAGGCCCATTCAAATATATTTGACACATTTTAAGCCTTAAAATGATTTATTTTAAAATATTATTGATTTCAATGAATCGACAATCATCAAATTCTACTTAGAAGGGCATTCAAACATACTGGCATTATGTTGCATTTTGTTAAGAAACAAATATTTCTGTCACAGATGAGAGTTTTTTTAGTGAACATCCTTAAGTGAAGCAATCAAAGCATGTCAATATTGTGGACAATTAAATAATCTTTAATAAAAATTATCATAAATCATAAGATCTCCCTGCAAAAAGAAAGATAAAGATATTTGTGTGTGGGCTTTAGTATCCTTTATATTTTTAAATCAGGCATTATTTCTCATTTCTCTTCCACGATATCAGATAGAGAGCTTTTTCAAGTCACTCGTGACGACATATTGCAGTTTTCCAATAATAGAAATTCATCAGGAGTGTTATCCTACATCGTTGCATCCCTAGTTGTCTGTACCTCTGATCCACTGTGCACGGAGTGGAGCTTGGATGTTGAGCAGCTTCTCCACAGCCAGAGAGTAGGCCTGCTCATTACACATCATGGAAACATAGTCCAGGCGGTCAAAGTAGGGCAGAGCCTGTAGTATAAAAAGAAGAAGAACTGAAGCGTATTGTGTCAGGGACTTACAAATATGACATGTGACGCATGACATCCCTTCATCTTCTTCAAATCTGGTGGCATCAAGAGTTTAATCTTGTCATTTTCAACACAGACAGTGAGGTTTTCCCTATTTTTACACAGTAAATCCAGCTCATTCTCCACAGCGTCCTTGAGTTGAACAAAATGAAATGGGATTTCACAATCGGTTGTGTTGCAATTTCCTGTTCTGTTTTTTTGAATGCACCACATCTGCATTCTTTGCTTGGTTAAAACCAAAAAGAGCACCACTTCATAACATCCTGATTTTACAACCTTTGATGCGTCTCACACACACAGAAGGAGCTATTCAAACCTCCATCTGGTAAATACGAGTTAGAGAATACAGAAACGGTATCGTACCTGCAGGTAGGTCTTGTACTCGATGAGCTTCTCTGTGCCACGGTGAAGCAGGCCGATGTGGGGGTCGCATTTCTTGACGGACTCTCCACTGAGCTCCAAGACGAGACGCAGCACACCGTGAGCAGCGGGATGCTGGGGACCAAAGTTGATGGTCAGGTTGGACACATCCTTCTCTGCAGGAGGATCTTTGTCTGGAAGAAGAAATCAACACATTTGATGGCAGGGTGACACAAATTAATAAGCCGATCCAAACAAGAAATTAAAATGCAAGAACCGCATCTTTTTTACAGCGACCAACAGAAGCTGATGAAGTTTGTTTCAAGGTCATGGGGGAAAATGTACACTTTCAACTGCAGAGTGAAGAAATGTGTGATACACCGGAGGCCAAACCCAACTAATCATTCAGAACAATGTGTAGAGTAATTAATTTCTCATTGATAATCTGTAACCATAAACCCAGAGAATACGCAGCCCAATGGTTTAGCAAACACCCAAATATTAAATCCATTGGATTGTGTATATCTAAACATTTTTGTTACATATTATGTCAGACTGATGACCTGTCTGAAAACACCAGGGCTTTATCGTTTTATCAGTGTGACCGTGTGTGTGGGATTGTACCATTCCAGGGGGGTGGGGTCCATTTCTCATTAAGGGCAGTGGGGTACATGACTGCCCCGGCAAACTGCTCTGTCCACTCCACATCTGGCTGCCATTGTTTCTGCCTGCAGAAAACATTGAAAATATGTTTAACATGAAGGTACAGTTGTGTTTTGGTATTTTTGGCTCACTTTTGAGCCAAATCAGACATCTGAAAAGATGCAGTTTAGCATTTTAGTGCTAGTTAGGTGCCACCTCTCAGCTGTCTTGCACATTGATAACTGGAGTATCTGCAGGCCTGGAACATGGAATAGAAATATTGGCGCATGTGTGTAACGGGAAAGTTCTGGCACCGGTTGCTATCAGTTGAAGCATGCTAGTTGGTTTAGCCCGGTTTGCCGGGTAAATCAAGCTAAATGGAGCCCAATTTATGTCAAACTAGACCAGCAGTTAAACTGAAGTCTGGTTCATCTGTGGACTTCAAAACATTTCATTTGCAACAGCATTTCAGGGAAGTGTCAATTCACAGAATTAAACAAAAAGAGTTCAGGCTCCTCACATTGCAGATTACCAATGTATGAATCATGCTATAGTGTATATTAGCTACGTATATGTCACCACATGCTCGTAGAGAATACAGAACTAAAGCATGTCGTCAAAGTGCTATAATGTACGTAAACATGAGCATTTCAGTCAGTCCACTGGGCACCCTGTCCTGTACAAACGATTACAAGCTAAAGCTAAGGTCTGGAAATATCAGCAGGTCAGTCTTTTGATGGGGTAACACTTACATGACTACAGACATACGTACGTACACCGAACCGCTTTCACCCCTACTCCGAAGGCATCACAATAAGTCAATAACAAGCCTATACGTTCAATTCCCATTGACTTTGGTGCTACACAATCAGCACATGTAGGAAGGAAAGTCATTTGACCTGATCTTAGCGACAGGTAGTAGTTTATATACTAATGTCTTACATGTAGCTAGAATGGTTTCAAACAGGCACCGTTTATTCTCCAACACTGATCAGTTAATTGGCAGCTTGGTAACGAGCAGACAGCAGGGAAGCTAACCAACCCGGCAACGGACGCGACCTTTAACGATGACATTGCTTTAATAGGCGTGTGCGTGCTTTGTTACGACGTTTTCCATCCAGACAGGACGTACATGTAGTAGAAGAAGACTCGAATAATATTGAAGTAAGACCAAGTCGGCATAATTAGCACCATGCTAACATTAGCCTTTCATGTGTATATTTACGTTGAGCTCAAGCAAGGACGGCTGGCAATACAACGGACACAAGGAGCGTCACAGTTCTGTATTTGTATAACTTACCTGTTTTGCACGACAGTACAGCCGGGGCTCAGCAAATTATTATTTAATATTAATTTTGTTGAAGGACGTCCTAGTTTAGTAAGCGACCTCAACATCGTAGCCGCCATCTTGGCTGCTGGATAATCTCTGGCCAATGATATTAAAGACTTTCTTCTTCGTTTGTCGTTTTGGAGGCGCACTTCGGGTACAACCAACCTGTGTCTGCCACCTATCGGTATGATGTATCTCCATAAATAGAGTACTTGTTCATGTGACGTGTAGCTTTTTTCCCACTTTGTTTTAAGAATATTAGAAATACTAATTACAAGTATGTTAGAAATATACTCACATTAAAGTTTTGTTAGTAATTTAGTATGATTTTGATGGTGGCTCATGCTTTACGTACCCGGTAGGTTCATGTTAGCATGTTAGGTGAGGCAGAGGAGGTGTAATGCAGATGGCAGTTGTGAGCGTTCATTCGTTTTTTTGTTCTTTTTACTTTTTCTTAATGCAATTTTATTTTCAGGATTTTGTTAACACCTTTTTTTTTGCACTTACATTGGCATCATCTCCTCTTTATTTGGGATGGCAGCACAACAAATACATATTATGATCTTTATTAAACTGTGAATGCTGACTTTCATCTTTAAAGAACGCTACACCTATATACCTATCACCAGTTTTTATTGGTTACTATTTGGAGCCAACACTGTGAATTTGTCATAAAGAAATATGGGTAATCCAAATGTAAGGTATTAAAGGTATATTTGTAAATTTGATTATTCTTTTAATAAACCCTATACAGCAATGTGTTCACATATTCAAAATATAATCTCTCAAAATTGTTGCCAACAATTTTATCCCATCTGCCCAAAGATGACAAACTACTTTTTTTTATAAAAAACAGTGCTTTTATTTATGTAATACTGTGGAAAAATAATTACATACCATTTTTAAAAAATATTGAAGATAATGAAATTAAAAAATGAGAGATTGATAACGTTCGTTGTACATCTTTTGAACAGTTGTCTCTGCTACGAAGAACAGTACAATAAGATAAACATTGGATTTTCCTAAATTCAAAGACACGATAATACAGGATACAGTCCTACCAGAGGTATAAAAGTACTGTAACAGGATTGTGAGAGAAAATGATATGGACATATACTGAAACACACCCGCACACTTAAGACACGGACATGCACACGCATACTGTACACACTCGACACGCACACAATAGCCACGCGCACACTCGAGTCGCTGCGTGTTAACAGTATGCTTCCCATACACACACGCAGTCATTCACACATCTATACAAACACACTGTACAAATCGATGTGTGCGCCAATGCCCACACACTCCTTCTTGATCTCTCTCTCTCTCACACTCCTACACACTCGCAGTCATACACTACTACATGTCAATATTGTGGACAAGCCTTCATTAAAACCTCTCCATACACATTCTCCTCCGGCCGTTTTTTTGGCAGACAGACGATGAGGAATGATTCAAAATGGAAATGTACGACATGTTCCCCTATAAGGCCACTCAGTTCTCAACCCAACATCTGTGTTTTTCTCTCCCGTCTCTGCACCAAGCTTGTAGTTCGGAGCGCCGAGAAAAAAAACAACAAAAAAAAAAAGCTCCGGCCTACGTAAATGTCTGGGAATGACTCAAGGCCCCAAGCCTGGTTTGTAAAGCAACAGTCACCAAAAGAAGGAGCTTCTACTGCATATACATGGTCTACGGTGAAGAACAACATGAACACTTGGCACTAGGTTTCCTTTATGCACCGATATACCCTTCCTGAATTCAGGCTCTGCTGTTGACTCTTCACTCCGTCTCAGCTCTTTAGACGCCCGAGTTGAGTGGGCTCCCGTTCAAACTTTTGGTCCATACATACACATTACATGTTTTACACTGACAAAAATAATTCTGTAATGTTAAAAAATAGAATACAAAGCTCTAGTCTGGTGTGCAAATAAAAAGACGACATTACACAGATATAGATAAGGGACGTCTAAGCATGAATACTGTAGATGCAGTGCAAAATGATGACAACCCTCCCAACCCCGGCCCAGGCCCAACACACGCCGCACGCCACCGTGATGGCATGTACCACTGTACAGAAGGGCATTCTGGGATACTATATATATATGTGCTCTATGATCATTTAATAAGACAACCAGCAAAAAAAAAAAAAAAAATGGCGGCCAGAAATGACTTCCACTGGTTGAGGTTTTTCCCAATCAGCGTTTACCATATTTGACAGTTTTTGTCTTAAGACGTTCTCATCATTTACAAAGTCAGTTCATAGCAAAAGCTATCGGGCTCCAAAGATCTGTGTACTCTGGTCCTCTCTCTGGTTCTTGCTCTCTGTCCCAGTCTTGATTGTGACTTGCGCCGTCTGCTCTTTCAGAGCTCAGATATACAAACACATCGGGAGTGAGGGAATTCAAAATTGTGTGGAATTTCCCTTCCCTGTCTCTCTAAAACGCCTTCTTTTTTCCACTCGTCTCTTTTTTTTTTCTCTGTTTCTCATAAGCTTCCTGTCTCATGGGCATGGTCCTCTGACTGTGTGTGTGTGTGTGTGTTCTGTAGTCTGTGTTGCTGCGTGTAAATCTAAGAGTGTATGGTGTGCGTGTTTTTTGGACGTGACACTATTTATAAGATGCTTCCTCGTGCTCTGCTCAGACCGTGAGGTGGTTCTTCTGTCTCACACGTGAGTCTGCATCCTCTGTGTGTGTCGGCTGTGGGAGTAGTCAGAGTGTTGCGAGGTGTAGGAGAAGCGAGTGGAGCTGCCGTACTTCCCGAGTCCAGTCTCTGATCCTGAGGGAGCAGGACCCCCGGGACCCACACCGACCCCAGGGCCCCCCACCCCGGGTCCCACCCCTGGTCCCACCCCGGGTCCCACCCCTGATCCCACCCCAGGTCCCACCCCTGGTCCCACCCCAGATCCCACACCAGATCCCACCCCGTACATCTCATAGGATGGGCAGGCCTCCAGCGTAGCCAGGCTGGACGGGGCGAATCCCATGCGGTAGGTCTGGTAATGCGAGGGGTATCCATAGTTGTCGTAGGCCAGCTGGGAAGTGGAGTCCAGGAGGCTGCAGTCTCCTGGGAAGTCGCCGGCGATGGGGGCGGGGTTAGGCGGGGGCTGCTGGCTCTGGCCTGCACGGGTGAACGTGTTGAACTGGGCGTAGCTGATGTGGGACAGTCTGGAAGGGGGCCGGGGGTCATAGCAGGCCTGGGGGCGGCCGGGGGAGGTGAGGGGACCAGGGGGACCAGGTGGGCCAGGGGCTCCTCCGCTGGCGGTGGCTCCTGAGCCTCCAGCACTACTGCTGATAGATGCAGCGCCCCCTGGTGTTCCTGCAGGGGAGCGGTAGTCAGAGTAGTGCAAGGTGGAGCGGGAGGCAGGGCGGCCTTCGTCGTGGGTGGAGGCCCGAACATTGTAGTAGCCATTGGTGGGGTCCTGATGACAGAGACAAGAGACAGAAGCACACAAGAGTGGCCATTAAGAAAAGATATGTTTTCATTATGCAGAGGTTCTTTAGGTCAAAAGGGCTCGATAATAATAATCATTATAATAATAATGTTCTTCTACTTCCTGATGAGGGCAGTTTACTCTCTTTTTTGTGACGCAGCTACTTGAGCTCATAGTTCCTTTTCAGAAATGTAAGCAAATCAAGTTATAGAGGAGTCTCAAGTTCGGCATTTTTGTGACCAGTGAAGGAAGTGACCATATTTGGACTTCGTAAGAGCGACGGGTGGATCTGACGAACACAAGCAGCAGAGCGGCAACCTTACTGGATCTGGATCCATCTGGATTCTCGTCTTAAGCTGTTAACAAAATTCAAGGTCAACTTTACAGTTAAGATGAAATCATCTTAATTGCCGCCTGGGTTAAACTGTAGGAGTAATCCACCAACACTGGCATCCTTTAGGACCCTTTTAAATAACTTTCAAAAGATCTTCTACTCTATTTACTGAAGACATAATCACTTTTTATAAACAAGTGATTTTTATAAACTTTTTATAAACAAGTGATTGTGTGTAATCTTGATCTCTAGTAACCTTTAAAGGGGCTCATTTTCAGTTTGATATACTTTTTTTGACTAGACTAGTTCACATCTATCCTAATGTATTAATCCGTCTGAAATCAAATCATTCCTTTTTTGACCAACAAAAACATTCTGATTTGACCTTTTTCCGTTAAAGCCTTCATGAGTTTAAGCGTCCGTGTG